>NW_024609861.1:0-438419 GCF_016920785.2 Ixodes scapularis | reverse complement strand
GCCGTATCTTTCGGGCCTGCCGGTGGTACCATCGGAGGCCGAAAGTAGGGACTCTGAACTTGAGTGGAGTCTGTCCTCGTCGGACTTCGACCCACTCTCGTCCCATTGGTTAACCGGGGGTTACCGCAAGGTGATCCTTACGGGCCTGCGACCCCGACGGCTCACCGAGTTTCCGGGCGCCTTCAGAGGTGCGAGGAGGAATCCTCCGACCTCGAGGCAGTTGGGTTTTAGCGGGCGCAGGGGGGGGGGGGGGGGGGGGGGGGGTCCACAACTCTGCGCTTGGGTGGAACCTGGCGGACCAGGATCCTCCCTTCGGTCAGTGAGGAGAGTGGCTGTGTACCACTTCAGGTGAGGCTGAGGGGGACTTGGGGAGGACACACAGGTCGTCCGTCGACGTATGTGTTCCTGCTGACACCGTTGACTGCGCAGGTGCCCTGCGCGTGGCCTCGGCGAACGAACCTTGAGATAAAAATAAGTGTCGTTTTCTTGCTTCTGTGTAGGAAATATTGTCTTTGACTTTCAGGGAAATAATTTCCTTTTTTCTTTTCCACACAGGAAAGCTGCGAGAGTATGCCGGGTGAGGTCCCTGATAGTTGACAGAAATAGTAGTGTTGTTACCATAGTTATCGGTGGGGTGGTCGGTTCTTGCACACTTGGCACAGGTAGCCTTTCCTCTGCAAGAGGCTGTTCCGTGTCCAAAGCGTTGGCAACGGAAGCAACGCCTTGGATTTGGGATGTAGAGCCGAACCTTACAGTTTAAATACCCGGCCTTGACTGTCTGAGGAAGCGTAGTCGAGTGGAAGGTTAATACTAAATGTTTTGTGTGTCGCTGTTCACCATCACACCGGAGGGTAATACGTCGCACAGAAACGACACCCTGACCTCAAAGTCCCTCAACGATCTCGTCGGTGGGAATTTCGAGAAGGTCATCTTTGAAGATGACCCCTGCGTGCTGTTGAGTGAACGGTGTGGGGTCACAGATATTTTGTATTCCCTTACTTCGTTGAGAGCCCGAAGTGCCGTACTCTGCTTCGCAGTAGTGACTTCCACAAGCAGGTCGCCAGAGGGAAGTTTTTTCGCTTTGAAGTCCTTTCCTATCACATTCTTTAGGGTCTTTGTAACCAAAAAAAGTGAAAGTGTTGAGAGTGGTTGGTTGTCGTTCTCCGAGTGCATTACGAGAAACTTTGGGAAGGTAATAACTGGCATTTTAGGGCTTGATTCTTTTATGTTTCTTCGGTCCGACTCCTTTTCAATGGCCGATCTAGAAAAGATTTAGCTTTGGAACCCATACGAATGGGAAAAAATTCAGCACCAGTGGTGTGCCACCCACCACCGAGTCCAACAAAGGGAATGGTCAACAGCCCATAACAAATAGGGCTTTGCTGGTACCGTTGAGCCATTAGCACTTGCCCAGGTGCTATACCCAAGCGTGGTTAGAATTTAGACAATTCATTACCACACAAGGTTGGCCCTCGACGCCAAAGGAGATGAAAAGGGCGTAAGAAAGGTGGGGTGAAGAAAAGGGAGAGATTTATAAGTAAAAGAAGAGAGGGTATAGTAGGAGAAAAGGCGACTGACTGAATCATCCTGGCCGGGCCTTACCAGGACACCCGCCTACAGGAAGCAGGGGCCAAAGTGGTGTGTTGCCTCGCCCGGGGGGCTCCGAAGGGTCGAAACCTACCCCGGGCTCAGCTCAACCACCAGGATGCCCTTCTCCCTGGACACGGGCTCGCCACGCGCAACCAGACGTGGGTGGGTCTTACCCACTTTTTACTCAGGGTCCCTAATGTAGCCAGTGTGGCTGGGGTCTGTGGTGTCGCTACTCACCAAGCACATAGCACCTAAGGCGCAGGCTCGGGGTCCGTGCGGGGCTCGGGGTCCGTGGAGACGCCACTCTCCAAACACCTGCTTCCACAGGTGCCCCCTGCGGGGGCCTACGCTGAAGAAGTCAGTTTGTTCATCCGGGACTCGAAGAGCCTTGAGGCTGCCATGCGACTCTTTTCTGATTATGGCGTCCTAGCTGTCGGGCGCACAGTTAAACCGCTCCAAGTGCAAGGCACTTCTGTTCCGTGGCGCCTCCCCTCCAACCTCGCCGGCGGATATCCAGGTAGCTACCAGGGTTGGGCAGTATCGCGATACAAAGGTATCGCGATAGTATTTCAGAAATACATTTCGTATCTGTATTTCTGTATCGCGATACATTTTTTTCACCAGTATCTGTATTCCTGTATCGAAATACATTTGGAATGTTTCTTTGTATCGTGATACAAACAGGATGAAATGTATTTCGTTATATTTCTTGAGAAATACTCCCCCGCCCCCCCGAAAAAAAAAAATAAACAAGTCCGAACGCATTTTTTTTTCTTACTTCTGAGGGCACCAGAGTCAAGGAGGTGCTAGGGCACTGTTACCATGCTGACCAAGGTTCCTTCTGATTCTGCAAACTATTCTTCTATGCGTCCTCTTCTCTCTTCTGAGAAGTGTTGCGTAGTCGGGGACTCGAACCAGGTGGCGTGCCAGGAGTGGAGTCCGAGCATCTTCTGCCGCAGGTCCTTAGGTAGGGATTTCTTGAGTCATTATTTGCTGGCATCTAATGCCCGCTGCTAACCGTCTCTCTTGCCTTAGCATACAGAGTACACCCAGCCGGCAAAGCTGAGTCACATTCCATTGCAGCACCAGTTAGGCGGTGGTCGACTTGAAATAGTAGGAAGACTCACGCTGTGAAGTTCAACACATATTCGAATGCATCTGCGGCTGCGCCCGTAACATTGCATGGCTCAAGGGTACGTCATCAGCCGACGTGAACGTGACCCACTGCTCTGGTGATCCCAAACCCAGAAGGAGGCCAGAAGTGGCCTCGCTGTGCCATCCCATACTACGTACTCCCGCGACTCGTCTCGAGACTGCTGTTTCTCGGACAGCCCGCACCTGTGCCGGCCATATCAGCTCGCAATCCACGAGGTCTCTGTTTGGATAATGCTAGGCAAAACTTGAGGACTGCAATCCGTGCGTCGGTGGCGGGGGGTCGGTAGTAAGGAACGTCAGAAGAGGGATACTACCGTATCGTTTTTCCAACCGTAACAGAAGATAAGACATGTATTCCAAGATGCTTCAGGTGGTCCACTATTCTCAAAAATTCCAAATGGCACTGCATGCACGATCTTCAGTGAGGTAACCTACAACGAAAGTACGTATTGTCATTTCATACAGAAGTGTGGTAAGGTTTCATGTTCAAAGCCACACCTACAGATAAAGGATGCTAGTTTATTCCCCCGTGACATCATTTGATCAATGTTGACAGCATTCCCTCGTCAGACTGACAGGATGTCATGGAAGGGACCGCGGTCAGCCCTTGATGGAACGTTTTTTTGGGCCCATTGAAGACTCCTTGTCGTCCGAAACCACTACCTTCAAGGCGAAGTGCCAAGCCTACAGGAAAGTAATGTCGGGATCGAGAACATCCACTTCAAACGTCAAGCTTCATCTCAGTTGGCGTCTCAAAAAAACTTGGAAAATGTATTGCACTATCAGTATTTCTGTATTTGTATTTCTGCCCTCCCTAAAATGTATTCCTGTATTTGTATTTCCAAATACTTTTTGCCTCTTTTTAAAATGTATTTCCGATACGTATCGCGATACATTTCTACAGATATATCTTAGTATCAGTATTTTAGCTACTATTTTAATGTATCCCAGTATTTGTATTTCCAAATACATTTTTGAGTATTCCTGCCCAACCCTGGTAGCTACCAACCTCGCCGCCGGGTATCCAGGTAGTTACCGAGCTCCGCATCCTTGGCTTATTTCTTCGATTGTCGTGGCGTGGCGTCCCGCACCTGGGAGGTTGCATCCACCAACCCCAAACGGCAGGTCTCTGCTGCCGAAGCGTTCACATCGTCTCTTCGAGACCGTGCTTACCTTGTTAAGGCCGTTTCCTGTGGCCCTCTCTTTTCGGCCGTTCACGTCGCCGTCCCTCCCCCCCCCCCCCCCCCCCCCCGCGTTTTATTTACCGTGTCACTTCTTGTCTCTTCCGCTTTTATTGGAACAGGTGCTCCGAGCATGTCACACCGGCGGTGCTTCGTCTCCGCACGTCCCTCGGTGGCAGAGGCATGCGGTGTGTCGACACCATGACCTGTTTTTTGGCCCTCCGTACCGTTTGGGGAGTGCGAGAACAGGGAGCACCCTGCGCGTTCCCTCGCCCTCTATTTTCTGGGACCTTCGCGTGGTGCGCTCATGTCTCGCGCTGTGGGTAGCCTCTAGCAGAGCGTAGAGTCCACTCCGCCATCCTACCAGGCGGTGGTGAGCCTCCATAACGAACTGCTGCACGTGTTCCCGAACCTTGTGGTGCGGGGAAGTGGCCCCTGCCTGTGTTGTTGAGGAACTTTGTGTTCAGCGCGTCACTCCCGAGAAGCGCCGAAGGGCGACCGCCTTCCCGTGGTTTTCGTTGGTGTCCCGCCGTCTGCCTGGGCCTGTCGACGATTTTGATTGGGGTCGGGGGTGGGAAATCTTCCCCACGAAGCAACGCCTCCCTCGCTAGGGCTTCGTGCCGGACTGCGGACAAGAAGAGACTGTTTGACACATTTTCCAAGAATGTCCGGTAACGCAAACTTTCTGGCGCCTCATTCACCACGGGTTTCGCTCCTTGGGAGTCCGACACTTTTCTCTCGGTGTCCCGTGCCCACGGGGTGGCCTGACTTTGCTTCTTCTGGCCTTCGGACACTTCGTTTTCTAGCGGAATCGCCGTGCCGCGGTGGTCCAACAGCGGCGCACCCCTGCCATGTGGCCTCTCCTGCCCCAGCTCCGTGGAGCCTTGCTACGCCACCTGGCATCCGAACTTTTCTTGTTTGACGAACGTGTGGTCCTGCGCGGGTGATCTTGCTGCTACGCTACTTTAGTCCACGGCCGCATTTCCTTATCGTTTTGTCCCTACGCCCAGATGTGCGTGGAGTACGCGTTCTTGCGAGGACGGTTTTATTTTGACCGTTTCATTTTTCCCTTTGTCCGGTGGAATACCGGTCGTTTTGTAGCCCTTTCCTGGCGTCGCGCCGCGTTTTTTTTTTATGCGGCCTAGTCCGCCCGTTTTTGTGCTAGTTTTCGCCCTGTCATTGTACCCTTTGTGACCTTGTACCAAATGCCGATAATTTTTTTCTTAAAAAATGACGAACACCGTTCCCATGATTTCTCAAGTGCCGGCCGGGGTGCTTGGGAATATTCCAAATGGTCAATTGCTCCTGGGAAGAGGAGTAGGCGTCGCAAGGGGAGTAGCAAACCTTCAGAACGGCACACTGAGGTCCTCCTGATGAACTTCCGACAAGAATCGCAACACCTCACTTAAGGTGCAGCTGTGTGCGAGGACGAGGAACTCCTAAACTCTGCCGAAATCGCCGCGATTACGGAAGGAGCACGCAGCTTCATCAAGACTGTTGGTCGCCAGCACAGCTCGACATTGACCCTAAGCTTCCGGGCCCCAAACCACAACAGCTGAGTTACCTCCTCGCCGAATGCAGCGACTGCAGTGCTTCGCGATGTCGTCGAATGTGTGCCAAACCACCGTTGCGAAGCATCGCATCGTTACCGTGGACGACGCTCTTCCTGTGCATCGATCACAATACTGGTCGAGTATCCGTAAAATAAATGGAGGTCATCTAGGAGCAAGTGCAGAGATGCTGAACGACGACATATTACAGCCTTCAAGCAGTCCGTGGGCCACTCCAGTCGTGCTGGTTAAGAAGAAGGACTGAACGCTTAGGTTCTGCGTGAACTACCGGCAGTTGAACCTAGTGACGAAGAAAGACGTCTACCCACTCCCCCGCATAGACGACACTATAGAGCGGCTGCGCCACTCTCTATATATTTTCACCGATGGATCAGAAGAGCGGCTACTGGCAGATCAAAGTCGACGACGGGACCGAGAAAAGACAGGTTTGTTCACGCCAGATAGACTGTACGAGTTCAAAGAGATGCTAGTGCTGTGCATATATGCACGGCACCAGCATCTTCCAAGCATATCATAGACACCATGCTGGCTGCGCTGAAATGGCAGAGTTGTCTCGTCTACCTTGACGACGTCGTAGTGTGTTCAAGCTACTTCGACGAGCCCTTGCAACGACTCCGAGTATTTCTCCAAACCATACAGACCGCCGGCCTCACTCTCAAGCCATAACTGTCAATTCGCTTATGACAAATTGAATTTTTTAGGGCACGTGGTAAGCAACGATGGCGTTCGCCCAGACCCAGAGAAGACCCGCGCCGTCACGGCATTTGCAGCTTCTTGCAACAGGCAAGAAGGCCATGCGAAGACTTCTTGGACTATGTGCGTACTATAGGCGCTTCGTCCGTGATTTCGCACTGATTTTCGCACAGCTCACAAACCTCACAAAGGACGTCCAGACGTTCTAATGGGCCGGGGAGCAACAACATACATTCGAGGAGCTGAACCGACAACTCCAGCCGCCTCCGGCTCTTGGACACTCCGATCAAGATGTGGAAACCGAGATTCACACGGACGCACGTGACGCAGGACTTAGCGTGGTACTGCTTAAAATGCAAGAAGGCACCGACTATATCATCGCCTACGCGAGTCTGGCAATGTCCAAAGCGGACATAAATTACTCCACGAATGAAAAGGAATTTCGTCTGGGCAATCACGATGTTTCGCCCGTACTTGTACGGGAGCCCGTTCCGCGTTTTCTCGGACCACCACTCGCTCTGGTGGCTTGTGAACCTCAGGGACCCTTCACAACGCCTCGCTCGATGAAGTCTCCGACTGCAGGAGTTCACCATGACTGCCGTCTAAAAGTCAGGGCGCAAACACAGCGACGCTGACTGCCTGTCCAGAGCCCCTGTCGAGACATCTCCCTGTAGCAGCGGCGACTATGACGATGAGCGCTTCCTAGGCGCAGTGAACACAGACGGCGTTGCACGACGTCAAAGAGATGATCCTGAGTTGCGCGCGCTAATCAACCATCTCGAAGGACGAAGGGGTGCTTTAACCGTGTCTTCTCGAGAGCCCTGCCAACCTTCGTCCTCTGACAAGGTATACTTTACAAGGAGAAGTTCGTATACAACAGCTCGACATGGTTGCTGGTAATCCCTACCAACCTCAGAGAGCATATATTTCAAGCCTGCCACGACAACCCGACGTCCGGACACCTCGGATACAGACGTACGGTGTGCTGAATACGTGAAAGGTGTTACTGGCCAAATCTCCCGAAGACCGTTCACCTCTACTCCCCATCGTGCTACGAGTGCCAACGACGCCAGAAACCGCCGACGAAGCCGGCAGGTCTCCCGCAGCCGATTTCTTTCCCGACCGCGCGGTTCCAGTAGATCGGAATGGATCTACTTGGTCCTTTGCCAGCATCGACGCAAGGAAAGAGGTGGATAATTGTCACCATCGATTATTTCACGCGGTACGCAAAAAGCGAAGCCCTTCCTTCGGGAGCTGCTCTGGAAGTCACCAAGTTTTTCATCCAGTCCATTGTCCTCCGGCACAGCGCTTCCGAAGTTGTGATCTCAGAACGGGAATTTTCGCTCATTACCCCAGCTGACGCACGAAATACTTCGTCTAAACCACGCCAACCATCGTCGCACCACGGTGTACTACCCGCAGACCAACGGGCTGACAGAGAGACTCAACAAGACCATCGCAACATGATCTCCATGTACGTTGACACAATCAATTTCTAGTTGATACAATAATTGCAGTTGATACAACAAATTATCTAGTAGATTGCAGAGAACCATCGCAAGGGGCACGTTTTGGTCTCATGATCGGGTTTGTGTCTCTCTGAGTAATTTAGCCAATTTTCTACCGTGGAGTTCGGACAGCATCCTAGGAAACAATCTGCTCGTTCCGCGGCATAATCGACGAGACGTTGAGAGTACACGTCGAAGGGATTTTTCATTGCGAATACAACGAAACCATAGTGATAATCTAGATGATACAATAAATGACCCAGTAGATTGCAGAGAACCGTCACAAGGGCACATTTTGGTCTAATGATCGGGAGTGAAGCTAAGTAGTTCAGGCAATTTTCTACCGTGGTGTCCGAACAGCATCCCGATAAATAATCTGCTCGTTCCGGGGCGTAAACGACGAGATTGTCCGGGTACTCGTATAAGGGATCTTTCATTATGAAGACCGTGGATTCATAGTGATATTCCAGTCGATACAAGAAATCATCTAGTAGATTGGTGATAACCTTCGCAAGTGTCACATTTTGGTCTAATGATCAGTAGGTATGACGAATAGGATATAGCTTCACCAATACTGGGAACTCCTCCAAAAACCTCTGGGAGCGGCGGCAAACGTGACAGTGGCGCCTCTAGCGGACTCGGAGTCTACGGAAGCAGACGACGCACTGTAAAAGTATAGGCTTCGCAGCGTCCTCGAGCTTTGTGAGCTTTGTTTTGTCACCCCAACAGCTGAAACAATTCATTATGGTCAGTCCGTTTGCACAGCAAAATCCAATGATCGCAACTGCAACGACAATCAAATTACATGGCGTGGAAAAACAAAAATAGACCAGTTTATTTAGCGGTCTCAAACGCCACTCAGAAGATCACGGGCGTTTGAAGCGCATATGGAAAGGGGAAAAAAGGTGATTAGCTATTCGAACTACGTCGTAGGAGGCTACTGTTTATTCGTTAAGAACTGCGTTTTCACAATTTTTAGAGCGCAGCTCTTAGGGGCCCGTTCCCGGCTTGAGCGGCGTCGGCGTCGACGTAACCAAGGTCACCTCAAGGTCATCCCAAGGTCACCCCAAGGTCACGGGACCTCCCCGAGGTCACGTCACGCCCCCCCTGAGGTCACGTGACCCCCTCCTTCGAGGTCACGTGACCCCACCCGCCGAGGTCACGTGACCTCCCCGATGACGTCATCGTCACTGATGACGTCACCGGCATCCGCATTGTCATCATCATCATCACTGATGACGTCACCAGTGACGTCATCAGTCCCCGGCATCAGCATCGTCATCGCCATCATCAAGGATGACGTCATCAGTGACGTCACTGATGACGTCACTGACATTCGCATCGTCATCATCGCTGATGACGTCATCAGTGACGTCACTGATGACGACATCGGAATCCGCATCGTCATCGTCACTGATGACGTCATCAGTGACGTCACTGATGGCATCATCGGCATCGTCACGTGAACCCCAAGGTCACGTGACCCCCCCCCCCAGGTCACTTGACCCCCCCCCCCCCCAGTACCCTTCCCTCCTCCTCCTCAAGAGCTGCGCTCTAATTCGGTGTTACAGGGAGTTGTAAACGGCTTCCACTTTTTTTTAATAGGTGATTATTACAACGTTCGCAAACAACATGTTAAGACTACCACAGAAAGCGCACCAGCCTCCGCAGCATACCAAATACAAAAAGGAGCGAGAAAAATTAGTATGCAAACACTTTCCAAATTTTGCAGAAAATACACGGTCCCCATCTCAGACGAATATAAAAAGAAATGGGGAACAGTCGCGGACAACGGCGAATGAAACAAAGATGTTAGCAGGCGATGCAATTATACAAATCACCCATGAGACCTCCTTCAACGACAACGATCGCGCGAGGAGTCGGTAGGAGCATTGAAAATGAACCGGTGGTGGCCGCCGTCGGTGTTGAGTGCACAACAAACAAAGCCAAAGCAACAAGACGAAACTATTGAAAAAAAAAGCTTCACGTTTTTTTTTGTTTTTTTAGCTGCACTTACACGTTAGTTTATTTGCTTTCGCGGCCTCGGTAGGAGCTAAAACCAAACAGAGGAAAGAATTAACGTAGTACAGCTCACACTGCCCGGTAAATAAGAGTTGCTCGCTGCAATAAGATACGTGCTTGCAGTGTATAACATTTTTTTTTTATTTCGCATATCTTTTCCCAGTGACTTTGTCAGGTTGTTTGTTCGCTCGCTTGTCGATGCACTTCAAAAGTGCATTCAAGTACTTGTTGACATACGTGTCCAGGCAATCCTAGCATACCGTGCCTTTGTTTCGAGTGTCGATCACCGGCCTCGAGTGCGCTTTCAGCTGAACTCTTATTTGGTGCAATATATCAGTGAAATGTGCGTCGAAGCACGGCTGATGTTACCGGCTAGGTGACGAAGTATGTCGTAAGGTCCTGTCATTTTCGCGTGCGAGTATTTCTTTTTCATCAACAGAATGTCTTTCGAGGTGTTCTATGTTTCTGATTGCAGTTGGACTTAGCAAGCATTATAGCAGATTTCACTGGCTGCCCACCCGGCTAGTATAGGACTGCGTCTTCAGCAGTCGCGACCACGTACTCAAATAAAATCCGAATAGAATTGTATAACGAGCTTACACTTTTCATATATTTATTAAGTATCAAAACTCACATAGGAAGATTTCGGGTTAGAAAATCAATCGAAGGCGAAAATAGGAGGTAATCGCAGATAGACGACGGTGGAAAATACAGCAGCAATAACAACAAAGATGCAGACGGCCCTCCAGATGTCCCGGCATAGGGTAGCAGACGAACCGGTTGTAGTAGCAAAGGTAGAAATGTAAAAACTAAGCCAAACAAGTCAATGCAGTATACGCGATGGTTCGGACGTCAAGTAAACAAAAAAAAGGCAAAAAGAACAACATAAAAGCACGAAAAACAAAGAACGCGGCGTCGTTGCGTCCTTTAGCACCAGGTGGAATATGTAGCCATTGACGGGGGTTCAGCGAATCAGTCCAAAGCAATGAAATGGTTGGCATACTGTTTATAGGAAAGAAAAATGGTAAGCTGTACTTAATGGTGACTTAATTTTTTATAGAGTACACTATTTATTTAGGCTTTTATATATTTTTTTTAATATTTACTCAGAAAAAATTGGTTTACATAGGCGTGATCATATTGGAAAAGATTTGGGGCGAAAAACTAAATCCGAATGTCTTCATCATTTGTAATGTTTTTTTTTTTACAAGTAGTGGATGTTCCAGAATTAAAATTGGAAAAAAATATCTTTATCGAAATACGCGAAAAGTAAAAAAAACAGGAATACGTAAACAATAAGTAACACCCGATCGATCTCTTTACCATTTGACTTGTCCTCGTCTTTGCGCTGTTTTCTTTTTAACTATATCTGCATACCAACTAGTCAAATCTTCTGCGTTATTTATAAATTGCACTTTTGTCTTGCTTCGAAACGTCAAGGACAGAACCACACGCTTCACAGGGAACCGTATAGCACATTCATTTTATCGTTCACTTAAGTGCGGACTCTCCATCGTCTGCTTCTGTCTCTGAGGTATAATCCTATGCAGACGCTTTAATGATTATACACGTTCTCATGGACACGCACAACATAGACCGTTTTCCAAGTTTCCATGGAGCATTGGTTCTGACCACTTTTTGGGATTTAAGCGCTCGATTGGACCCGATTAGTTGCTGAACGCTGACGCGGCAGCTGTTTTCAAGACAAGCTGACCATAGTTCACACCGAAAGCTGACACAGCCCTCTAGTCTAATGTTTTCTCGGAAAACGTGCATTAGAATGTGAGAATACGTTTCATTGCTGCTGCAGTTACCAGATACACTCTTTCATAAACGGTTTATTAAGAAAGCTTTTTTTCCTATGGGAATTTCTCGAGTGCGCTTTTATTCGATGAGTTTTGCTCCGGCTAACGAATTTTTTTTAGATTCGGCGACGACATGATCAGGCAGATATCTCAATACCAGTTACAATCATCTCTGACTATTTTAAAAGTGCTTACAACAGTGTAATCTAAAACGATGAGTCTTTTTCAGAAAGGATTATGTACATGTGCAGGCCTTCTCGCAGCGGCGCAAGCTCCAACTTCGGGTGGCTTTCGGAATAATGGTTGCACTATCTACCCTGCCTCTCCCGCGAATCGGATCAGTCGCAGGAAAAGCAGAAAAGCTATCACAGCTACCATTCCAGCCACAAACTGTAGTTGGAGTTTTAGCCACTTAGTTTCGTCTTTATGTAAAAAAGGTGCATTTAAGTAAGCGAAGCCCGTCTTAATGATGGACACTTTTGCTTCGTCTACGAGCATCACGCATTTCTTGCAAACAAATATTGCACTTTGTTGAAACTCTAAACGGGGTGTTCTTAGACAATAACTTGTTTCCGCATTGCTGACGGTATTATGGATCATATGTGACTGGTTTTCGTATTGATGTATGCAGGTGAATCATTCTTTTTTTATTCATTTAACAACAGGGGTTACTGTGATCATATTCTTCATAATACTTGTCTTGTGAAGTTCGTCAGTGATACGTTCCGTACAGTCAAGAAACGAGTTTCCACTAAGAGCATAAAAATGTTGCGCTACTCGATTGCAGCTTGAAGTAACGACGTTTATAAATGCGTGCAACATATTTTACATTTATCAGTGCAACAACCCAATAAAATTGCCGTGTTTTATCTCGAGATATGCGTAAGCACTACCGCGTCACCTAGCCAACACTACATCTATCTGCCCGAAACATAAATAAGCTTCACCTATTCGGAATTTCAATCACAAATAACAAGATTATTTCAGTAGAGTCTGTTCAAAACAGCGAGGCTCGATGTACTTCATCTTCCCACACTAGATTCGTCATTGTCTCCCTCATTAAGCAACACTACTATTCATCCTCTTGTGACCCTTCCAGTAATCGCACTTCTGATACCCCTGTTAGACGGGCACGTTAAACGAACTAAGAACTAAATAATTTAAGGTGTCGGCAAACCAGAGCACGCCGATAAGCGCGAGATCGCGACCTGATTCGTAGATTCTTCAAATGAGTCCATTCTGAACTATAATATGTGCCCGTCTGGCGGGGGAAATAGTTTACCTTACCTATTACATTACAACTTAGCACAATCCGACAAATCACTTCTAGAAGAACATAACAGAACATCTAATCGTCAAAACACTGGCAAAGGTGTTTAACGAACTTTTGCTTCAACTTCTACATTTTCTAACTCACAAGCTATTTTTGCCACCAAGCACTAGAGCAGTCTCTCTGAAACTACTGTAGTCATATCAGATCAGAAAACAGTCCGTAGTGTTATCTGTAGCCATTTTTTCCGCCATGACAACGCCCCATGCACCGTCTTGTTCATACATTTTATGCCGCTCTTACTTCTTTCATGTCGTGTTATTGCTCAGTGCGTGAATCAAGTGCGCTATGCTGATTAGAAAGGTACAGTGCATATCTGTTTGTTTTGTTTCTCTGTGATGATATTTTATTTTATATCCGGTTCATTGTAGAATCGTGCTTTTTAAGAGGTGTTAATATTTTTCCATAATATTTTATGTTCTTTTATTAAATTCGTTTAGCTTTTAAACTCCTCTGTAGCTGCCAGAGTGCACGCAATGTTCAGCGGTGATAGTATCAATATGAGTAAACCAGGTGGGTTTGGAAGTAGGTGTACGGCGAGATGTTTGTAAAACGAGACAGTGGCGCGATGGAACTCTACAGAAATGCGAAAGTGTTGGAACGAAGTGTTCTCTGGTGAATGAAACCAGATTGCATTTAAAGAGTTTGGGTGGCATTCCATTTGGTACAGTAGTAAAATACACTCTTAATATCACTTCGTAGAATTTTATGGTCGTTCGATTGGGTAATTTTTTTTTTTTGTTTTTTGTGTAACACAAAATTGTCAGCCAAACGCCGCATGGTGGATGAGATAGCTTTGAAAGATTCTTAATACAAATTATGAAGAGGAGGGGGGGGGGGGGGGGGGGGGACAAAGAAATGTGCTCCGTGGGATTCCGGCGGTTATATCGGCAGTGGAAAATCGAAAGCCATCAATCGCGCTGAATTGCTGTCTAAGCATTATAAAATTACTTATCTAAGTATGTGGTAAACGATATAAGTTAAGCGGGGGAAATTTGAATGTTAGGCGACAATGGGGAACGCGATAAAATGATTCAGAAGAGCGTAAGGGCAGCACATCAATTTTTGCAAAAAGTCGTGCATATTGTTATGAAGATAGTGGGTAGATTCAATGAGGCGTTCTAGCTGATTGAAACACGGGCTCGTTCTTCTCACAAGGCAGAATGGCGTCCGAAGTCCCGTCACGAGCTTTAAATGTGCGGAAGAAATACCAGAAGATCGCGTCTCATACGAATAAAACCTTCCTTAGCAGAATAACTCCAGAATCTTTAACGCTCATGGTATCATAGCTCTCAGTTAAAATAGGTTTGACCTATTTTAGGCAGTAAACAAGGGAGACACATAAGAGGCTTCCACACTATGCTCACCAAAGCAGCGTCTTGAACGCTAGTCCAGCGACTGTCTACAGTCTTCACCTTGGTAAGACATTTGTCGATAGGCCGATACTTTACGTTTTTACGAAGTATTTTTACGCGAAGTCAATATATGTAACACACTTTGGACGAGATAAACTGGTGCTGAACTTGGGAAAGCGGAGCGAAATAAAGTAGTGTTTGTTCCTTCCACATTTTCGACCCAGTGTTATCTGCTGCGTTATCTGCGGTCCGCTAACTTGGTGTCAGCGTTTTTTGGACACTGCTTTGCTAGGAAAAAAAAATCTCAAGGTTGAAGAAACTATGCAGCTGTTCTGTGTTTTCGGTGTTTCGGTGTTTACTCTTCAACTAAATCGAGGAGCGTTTTTCCGGGTTTATTTGTATTCCGGTTACTCGGAGCACCTCGTTGTCTAGTATAAGTTTTGCTGAGAAAAATCGTTTTTCGTCGAGGTTTATGTCGAAGAAAAAAGTGCACCGGCACCGGATCTTCCAAGTTCTGTACAACGTGGGCGATACATAAATATTAAGAAAACCTCCTGTTACCAAGAATAGAAAGGGACTAGATCAGAGTTTTGTTTACTAATAAAGAGGTAGCCTGGCCAACAATCGAAGCAATGTTCCGGAAAAGAAAAACACGAATGCTATTTTCTTCTCGAAGACCGTATTTTTTAATATTGGAAACAACTTTCGGGACCTCGTTCATTTACGATCTTCTAAAACTTGCTGCGAGGTTACTATTCGGAATTTAACGATAGGGACAGAAAACAGAAAACATGTACGTTGCCTATTTATCTTCGCAAAATGCTATGTATCATCGCTCTCTACTGGGCAAATTATGCATCTACAAAAACACATAATACCTGTTGTGCTGTGCTGGTAGAAATATATTTTTACAATCGGGAAGTGAGCAGCGCTAAGAGCTTCTTTGAAGCTCTCCCACTGTTCAAGCGCTATCAAATTGAAGAGTGTTGTTTTTTGGTGTTTATATTATTCCCAAACACTCGATCCAGTAAACAACAGGGACTAGTGCTACGGAGGTTTACAAAACCTGTGTGGTTTTATCGTTTACTGACTCTTCTGAGTGATTTGGCGGATTGAGCTGGGTTGGAATGAAAGCGATGAAATAGACTAATACGGCACCTTAGGCGGGCACGTGAAAGAGATACTGAACCGAAATTTCGAGCTCACTAAACAAGGTGAAGCGGATAGGCGGGAAGCTGCAAAACCAAAAAATATCAGTCATACGGCGATATATCTAACGGATTGCCGTATATTTTGGAAAAGAAGTGCGCGATTCAACCCGGCCGACGAGGCCGACGAGCAAGGCACGTCACGATTTCCATTCTCTCTCCTCCTCGCTACGTCCCGTCAAGCTAATGAACCGAAGCGAGGAAGAGAGACGCGAGGCCGCTTCCCCTCATTCTCAAGTTCTCCCGGAGGACAGTTACGTCAAAGAACTCACTTGATCGCGCCCTTCTTTTCCAAAAGTACAGCCATCCGTTTGAGATATCGATGTACGAGTGATGTTTTGGGGTTCGCAGCGTCCCGTTCAACACTTCTGCAGTCTTTGCGAAATCCAAATTTCGGTTCAGTATCCCTTTAACGGTCTTTAGAATGGAACTCCTTTTAAAGAATCGGCAAATCAGCTCGCGCCCTCGCGCATATTGGTGTGCGCTGGTTTGCCGACACTACACATCAGTTAGTTAGGAAGGCCTTTAACATGCCCGTCTGACAGGGATATTAAGGGTGAGATTAGTCGAAGGGTGGCTTGAGGATGGAAAGAATACTTGTGCTTAAAGAGGGAGGTAGTATTGAATCCAGAGGCACTGCATAGCGGTCATCTGGCGGGCTAGTTGGTTGCATATGGGCAATGCTTGAATATTTAGAAAACGTCCTGGTAGCGATAAGAGAAAAAGACGAGTTGAGTGTTTTGATCCCGAAGAAAGAGGCAGTCTCGCTGAAAACACGGGCAGTGTTCCCGTCCAGAAAAAAAGAACAAAAAAAGAAGCAACAGCAAAAAATTGTTTTGCTTTTTCTTCTCGCCAAGACTGTGTTTATTTTTTTTTTAAGAAGGACGAAGGACGACTTAATTCGGGATTCTCGTTTCTTTGGGATTTTTTTAAACCGGCTGAAAGGTCACTTCTCTGAATTTATTGGTATATACAGAAAACACAATATCATGTACTACATTTCCTAATTATCTCAACCAAAGCTTTGTAGGATTGCTGTATAGTCATGATTATGAAACATATAATCGCACGTAATACTTGCTGTGCTAGAGGGTATGTACCTTAAGGAGTTTACACTCGGGAAGTGAGCAGCTTTATCTGCTTCTTTGAAGCTGTCTCATTGTTCGCGCGCTATCAAATTTAAAAATGGTGACCTTACCGTTGACATTCTTTCGCAGCACTTGTTGAGTAAACGACTGGAACTATTGTTACCGAGGCTTACAAAATGTGTGTGATTATACCATTTGTTGATCTACCGTTATTCATGTTGCTTTCAGGAAACCCATGAATAAATAAAAAAAAATGTATTTCTTTGTCATATCAATACTTTTGCTCGGATGCACCTTGGGTAAGCATAACGCCACTTCAAATAATTAAAAAAATATTCATTTCGCGCGCCACAACAACTTATTTAATTATGAAAGCGAAGCTAGGAGGTAGGTTTGTTTTTTGATTGTATGAAAAGAAATAACACTTTATCAAAAATACAGTGAGGGCGCAGGCGAGCTGGTGCAAGTTTACCGTTATGTTAAAACACCCGAGACTGGGTGTGAAAAAAACTTGAAACATCCAATCATAGAAGAGACAGGGAAAAAAGTCAATCAGATGACGTAAATTATGTATGAGATGTTTATGATTAACTTCTTTCCCTTTCTCTTCTACTTTTAATTGTTTTACTTGTCGTGCCCGTCGTACCGGTGCCCTTTTTTCTTCCAGATAAACCACGACAAAAGCCTATTTTCGCTTCAACACGCATATTACAGAACTAAGTGCCCCGAATTACCGGTCCAAACAAACGTTTGATATGTCGTTATTATAGATTAATAGTTATTATATTATAGTTATTACAGTTTTGAATAGTTATTATATTATAATTCTTCTAATTTTAACCTTTAGTTATTCACTTTCAAACGTGCCCGCTCAATCTGTGCGCATTAATGCAACTGTCCACCTCTTTACGCCTCACAATTTTTCCTGTCCCCAAAATTTTTTCTCTGGTCAAAACTAAGTTTGGATTTATTTATACGAGATATTAGACTATGGCATATAAAATATCAGTCGATTTAAAAATGTCGACCAGCCACCCTTTGGTAGATCTTTTCTGAAATCACCCTGCAGTTTCTTCAGAGGCACCATTTATTAACGAATGCTCTTAGACTCCTTGGAAAATATATAAATAGAACGCCTTCACGTTTCATGATTTTGTTTTTGCTAAATTATTATAGGTTCACCTTTTACGCCGTAATACGTTACACCTACACGACGGATACATTTTTTTTTCTAACAGATTTGATGCCTGTAGCGAAATTAATGCAATATTGTTTTAAGGTTCATTTTCGTACTGCACTCTAAGAAAAAAAGGGTGTAGTCGGGTGCATCAGGAGCTCATGCACCCTTTTCCTGAAAGACGCACCCTCCGTTGCCCAGCCAGTGTGCTTGTACACCGACAATGAGCATCCTCCTCTCCCTTAAAAACATCTAGGTGTACCAATGCACCGCCACGCTAGCCACGCGCCCCGATCAGCTTGTGCTTGGATTCCCTCATGGGGGTCACTCTTTGGGATGGGCAGTTTCTTAGGAAGTATGGAGCTATCGTGTTCCCTCGCTATTGACAGTAGAGTGGACGCTATGCTTGTTTTAGGCCAATCGGGTCTCCGGGTAGGATCACGTGACTACAGTCTCCAAGCTAGAGATAAGGCAGAGCACGGCACCAGCCTCAAGGCCAAGGCCACGGATAGCATCCACTGCACTATTAACTTTGGGTCGAACTTTCAAGAGGATATAAGCGACAAATCCTTTCATTGTTGGGTTGCCCCTGAAGATAAGCCTTTGCGAGGGTGGCCCCTTTTGGCCTTGAAGGAGCTGCAATTTTCATACTCATTTTTTTTCTTTCTCTTTCTAAGCTGAAAGCATGGAAGAAGGCGCGCAGTTGCCGGACCAATGAACAGAAGGCTTTTTTTATCCCTCGACTCCTCTGTCTGAGCGCGGATACGGCAGGAGCGTGATCATGTGGTAAAGGTTTCACGGATGACGTAGTAGCTTTTTTCGACCTCGGAATGTCTGCTTCCCGGCCTAGTTGCTTGTGTGCTGTGCTGCGACCAGCGGGGCTGCCGTAGATTTTGCCCGCGACAACGTATTCGAGTGTACCAAGATTTCCAGTGTTTGAAAAGTCCTACGCGTGTATCGGCAATAGGGGATTTCTTCAAAAAAGCCCAAGGAAGTTATGTGATGTGTTTAGTGTTTGGTTCGGCAAATTACTGCTTCGGCCACATCGTGTTGAATCTTCACGGACCCCTTTCTTTTCGTTTTTGTGTTTGTGTGGTTCTGCAGTGCCCGTGTCGACATATATATCGGATTACGTATATCAAGTCCGGTATTTTCATCGTAAGTGCACTGCAACCTACTCCTTTGCAACAACTGACCGTTCCGTTCCAGATGACCTCTAGAATTAGGCAGTGTCTATTTTCTAGCAGCCGGGAGAATAATTTCCCCGAAATTCTATCGGCAGTCGCCTGTCATTAGCTGTATACAATCATGTGACAACTGCAGGTGGAATACTGACTTTCTTATTCTCCTGGCGTTTTGTGAAAACACGTTTTTGTCGATACACGTTTTGTAGACACGTTTCATGGACACTAACGTTTCATCGTCACTCGTTACGCGAAATGCACGCTGTAGGGACATTTTGCCGCGCGTGTATCTCTGAGGCGCGTGCTCACCGACCCAGCCCACCCGTTCGCGCCGCTTCGTGGCGACAGTCTGCGGCGGCTCATTACAAAAATGTTAACCCACCTGTCCCACCCATACACGTCACTTCGCGGATACATTCTGGGGCGGCTCATTACAAGAAAAGAAAGGAGAGAAGCTAAAATAGAAGAGCTAATCTGAGCTGGCGATGAAACGTCGTTCGATGAATTAACGGCGGCTGCCGGTGGATATTTGTGGAAATCAATCTACGGGCTGCTGGCAGAATGGGCACTACCTAAGACTGACCCCCAGTTCTTGTTTGCTTAGTAATTTTTTCA
This sequence comes from Ixodes scapularis, assembly GCF_016920785.2. Lineage (NCBI taxonomy): Eukaryota > Metazoa > Arthropoda > Arachnida > Ixodida > Ixodidae > Ixodes > Ixodes scapularis. The sequence continues at coordinate 418,937 of NW_024609861.1, read as the reverse complement.
GTTGTGTAAAATCTTCTTTGTACGTCATCAGATATCACGGATTGCTTGCAAGTTTGTACTTGTTTACGGAATAGGCTGTCTAATAAACTTCTATGAGATTTGAAAACAATACCGTGTGTCCGTTTACCTGCCTTATTGCAATCACCGGGGGGCATACATTTTTTACTGTTTTCCTTGATGTCTTAAATACGTTTATGACGGGTGCATAAAGTGGTGTAACCGTGCACCTTTGAATCGGGTGCATCTGTGTTCTCTTCGAATTCAGCGAGTGTAGAAAGAGGTGTAACAGTACACTATTGAACGGGGTGCTCCTGTGTTCCCTTTGAGAGCAGTAGGTGTACAAAGGGGAGTAATGGTACACTATTGAGCGGGGTGCGTCTGTGTTCCCTTTGAGTGAAGTGGGTGTATGAAGAGGTGCAATGGTACACCATCGAATGGGGTGCATCTGTGTTCCCTTTAAATGAAGCGGGTGTAGAAAGAGGTGTAGCCGTACACCATCGAATGGGGTGCACCTGTGTTCCCTTTGAGCGAGATTTTTGTAGATAAAGGTGTACATGTGCACCACACCAACGGGTGTACACGTACTCCCATATTTGGGGTGCACTTGTATTCCCCCAAAGGGTGTAGTATATGTGCCAAGCACTTACACCCCCTATGGGTGTACCCCATGACACCCTTTTTTTTTAGAGTGTGGGAGCGTGTTATCGGGATGGAGTGCAGAACAAAACGATGGTACTTATTTTATCTCCGTGTACTATGCGGAAGCACAGGCGCCCAGAATTCTGCTGAGTGCGTAGCACCGAGTGGTGGTCCAAATATAACTAATGCAAGGGTTTCACCCCGATGCTGTATTCAAAAATGTTCAAACTACTTTTCGTTTTTAGAAAACCAAGCAGATTATCATGGCAAATCAGGTATGTTGAACAAAACATCTTGAATTCTGTCGTTTACTGTTATGTGCTTGAATTCGTTCTTTCCACCGTAAATTCAACAGTTCACGGCACCTGTGAAAGGTTAAACATGCTTTGGTCATTTGTATAAACGCGAAGATCTCAGTATACGTTGTTGGTACAGTATCTGCACGTTACGATTGGCTATACTTGAATGCGAAGAGCTTTTGATGCTTTCAGGTAAGCCGCACATACCAGGCGCTCTAATGAACTCCAGAATCCCCAGAATGACGAAGACAAGTTTAAAGTTCTTTGGGAATGTGTCAGAAGTATGTTTTCATAAAAAAGTGTTCCATTTTTTTTTTCATAAATACGCTAGGGCCGTGATTTGTTAATGCTTCCCGATTGTAATAAAGCCCTCATAGTAAGAATAAAGGACGAAGGATGGATGTTTATCGCGTCATTTGCTCTATCATTTAACTTTTGTTTTAAGTTCTGGCTGCTGGTTGTGCTATTCCCTGGTGGGTTATGATTCACCCCGGTATATTGTGGATTCAGCCGTGCGCGTCTACGGTCGCATGTGTGTGAAGTAGTTTGGGCGAAGTATGACTCGCCGCCGATGGTCGCCCGTGAACGGAGTATTTCGGACTAAGTATGACTGGGCGACGAGGATTCCCTGCAGACTAAGTATAACTAACAGTCGGCTATAGTGTACAGACTGCATATTCTACACAAAATATGACTCAGTGCTGACAATCGACTGCGAACTATGTATGCCAGACTACGCATACCTCAACTCCTACGCCTGCGCGCTCCAGATAACGCAGGCACGACAGACTGCGGAGGCCATGGTCGGTGCGTGCAAACTCCCTGAAAGTGAAGGGTGGCGCAGCGGAGAGATGGGTCAGCATGTGCCCCCCCCCCTCTTAACATCCTTGCTGTACGGAATATTCGACAGTGGACAGTAATAGTACCGCGGGCTACACGGAGTGGTGTTCACACTCCTATTCATTTTGAGAGGGCTAGAAGCTACACGGAGGTGCCATCGTCTTGTACTACGCTCTCAACGGATTGCTAGAAAATGCTTAATCCGTCTGTATTTGTTAGCGTCTTCCTTTCCCCTGGAGAGGGAGGTGACGATGCTTCCACTCCTAGCCCGCCACATCCTAAGCCAAAATAGGATAATGCGAAGCTTGTTCATAGGGTGCATTTGGAACCTTTGGTCTTAGTGTTCTCGTGTTTCAGCAGTCGGCAAGCTAAAGATGGGCCAAACTTGAATTTTTATACTTTCTCTCTGCTTTCATTCTAGGCGTGTGGGGTCGCGGTTGTCCTCAAGATTGGTTGAAATGCGCCGACTGGTGCCAGCGGCATGGACATGCATACGGTGTGTGCGCTGGCGCCTATCTGAATACCTGTAAATGCAAATAAGTTCAGTAACAGCTGGTAGGAATAAACCTTCGCCAGAAATCCCGCCCTACAAACATGCGACATCCTGTTTGGAAAAGAAGAATAAAATACCACTCGCCCAACTACGGGGGCAAGAAAATGCGTTTTTATTAGACGGAAACGTTCGCAGGAAACCTTTCGTTGGTGCAGGCCAAGCGAAACTAACAGGTGGTATTTTGCTAAAATTGCTACAACTTGATAATAATAAAAAAAAAACATAGAAAATATATACACACTGCACTTTTTTTTTCGGACGATAAGGCTCAAGACAGGTGACAAGGGCCTCATAACATACGTTGATATAAGGGGCCTGATACCCGAACAAAACTGATACCTTCCGGAAATTCAAAGCTGCACAAGAAATTCATCCCATGAACAGGACACTCGAAATTACGATTTATTTCACGGAAACCATATATGACGAGATCGAGCATAAAATGAGGAGTTATAAAATTTTGTAGGAAAATGGGAATCAATGAGTTTTTTCTAGGCAGTCGAGGACTAGCGGATACATTGATGATGTTTGTTTTAAACGCTCCGACACTTGGAAAGACCACCTAGAAACGTCTAATACCACTGATTACAACTGCGGGATCGCGCTTACCTGTTCCGCAAATGTGGCCACCGTCAGCCATCTTACGACATTCGCTCTAGCACTGTCAAGCCCAGACAGTTACCATGGCTACCAAATGCCGTTAACGTGACAAGATAGGCAAAGATCAAACGACCACAGCCTTCACAACGCTTCAGCAGATGTGGTAAGATGACCGACCGGTGGCCGTACTCGCGGAATGAACTCGAATCGGGGAAGAGCGATCCAGAAATTATCATAAAAATTGGTGTTGGATATCATCTTTCAACGAGTCAATGAGTCTGGAGTTGCGATTTAGCCAAAGGTGCGTAGAGTGGCAATAAGCACTGAGGCTGTAAGGACATATGATTCGATATTGGAGGATGTACTCAGTGTTCCCTAGGATGGAAATGATAATAGGAGCAAATAGGCATAATACAAATAAACAAGTACGCCGTTTATTGGTCCAATGTCTTGCTGTTATCTTAGCTACGTACCGAAATACGTGGAACTGTAACAGTCATTAATAGACCTAAAAAAAACAGGCACGGTTTTGTATTATTTGGACTCTTCATCGTGAAGCCGCTATTAAAATATTAAGAAGCCACTGGCCTCGGCAGTTGTTGTTTCGAAAGCTCCCGACTTCATTCGTACTCAGAGCTGGCGCTTCGAGTACTTGAGTAGGAGTCAGGGGGGGGGGGGGGGGGGCACTTATGACAAGATGCTGTATGAGGGGAAGGGGAGAGAGGAGGGTCCCAGCAAAATGGAAGATTTCGGGGGGGGGGGGGGGGGGGGTCCGGGTTCCATGGGCCTCGACCCCTGGCTACGTGCCTGGTAGGAGCAGTACTGATGCAAGAATATTAAGGCGCATTACATTCCGAGGCCTATGCTAGTAAACGACTCTTACCTAGGGAAGCGAACATTCCATGATTCAAAGGGAATGTTTATCAATATTGTGGGCAGTGGAAATGCTCCAGCTTTATTTATACGTAGCACATATTAATGTTAAAACTGACAGCCACCCACTTCCCATAACTAACAAGGCAAAAAGGGAAAGGGCATGTTGCTGAGATGGAGCTTAATGCTGGAAGAGTACTAATTTAATATTGAGCGTATTAATGGGATCGTAAAAGTGTATATGCTTGTTGCAAGACATGGAAGATGAGGATTAACACTTCCGAAATATTTATCTAACTTAATCCTAAAGCTTGCCTTCCGAATAAAAATTACCCTCGACAAAAATAAAACTTAATATTTGGTCGGGTTGCCAATGTTCGGCCGAATTGAAATTCGAACAGGTTGCCAAGTGGTCGACTCGTTCAGGCCATATTAAACTAGGGGATACGGGTACCCGTCTGATACCGGCACCCGCTTTATACGGGCACCAATTTGATACGGGTACAACCTTGACTTCAAAACCCGTTTGTACTGACACCCGCTCATACTGGCACCGGTTCGGAGCGGTACCCTTTCTAGGGAAACTCTTCTTTAGCCACAAACGGCTACCGGCCGTTTGTGGCTAAAGAAGCCACAAACGCCTTGCTTCAAGGTTCTCAACGATAAACCACGTTGGGAACCTTGAAGGTATTATACCAGTAATGTCGGAGTATAACGGTATGCATAGGGCTTGAAAGGATGGTAAAGGGAGATCGTTAAATATGTTGTCGGATGTTTGAATATTGGAGCCATATGCCACGTTACAGAAGATGCCATTTATTAAAGAATTCACTTTAGTTTCTAGTAGGTTTGTGCAAGTGCAAGTACAAGGTTATTCCATATCGAAGCACATTAAAAAACGAGTGCGTGCACAATGAGTCTTCGGATTGACATGAGGATAAATGTTCTCATATTGCAGAGGGTGCAGGATGCTGCTCGGGCAGCTTCTTCATGATGTAAAAAAGGTGGGAGTTCCACAATAAATCAGAGTCAAAATAAATTTCTAAGTATTTTGTAATGTTCACGTAGCCTACTGGCACACATTCACAAGAAGCAGTCTCAAGCGTGCAGAAGTATTGGCTTGTTTAAAATTACTCTCTTAAGCGGACTAGAAAAGCACATTTGTTGCGTTTTTTTCATGTTGACGGTAATTACATTTCTCGAAAACCAATCCGTGATCTTAATTAAATCAAACTGCAGTAATTCTACTGCCTTACTATAATGTAAATGACTTGATACTAGAACGGTATCGTCTGCATATTGAAATATCTAACTGTATTTTAATACCTGGGAGAATAATATTAATAATAATAATTATAATAATTTATTTGACTCGTGCCCAAGAACCAACAATAGCTTATGATATGGTGGCACATAAAATATAATACAAAAAGAAAATTCCGCGACGATGTCTGCCAGTTTGAAAATATGGTGTTGTTCAATAGCCGAGAAGACGTGAATCAAGCTCGCGTTTAAAGACTGAAAAATCTTTAAAAAAATACATCAACGTGCGGCGGCAGTTCATTACTACAAATTTGCATCGGCACCAATGGCGACAATTTCGATTGTACGAAGGGATAAAATACACAGGACTGAAATGAGTGTTTCGTCTAAATTTGACATATATCTATCATTATACGATCTGGATCCAGTTTCGCAGGATGTATTTATATTTAACCTTGGTAGTCACACTTTTCGTTTTGATGTCATTCGTTTATATTGAATTAAGTTAGCGAAATGGCGGAACTCATTAATACCCAAGCAGGATTGGGAGAAGCTCCCACATGAACGGAGGCTCTTCCGGAATCCTGAGTACTGGCTATCACGTACGAGTTTAGCAAGCATTTCGAAATATATTTTCACAATAACGGTGTTCGTTTTTTGTTTTCATTTTTTGTCAATAATTCGTATTTTATATAGGTACTTTGTAGTTATTTCGGACGGTGATATGAAAATAACTGGAATATTCGATTAGCCTAACACGCGAGGGGTCACGAAAAACAAAAAAAAAAAACCTAACAGAACATGCAATAGAATACAAACTCTGGCGATGATTATATTTGTTGTGCACAAGGCTCAGAAAAATGCATGTTTCATTCTAATATTTACTTATTAATATTACTGCGCGTCAGCTGTAAAATGATTGAATAAATTTGAATAAATAATAGAGTTCCTTCAGGACCTAATACTTTGGAAGCCCAATTTAACTGCAGCTATATTTTTGTTTAAAACAATAAGGCAACGTATATTGGCTGCTCATCGCATACAAAACGGACTGGCGCCAGTTCGTGGTGAATGCCTCTCTCTCTCGTCCGTGTTTTTTGCGCTTTTAAGTCCTCCAGATCATAATATATTCGTCTCGGACATTTTTCAAAGCGCATAACTCAACAACAAACGAACCATATCCGTTAAGATAATTATATTATTGTAGCACAACAAAAGACATCCTGTTCTACGATGGAGAATTTCATCTAAGGGAATCTCTGCTATTTTTCGCGGATAACAAAAATTCCCAAAAAGAAAAAAATCAAAAATGCTTTCTTGACAATAAAGAAAGCCCGGTGGAAACGACGCTGGGGCACAGTCGTACGTCTTATTGATTCCGAAAGATGTATTCGCGGGACAGATTCCCAGAATTGTATTTCGAAACAAGATCCTCCCTTTAAAATGCTAGCTTCTAATATAAAAGAAAATAAATATGATATGAAACGTAAAGAAGTTGAAGGCTCACTCTTTGCTGTTTGTATAAAATAAAATAAATCGCCGAAACGACAATCCACTATTTCAGCCGTTCGTTCGACTGTCATTACATCGCTTGAATCGGTTTAAATTACGGCAACGTACTATTGAATAAAGGCAATTCATGCCCCACGTGTATAATATTTTGTATATGCATTCTATATCTCAATTACATACTCCGACGCAGATAATAGGACCCCTAAAGGAATGATGAAACAATGACGAATTTGAATATGTTGAGCAATGTTCAGGAGAATATACTGAGAAAACCATGACGCAAAGACGATCTGACACGGAACACCATGCAGTAAACCAAAACGAATAAAAAAAAAAAAACTACGATTGCAGAAATTTAGTATTCAGAATTATTACATTTCACTTTTATCAGATTGTAAGATTATTTTTATAAGATTTTTAGCTTCATTAGATTCGAAGATTATGTAATCGGCACGCATAAATTGAGCTCCTATAGTCACCCTCGATTTAAGAAACGCCGACTGTAAATTATTTGGTTCACGCACCTTGGTTTGTTTCTTTTTCATTTTTTTTATTTTATTCTTTTTAAATTGCCCATATTTGGTCTTTACATAAGGAATGGGGGTACAAACTCGTGACGCACGCTTACATAAATAAAATATCAATTCAACAAACGCCACACGCGTCGTGCCCTTTCAATGCATTTCTGAAATCATCTGTGTCAGAGTCAAACTGCTATGAGGAAGCTTGTTCCACCGAGTGGTCGACATTTACTATGGTGCGTTTTTGGAGAGATTCGTTCCTGGTGTAGCTAAATGAAGCTTGCAACAGTTATCAGTTGGCTGTGCTATGTGATGCGCAGGTCTACAATATTGTTGCTTCATCAGCTCGTCGAGTGATGATGCAACCTGTCTAACATTATTATGAACACACGAGCACTTGGGTGCTTCCAAGGGGGAAAGTTAAGTCTTTTCTTAATTGCTGTGAGGCAATTTTCAAGTTTAAAGTATTTTAGTATTAGCGCTCAGCTTCGCGTTGTACATATTTAAGCAAATATATTGAGTAAAACTGACAGGGATTCCACACTGACGATGCAAATTCAAACGGTGAGTGCACAATAGATTAATGGCAATGAGTTTCGTTTCCTGCTCCGCGAACTTCAAATAGCGTTTCACGTGACCTAACTATATGCTTGCTGTCGTAACTGTGCTCGTTATGTGGGATTTCCAGCTAAGGTTAGCTGTGGGGAACACGCCAAGGTATTTGGAATTAGCAACCTTGTCTATTACACTGTTTCAGAACATGCAACTGGAATTTAAAGTCTTACGTTCAGTGGTAAAAACATGCACTTTGTCTTCGTTACGCTGATTTTCATTTGCTACTCCTTCCACCATAACACGAAGCTTTAAAGATCTTGTAACAAGACAGCACTTTTTGACATGTCCGCGAACTTTCGATAAAGGACAGAGTTGTCAGCGTACACAATGCTGCAAACTATAAACAGAGTAGCATATATGTTTAAGTCGTGAATAAATTTATGGTGAAGTTCATGGCCGCCCGAATCACTCCACTATACATTCTTGTTTTAAACACATGAAAAAAACAAGCTTAAGCTGGTGACAGTCTGCCAGCTTCATGTTAGCTTATTGCTTCAGCATGCCCAGTTTGGCATGCTGGTCATGCTGCTTAACTGGTCATGCTGGTTGAACTGGTCAAGCTGGTTAAGCTGGTGAACTTCCCCACCAATTTGACCAGTTATACACAATAAATAATAATTAATATACACAATACACAATATTAATACACAAAATAAACAATCCAAACTTTTCAGAAAAGCCAAATTGGCTTCCAATTTATTATTTTCGTACTCGCGGCCTGCTCATATGAGCTCAGATGCTAAACAACCTTGGCCCTGACATGCTACTAGCCGACACACAGACAGTAGATATTGGTGCAAAATAAACAATGCTATGACAAATATATTGCTTATCTTCCAACACGAAAAATACAAGACACACGCCAAAAAAATGAAAGCCGTTTACAAATCCGTGAAACGCCGGTTAGAGCGCAGCTCTTATTGAGGCGGAGGATGGAAGCGTACTGAGGGATAGGTGACTCCTTGAGGTCACATGACCTCAAGGTAGGGCTGGGCAATTGGTCGATTAATCTTCCGATTAATCGATTAAGGCTTTAATCGCGATCAATTTTTTTAACCGATTAATCGGTTTTTTAATCGGTACTCAAAAAGAAGTCAACTGGACGCACGTATGGCTCTATCCTGGACGACCTGCCCGAACTAGGAGTGACTCATGCCCCCTCCCCTTAAGGAAAACGCTGCGTGGAGTGCATCCGGTCGTTCTGTCCTGAGCGGTTTTCTGTTCCCAGCCAGGTGCTATGAGTATGAGCAAGGTTCAATTCTCGCCCTCGCGAAGCCTCAAGTGTCCGAGGATATACATTACAGTTTTACCGAGGCCAGACACCGCGAAACTTCACGTGTTGATGATCTATTGCACATCCTGCCCAGGCAAGACAAACACGCAGAAAAACAAGATGGGAAGCTAAAAACGCCATGGTTACTTGTTCCAGTATTCGGCCCGTACAAATGGACGAGTTCGCGAGTATGAAAGGCAATTTCGCTGGAAAGTTGGGGTTTAAAGTAAACTCCAGCGGTAAAGTTTTTAACTTGAAGGAAGTCTACTGCATCATCTGCAAAAAGCCGTTTTCATACAGTGGAATCGCACGTTCGCTTCAGTGTCACCTACGAGCGAAGCACCCATGTACGTCGCTGCAGCAAGGACCATCCGCCAAAACGCAGACAACAATCAACGCCTTCTCGTCGAGGCCCCGTTCTCTGAAAAAAGAAGAAAGCATCGCCCAAGCCCTGACTTCTTGTCTTCCTGTCGGAGAACGTGGACAAACTACTTAGTCTTCGGAGCTGCAGCAAAAATATATGAGTCTTTGAATCGTTGAACTATATGTATCCTCAATTGTAAATGTCCTTTGCGCCGTGTAAAATAGAGTAAAATAAGTCTTCAAAGGAAAGACGAGTTGTTGCATTCTTTTTACTATATTATTTATAAAAATCAACGCAACCAATTAATCGATTAAAGGGTGGCGATTAATCGGGTTAAAATTTTTAATAGACGCCGAGCCCTACCTCAGGGGGTCGTGTGACGTCAGGGGGGTCACTTGACCTCGGGGGAGGGGGGTCACGTGACCTCAGGGGCTCACGTGGCCTCAAGCGGGTCACGTGACCTCAGGCGGGTCACGTGACCTCAAGCGGGTCACGCGACTTCGGGCGGTCAAGTGACCTCGGGGGGGGGGGGGGGTCACATGACCTTTGGGGGTCACGTGACCTCGTGGTTGCGCCGACGGCGACGGCTATGCCGCTCAAGCCGGAAACGGGCCCCTAAGAGCTGCGCTCTAAAACAGGAAATAACAATAAAAGCACTGCACGGAGGAGACAAGCGAACCTTGGTCCCGCCAGTGATGGGGCGTAGCGGCCTCTTGCGTAGGTGGCAGAGGCGAGGATTGCCGTGTGGCTTGGATGACATTGGCGATACTCCTCGGCATCACCGTTATCCACAAACACACATACGTTCGTCGGGACGTCCGACTTCTTCCTGCGCTGATTGGGCTGCCACTCGCTGTCTCTTCAAAATCAGCATTGCTCGCACCGTCATCCAAGTAGTCTCAAAACAACGAGCACAACGCCGTCCCTTCAAAAATTTCACCAATCTAGGAAAATGTGTCTCAAATTCTCCGTTCTTACCACTGTCTCTCTCTTTTCTCGCGTAAACAAAGGCAGCTCGCAGCGCACATGAAGCGCCCGGCCTTCTACCCAAAACGAGAGGACAAACAACAAGAAGTGGCATCGTCCCAGCCCAAGCCGGCCTTTGCGTGCGCGCTGCCACCAAACCCAGCTCAAACAACACGATTACGACTTTGACCAGCTTCACCAACTTGTCTCCCAACTTGTCCACATTGGCTCCATGGAAGACCAGTTAGGACCACACTGGCTCCCAGCTACACCATATTGAATCTAAAACCAGATTCTGGTAAGACCATGCTGGATTTTACTTAAACCAGACTGACCAGCTCAAACTCCAGGTTGCCCAGTCTAAACCACCTTGATTGCTAGTTAAACCAGTTTGATTACCACATTGACCAGCTTGACCAGTTTGACCAGTGAAACTTTCTTGCTGTTTGTTTGTTTTTGTTTTTTTGTCAAAAGGGGATATGTCCTGCAAGATGGCTTTGACATACCGAAAATGATATAGTCGCAGGGATGGGCAGTATTTAAAATGCAATATTTGAAATACGTATTTAAAATACTTTGTGTATTTTGCATTTGTATTTAATTAAAAATTGGGGAATGTATTTGGCGTGTGTATTTAAATACTAAAACGTGGGTATTTCAAATACAATTGTAATTAAATACAATTTTGTGGGCGAAAATACATCCCTCAAATTTATGGTCACTGTCCAGAGTAGGAAGAAAACTACGCTCTGCACCGAATACAGTGTCTCTCATTCAGGCACAAGCGTTTAATGACTTTGTGATTACGGTGCTAGTCCAGGGCAAGAATAGTGACGAAATCGACGTTCATAGGCAGACTGGCTAAATGAGTGTCTGTGACAACTTGTGATGCTTTCCAGCCTGATTTCCATCCATATTTTTGCCTGGAACATTCTAAATGCGTGGGTCGTCCAGATTTTCGTAACTGGTGCGAGTTGCAACAATAAAAAATTCTCTAGCTAGTGCTGCGCGTCTTGGTCGTCGGTTCTTTGTTGGTCTATACCAAAATGTAATCGAGAAAAAAAGCTGCTTGAAGCTCTGTACTTTTTTCATCTATTACGTCCAAACTGATTACATTTTTGTGATTATATTTCTATTACGTTACTAGAGCCTCGCACACTAACTCCCGAGTGTGCGATGCAAAATTAAAATGAGATACCCAGAAACCCGTTGCAGGTGCTCTGAAGTCGCTGACGCAAATTTTGAGGAATGTATTTGGAAAAGTATTTGGAGGAGACCAAATACATTTGGTTGTATTTGTATCTTGTCCCTAATGAAAAATACACCAGGCAATCCTGGTGTGACATCAAAAAATCCTGATGTGACACCAGAATATCTGGTGTGCCCACCAGCGATGCTGATGTATCGAGCACACCAGCCTGGCGTGCCCACCAGAAATGCTGCTATACCCGCACATCAGCCTGATGGGTACACCAATGGAGTCTGATGTCACATCACAAGGACTCATGCGCCGACCAGGCAGCCTGGTGTGCACACCACGCAGTTTGATGTGTCACCAGAGTTGTGTTTTTGTTGACTTCTCCCCCCCCCCCCCCCCCCGTCCGCGCGCGTGTTTTCTATTAGTTTGTGTGCCGCTCCGTCCCCCGACGGGGTGCCTTGTTTCCTCCCGTCTTGGTGGTCGCCGGAGACCCCGCGGCGGGCTCCTTTGTGCTCAAGAAGTGTCCCCCTCGTCCCGAGCACTTTCCCGGGCGGCCTTGAGCAGCTTGGAGTGCTCGCCAGGTCGCCTCTTCGAGGGTTTCTCTTTCCCTTTCCGCCGGTATTCTTGTTTAAGTTTAAGAAAGTAAAGAAGTCTTCTTTGTGAGTCGAAGCCGAAAAGATGTGTTGGTGCGCTTTCCTAACTTCCGACGAGCTTGGTTTGGTAGCAAAGGAACAAAGGAAGCTAGTAATTATTACGATTTTTGGGGCCGAAATGCCTACTACGAACGAGGAGGGCGTCGACCGCCTGAAGCGAAAGAGGATTACCCTGCGAGCTGCCACAACAAAGATTATCAACGAGACTGGCGTCTGCTGGCCACGGATCCAACCGACATCGGTGAGCTCGAAGAAACATTTGATATTCTTCAACTTAAGGACGCTTCCCTGAAAGAGCTGGACAAGGAAATCGAGCTATCTGTCGAATATGATGCCTTAGAAGAGGAAATTTTTGTTGCGGAGGGGTACGCGGAACGGATCAGCGTAACTAAGACACGAGTTAACCGCAAGCTGAAAGGCCAAGAATTTCGGAACGACAGGGCGTCCGGTTTTTCGACGCACGGCAGTGGCTCCGGACAAACTCCAGTTGATCACGGCCAACTCCCTTTTTTGCTTTTTTTGCTTTTTTGAATAAAGTAATTATGGCAGCAGCGTTGTTGTCAAACTTATCATTGTACGCTTTTTTGTGAGTAAAGCAACACCCAGTCAACAGGTGGTATGGTATCATATTACAACAAAACCTAATGTCCCGCCAGAACACCAGATTTCGGGCGTAACATCAGAACACCAGATTTCTGGTGTCATACCCACACATCAGATTTCTGGTGTCACAACAGAACACCAGGTTTCTGGTGTCACACCAGAAAACGTCCCAAATCACATCTGTGGAAAAGTCTGGGGTAAGATCAAGTCACACCAGCCCTCGAGCTGGTGTATTTTTCACTAGGGGTACTTAAATGCTTTTTTGGAAATGTAATTAGATTTGTATTTAAATACATTTTTGACGAAGTATTTTGTATTTGTATTTCGATACATATTTGCGTGTATTTCGCCCATCCCTGGTTCATGGTTTACAACGCTTAAGTACTACGTATAGTGTGAAAGACTAAAACAAAATGCAAGGATAAAAAAAAAATAGCTCGAGACATAATCACCTACAACTCGGCACCCTCCTCGCCCGCCCGGCTCCTCTCTACCTTGTCCTTTAAGGTAATGAGCCATGATTATATGGAAACTAAACCTTCAGAAATTCAGTAATTGAAATCTCGTTTTACTCTAACATTGTTATTAAACTCAAACACTATAAGCTTTCCGGCAATTGCAGAGAAATGTCCCGATCGATTCCAGAATGGCAAAGTTAGTACTGGGTAAAAATTCCAAACAGAGGCTCTACAGTTTCTTTCATGTATACTTGGTTCAAATTTCCAAATATCGCAGCAGTACGAGCAATTCGGAAGGTTACGGGGGCTCGGAAAGTCACGCGTCTTACTCAGTGCAAGGTCTCATGTTTTGATGAAGAGGAAATCGACACTGAAAAAGTGTGATGTAGTGCACTGCGACTTCCCTGACACACACATAATTCCGATCACGTATAGGAATTCGGCGCATCTCGACAATAAACATTGTCAGAAAAAGTTAGCACTGATCGATATCTCCAGACGAAATATTTCCTTATTATTTGTCATGAATGTGGTACACTCCAAGCAGTGAGGTGCCTTATGGGGCAGCTTGTCAAGATTTAGCACAGATAGGAACGAATCGAGTTGAAATTACTTTTGGCACCCCTACACTTACGAGCAGAGACCTTTACAGATTATCGTCAGAATGAAGAGAAAAATATACAAACAGACAAGCAATAAGGTTTTTTTTTGTGATATCATTTACTCTTTGCTGATGTTAAATGGGAGTCCTAATCGCTTTTGATAGATCATCCCAGATCACAGACGTGAATGAGATGGATATTTTGCAGTTCTTTTTTGTTTGATGTCTTTCTTATAGGAAAACGCTTACTCAAAGAATGACCGCTTTAGTCGAGAATTCGTTTTGCTAGCTAAATACTCGTCAGATGCATAAATCTAGTAAACTAGATTGTCAGTAGTTCAAATTGCGGTATTTACCTATTATATTAGGGATTTCTAAGAATGGTGTACATTTACTGGCTTAGCAGTGCAGGGGTAGATGACCCCCTTCCATGAATTTTAGAGAAAGATTGTGTTCTCGTAGCTGGTCTTTTACACATCGTCCCGTCTGCACAAGGTGGCATCTACCACATGAAAGCGGCAAAAATATAGATGGCATTTGAGGAATACGGTACAAAGTGCGGACATGATTTTTGTGGCACATTAGTTTTCTGCTATTTTTACTTTAGGTTACACCTTTGAACAAACCTGACCAATTTTCCGGGGGTCGTGACATCACTAGGTGATGTCACCATAGGCTGATGTCAGCCCCCCGAAAAGGGGGCGAAATTGTTTAAACGTCACACCTAAGGTAAAAAAAAAAAACACCAGAAAGCATAAGTGCCAAAAACATACTGTCGACACTTATGTACCCTGTTTCTTAAATGATATCTATACTATTACACTTTCGAGTGGTAGATGCTATTACGAAAAAGGGGTGGTGTGTTAACGACCAGCTATTAGAACAGCTTCTCTCTCTAAAATTCATGTTGGGCGGTCACCTATCCCTGCACACTCAAGCATGTTGGTGTGCACCGTCCGTAGAATAAAAATAATAACATGCTAATGAAGAAATACCATGACAAAAATACCAGGGAAAGTTTTCAAGCATTCAACATCCTTAGCATGGGTGAACGATCTGTCAGCCAGACAAATATTTTTTTAACAATGAAGGAAATGGCCTTTATACACTCTTATGCTTATGGCTGACTCCGATTACTTCCCTCGGTGTCGTGCGTCTTTGCGCCTGTATGTCCGTCGCTCAAGCTGATTCCGCCGTCAGTACTTTCTTTCTTTATCGCTTCAAATACATGTAAGTTGTTAGTGTGCCCTTGTTTGTCGTCTACGTGTTCCTCCCCTCTTTCCCTGCTTTTTTTTATGTGCGCAACTTTAACCATGTCTAGGTAACTAATGTACTGAACATTGTTCTAAAATTTTTGTAACATTTTATTTACCAAAATTATATGTCTTTTCGTTAGCGAAATATAATTTCTTAAATGTCTGCTTTTATAGGAGTCGATGCGTATTACAATCACGGAATCGCGATCCATTATGTGTTCGTCCTCCGTTTCGTCATATTGCCGCGCGCAAGGCTGAGAAAGCAACGCTCGGTCACGGTCCTCCAGAAAGTTCCCGTTTATTCATGTACCGCACGTAACTTCTATCATTTATCCCTGCTTTTGTTTTCTAGAAACTGCGTGTTCATTCTCGCCCCGATCACGCGACGCTCGAACCACTTTCGCCGAATCTTCGAGATAGCGGCGCACTCTAGATAAGAGGCCGCCCGCGACCTTGTCGAGTCAGTCTCGCCCTAGCGCTCGATTCTGCTGACACGCCGACTTCAACGCCCGCGACGCTCTGCTTTCTTCTGTTTCCTTCTTTATTTTTGGCACAAGTTCGCCACATTAAACGTTTATTTATTTCTGTTTATTTCTTGTTTATTGGTCACGACTCACCACCCGTGACAATATCAATTCAGTGGAGGATACTTTTTTCGTATTCGCCAGATACAAACAGGAGTTAGAATGTTGGACTGCTCAATGATTTTGATCTGAATAAAGTTGACTAAAAACATGGAAAGTTCGAAATTCGCTTTTTAGGTAATAATCCACCATGGCACTTTCGCTTGGATAGTGTTCACGTGTCGGCTATAGTGGCAGAAACGCTAAAGACTTGTCATGTAACGACAGTATGATTTGGTGTCATAATTGTGTAGTTTTAACATAAATCTATCGAAAAGTTAGACCAAAAGTAAAATTTACCTAGAAGTTTCTCACAAACTTTAACAGTACGGAAGGCGATGTATTGGAGATCCAGTCAAAGGAGATGCCAAGAGGCTTGCGGTCGAAAAATCGCCTGCATTGCTATAGGGCTCGCGTTATATTGAAAACAATTTAAACGCTGATCAGCAAATGCCACTCAGAGCTGAGTACAAAAAACCTCGAATAGCCTTAAAGTTATTTTATAGCGTTAACGCTGAACCTCAATTTCAGCTAGATTGAAAACAAGTATATAATGTGCTACCAGCGGACCGAACAACTTTTGCCGAACGAGATATAGTTTCGGACTTCATGTATTCCGGATTTTGTGCCACAAGCGCAACTTGTAACAGTGTAATTACGCGGGGGTATCGTGACAACACTCTTATATAAACATTGCACAGTGTTTTTACAGCGTTCATTAGCCATTCGAGATGGAAGCCGACGAGGTGAAGCCTGCTGTTCTATAGTCTAGATCACCCTTGGTTAGGTCTTTTGAATTAATTTGTACGACAGCGTTCGCTTCGTTCATTCTTCTACGAGAGCAAAACCTGCACTTCACTAGAAAGTTCACCTATACAGATTATTCATTAGATTTGCCGTCTTAACTTGCTTCGTCATATGGTGTCTTAACTCGGCGCCAGTATGTAAATTACTTGCTTTGATATATGGTTACGTGTTTTATTTGAGCACTATTGCTCAAAACTCTCGTTTGTAAGGGGGCCGAAATGTGTTCAGTCGAGTCCAATATATCTGCATTTTCCATTCCGTAACAAAAAACAAAAAAAAAAACTTTCCCGATTAAAACAAAACAGCGCAAAGACAAGGACGAGGTAGAAGAAACCACAGAACATAGCGCTGAATTTCAACTTAAGATTTATTCGTGTAGGCGTCTGTTATAAATAGCAAACATGCCACTCCCCCAAAAAATTAAGAAAAAAAAAAAAAGATATATAGTATGTCACGTTTTCGATACAACACTGTCACTGCTTTGCCCTCATCGTTCTAAGAACTGCCGCTCTTTACATAACAGACGCCTACACGAATAAATCTTCAGTTTAAAGTCAGCGCTCTGTCCTGTGGTTTCTTCTATTTCGTCCTTTTCTTTGCACTGTTTCGTTTTTATCATTTCTACTTACCAGCTAGTCCAAAGTCCTACGTTAAAAACCTTTTCATTTGTTTGATATGCATATGTTACAATTTAATGAGTTTCTTAAAAAGAAAAGGCATGGGTTCGGCGTGGTCTTCTCAATACCTTCGTCTATGCCCTTCCTGTGAAGATCTGGCTTAGGGGAACAAGGCATGTTTGTCTGAGAGGGCGGCATTGCTCAGGAGTGCAATGCCGCTAAAACTGTCAAATACATTTACTCTACTGATTGATGCATCGTTCTTCTGGGGTACCCTTAAATGAACTTTTAAGGAAGAGCTATGATAGGTGCCTCAATCTATATCTGAACTGAATGCAAGAGGCAAACGAGCCGGTAAGTATTAATCACGGAAAAAAACCAAGACTGCTGGTAAATATGACACATAAACTAAAAGGTGTATCTAACGTTCAGGAACAACTGATCACGAGTTTCTATAAATATCCAAGGTTTTATATCCAGTATTTACATTATAGTTGCGTTCCACGTTGCCGCGGAGGCTCCATCCTCACTTCTAGATTATTATGTCTCTTCCTACTTAAGTTCCATCTCTTTTTGAAACGCATGGAAGGAGCGTTCAACAGTGTACACCCACAAAAATGGCCCAACATAGTTGCAAGTGAGGGATGGCTAGCTGTGTTCTTTTCGTTAGCCAACTTCGTATGTTTTCGCTGAAGCTGCGAATCTGTGCTCACATCTCCGTTCCATTCATCAGGCGTGGCTTTTTTGTCTTCCTGTCATTCAGCGGAGCAGCATTGACAGTCCAGAAAAAGCATCGAAGTCTTTTTGTGCGTCTTGAAAACAGGCCTTGCGGATTCAGATACCTCAGAAGGCCTTCTATGGAGCGAAGGTGCCTAGAAAAGCGAGCGCGTGTGGTGCGTCTAAATAGTTTTCCTTTGCGTTCCTTTTTTCGTTCGGTCTTTTGTTGATTTGACCTCATCCTTCTTAGGAGATACTTTTGGTTCTGCCTTTTATTGCGTGCAGTTGATGGGATCGAGTTTCGTTTCTATATTCTATGTGTGCGTTGTGTTGTTACTTCTCAGCTTTTGTCGAGATTTTGGTTGTAAGTTTTTGTTAATTTCGTTCACTGCAACCCCTGAATCTGTGCCTTTTTGTTCGCTCAGTTTTCTCACTGTTGCCTTTCATGGCGCAATCGAGATGAACGTCCTCTTGTTGCAGCTTTTGATAAACTTTGTGGTGAGATCTGGTTGCTTGCTCATACTTTGAGCCAAAAGGTTTCTTTACTGGTTCAGTAACATCTGCATCCATCTCTTTTAATTTGAAATTTATCTTCAGCGATTTTGTCCTTCGGTAAAGTATTGTGGTACAAGTTGCTTGCTGTTCGACTGGAGCTGGGAGGGGGACATACTTTTGGTTTACGATCATTACGCACAAACTTCGCGATTTCTGCGTTTTCGCTGTCATATTTTGGTGTAATCGCTCTATGTTCTAATTTTTTCATGGCAGAAAGACTCTTGATACCTAAAGCAGGTATGCTCTCACTCCTCCAAGCCATGCTGATGTACGTCATCTCCCTCTCGGTTTTTCTGTCTAGGTCTTACTTGTCCCATGTCGTTGATGGCTTGCATGATTCTCGAATGCGTTTGATGAGTTATTTTTTGCATCCTTCATTTTCTTGGTCCAGAGGTCCAGTCTGGTGAGGATTGTGGTGTTGTCACTGTACTCGAGGTTACATGTATATTCTTCCTCCAAAGTCCTTCTCCTTAACTAATGATTCTATCTCTCTGTCTAAAATGAACAGCTGTCGCCATATAGAATCCCAATGCTCAGTCATTTTATTCAGTTCCATGAATGACGATCGATTAAAAAATGTTGAATTTATATAATTTAAAATGTTCCATGCCTCATTTCTGAGCGCAGTCCTCTTTTGACGTTCCATCCTTTGTAAAATGTATTTTTTTGTTATAGATTTTTTTTAGTGGTAAGTGAAGCGTTGCGTTAACTTTCTTTGTCGTTGCGAAATGTTCATCCAGAGTGGTTAGTTGTGAAAGATTGCTTTTGCCTGTGGAAGATTCGTAAGTTTCCGTTAGGTTTGTGATCGAGCTGTGGCTGATCGGTCCGATAATCAAAACCTCGTTCAGTGAGTCCATCCCCGGATTCGGCACCATACATTTTCACAAAATATCGTAGTTGAGGAGGATAAGAAACAATTTATGTTCAATATTCGCATAGGAAGGTGGAGTTCGATTGTGGGCCCTTGCTCACAGTTATGCTTCCTCTTCGTCGGCTTCTCTTGTCTTGTTTCTCGTGATAAAAAAAAAACGTTTTTTCTTCTTTCCCTGCTTACAATCGGGTAACCGTGCCCTTTAAAAGGTATTGAACAGCTTATGTGTCACTTTTACCCGGAGTTCAGGGTCATCGTCATGCGTAGTAACCCTGCCTGCTTGTACCCGTTGAGCCGCTCGACAACAGTTGTTTAGATACGATTATGATGTTGATGTATTTTAGCCTGTGGAAATCTCCGATACTCTTGACGCACGCCGAACAATTCCCTAATAGTATCCTCGATCATCCGCACTGGTGCGCACCGGGGCAGCGAGGTGCGCCCCATCGTCTTCGATCAAGGGCACCGGTGCGCATCGGACGTCTCACGATCAACAAAGTGCACTCTCCCGGTGCAGCCTTTCGTTGCCCCAACGACCAGGAGCGGGACTAAGGGAGATGGCAGGAAGGGCAGACGCGCAGTCTATCGAGATGGCGAATTTGCGAAAACGAACACGCTTCGCAGCTGCACTCGGTGAATTCCTCAGCTCTTACGGGAGCGAGACGACAAGCTTCTTACCATCGCCGCGATTACCGGTGATTTCTGTGGTGAAAAGGAGTGCCGGAAAGTTATGAACACTCTGGAGAGAGTTGGGAGGTGCTTCGATGACACCGAGGAACGGCTATAATCTGGTGGTTCTCTTTCTTGAACCAACAATGATGGGAAATACACACTTGTGGTATTCTCACCCGCTTCGTGACCGATCGCCAATCGCGTCCACGATGTTCATTGTGTTTGACCGTCAAATCCACGAGTAAAAAGAAGAGAGATTTGCAGCAGACGGGCACCGCGCGCGGAGCTACACAAGAAAGCAAAACTACAGGAGGAAACTTAAGACCGCTTAAGTCTAGGGATGCGACAGCATAAGTATGCGTGGCGTATTCCTACAAGCTGAGCACCCCGCTATCCTCCGCAGAGGCCGGCTCAGCAGCCGATGCGGAGTCCCGCCGGCCGGACTCGCGGCGCACCGGCTTCTCTCCAGAGTGGTGCCGCGGCGCGTTGTCCGCAGTCAATCTGGCACTTCCAATCCGTCGCAGCCAATCCGGTGTGTCGCAACCGTTTTAATAGCGGTTCCGCGGAGGGATTTTCTCTGCCATTTTTTCGCGGTTACGGCGCGAAGAGAATAGGGAATTGTAGTAGACCGTTCCCGCAGCCCGCTAAGCACCCGAATAGCGCTCCGTAATCCGCCACGAGACCTTGAACTATGCAGGGAAGGCTGGCGGCACGCATGCGCAGTTGCGGCGTTTTCTTCGCGGATACCGTAGCGGAGGAGAAAAACGATCTACTACAACTCCCTAATGTCTCTGCCGTTTTTTAGGGGGTTACCGACAGCGCCAGCTCCGCTCCTTGGGAGAGTTAATACTTTCGCATTAAAGAGAGGAGCATAACGCGAGGTGACGTATGGTGGAACTCGCCGCAGTGCACCTGCGCGGTGCAGTTTGTCCTCGATGTTGCACCGACATCGCGCTGCACGACCGGGGTGCGCTGTGCACTGTGCTGGTTTCAGGGCGATTCCGGTGCGAGTTGATTGAAAATGCTATAAGGCAGTGCAAATGTTTCTATGACTTTGTTTAGAAAATAACATTCATATGAAAAAGCGAGTTTCAATAGTGTCTAAAAGTTTCCGAAAATTTGGAATAGTTAAAAAGCGCAAACTTTGTGCTTCAATTAAAAAAAAAAAATCCTCGAGTTTTACTACTTTTATGCATTGACCTCTTCACAACCGGCACTTTGATATCTTTAAAAAAACGCGTTAAATTATAGTGTATAAAATAACAATTTAAAATGTGTAACCAGGGAAATGCTGCAGTAGACTATCTTTTGGGGGATGGGGAGGGGTTCTCTTTCTGCTGCTATCGATGCCAAGGCGGCGTGACGCACTATTAACGTAGTAAGGTGTTACCTAGACACCTGTCGTCTATTGGGTAGACTCCACGTATGGAAACTAAACACCTGAAGGAGCCGGCGGATGCATTTCGACACCAGTCTTGGGAAGCCGACTCACGAGGCGTGAGCTACCTCAAGTCGGGAAGTTCTTGGCGCGGTCGCCAACGAGCCAAGAGGTCCAACACGCTTCTGTATATCTCAGACGACTCGTTTGTAACCGCCCCCTCGGTGGCTCCGAGGCGAGAGCGCCGGCCTACGGATCCCTAGGTGGCGGGTTCGAGTTCCGACCGAGGTGCCCGCAATATGATGGAGGCTTATTGCGGAGAAGGCGCCGCGTAACCAAGCTTTCGGTTGCACGTCAAAAGATCCCCAGGTGGTCGAAATTAATCCTCAGTCCGCCGCTGGGGCGTGGCAGATGCCCGTCGTAGGTTTGGCACGTGAAACCCCCAAATTTGGTTCTCATTTGTAACCAAAACAGTTAACATATCCTCGCATTTATCCAAAACAACCTCGGTAGGTCTTAAACTTAACACGTGAGTTCTTTTACCACTAGTGTGGCTGATACTGCATATTCAAATCTAGCTTTGCTTCAGATTCGGTCCTTAGGGTGTTGTATTTGGTTGGTTATATACTCATTGTGGCTACCTTTCCATTCCAATAGTTCGATGTTTGTAGTTTCCTAACAAAATAGGCTGGATTTTGTCCCTAGACATCCCCAGGAACGTGTGACTTATGAAAACTTCTGCTCTGACCGATGCCCGACGTTGGGAGGAAAAACAATAAAAGGTTATGTAGAAAAAAAAAAAAAAAAAAGCTAACGGAAGCCAGGTAGTTTCAGTCACTCAACGTCGGAATTTCTTCTTCCCTCTGTGCTTGGGCGCTATTCAATTCGCTGACATAAAATGTTATGCATTGTCTCTCGTGAAGTCTCCTTCTCCCACGAAAAATTATCTGCAAAAATCACGCAGGGGCAAGAGAGTGTGAGTTGGAAGGGGGGGGGGGGGTAGTGATGAAATGTTTTTATTAGAATGGAAGAAGGATACCTGCTGAAAGAACCTGCACTTGTTTATTTGGAATAAGTGCGCTGTTGATGAGAAACAGTGATCGTCGCGACTGAATGTTGCAAGGAATATCGACGACGAGCTGTTTCGGGTGGCGCATCAAAATGGTTCCTATCACTGAGGTCACGACCCAGATTATTAATAGCAGGCGACAAGTTCGAGGGAGTGTAGATAGCGCGGTGGAAGTCTGGTCATCAGATTTCTAAATCAACATCGTCAGAGTTTAGAATCTGATCTTGCTCTTAGTTTCGCCGATGGGAGCGGAACACATCCTACTAAATACGTCATGGTCAGCGTTTGCGCCAATCGTTGAAGGCTGATGACAAGACGCGTTTGGTCGCGCATGGCGCCAATAGTAAAACGCGTTCAGAGTTGTCTTTTTTTTATCATTTAGAGTCTGCATTCTGTGCCGCGTACAAAGAATGCTCTTGAATCGAGTTTTCATATTTCCACATGTGAAACGACTGGATTTTAAGCGCACTCTTGGCTTTCTTACACTCTTTATTTTTTCTTCGAAATACTTTAAGCTCGCTATCTCCAAAGTGCAGCAGGCAGACATTTTTCATTTCGCCTGCTAGTGACTGTAGAAAAGCACCTTCGATTTCTATGGCGTTAGTAGTGAGCGACCACAACTTGTGCAGGGTTGCCCGAAGTTTCGCAGGCCCATCTACGCCATCGCATGCATCCTCTCCTTGTCCTTTTGCCGAAAACATCCACTTCGTTGTCTAGAGTTCACTTCACTGTCCTTGCAGCCAAATTGTGCCCCGCTGAGTGAATCTTGAACTGCTGAATGTTAAACGTGTCGTGAGCTGCACATTCATAAGTCGTCGGCGTCGCGTCAAAGGGACACTGCCAGGGTATCTATTAGTGATCGGTCGAACATTTTCCGAATCGAAAATTCGGCGAAGAAGAGCCGTACTTTTCTCAAAATTCCGCAATAATACATTGTTACCAGACTTAACCTTAATATTTCGTTTCTTTTCTGGCGGAAAAAAAAGTTTTATGTTTATAATTTAAGACAACCCTTAGACAAGAGAAAACTAAAGTCACTGGGTCTGCGAAAGAAGCGCCCTTGCCTTCCCACCTGCTAGCCGGACACAAACAAATACCTAACATAGAGACAACAAACCACTCAAGATGCAATTAAATGCAAAGGTGCAAGCGAGCTGGACAAGAATGACGAAAGTAATCCCTGGAGATGTTTGTCCTTTGTCCCTCTTATTCCCCTTCTCCAGGGATTACTTTCGTCACTCAACATGATTGGCTCATCGCCGTCGGTTGCCATGGTGATCGCCATTTTGGACCCTTTCAAATCTTCAAAGTTTCCCAAGGGTCGTTAAAACCAGTCGCACGAAGATCGCTATGGAGCGTCACCGTACTGAAAGCATTCCTCGGTCAATATTGTCGTCTTTGGCACTGTGTATGCAATAAAGCTATCACTCATGCTTATTTTCCCCGATCTCTTACAATTATGTTGCTCTTTTTGCATGTTTCAAGACAGGATGTCACAATGTCAGTGGGTTAGTATGTCAATTAGTTGAAAGAACGGGAAAACGACAAAGGCCACAGCTCATCTGCACGCAAAAGAAAAAAAAAATGTTCGACCGGTTGACAGGCGCTAGGGCGACGCCCTGTGTAAAAGTGAGCAGCGGAGGCGATCCCAGGGTAGACGATAAAATAACAAGATATTTACTACTTTCTTCAAACAACAACAACGAAACCAAAAGCTTGTAGGGTTCGGTGCTACTGCTCACCCGCAAGAAGGACCAACGAGGCGGATCTCCGAAAAAACACACCTTTACTGTCTGGCGGCAGCCAACCGACTGCCCAGCCCCCCGAGCCTCGAGCGTGGCTCGCGCGCACGTTGCGCGCCGGGCGCGGAGCACAGGTTCTTTTGCCCGATGATGGGCCGCAAATCCCACAAACTTTCCCCCCCCCCCCCTCCCCCGTTCTCTGTCCTCTGGCTCCGTGGCTGTTCTCTCTGGTTGTTGGTGGTAGAGGAGGAGGGGGTTGTCACGATGCAGGTGGCCGGATGCGATTCGTGGAGGCCGCCTCCGGATTGGTGATGCGGTTGTTGCAGTTGCCCATGAAGTCCTTAGAGGGCGACGTACTCTCAGGATGCTTAAAGGGCCTTGCTCACTCCTTGGCAAGGTGATCCTCCATCTGCTCGATGGCACGGCCGTTCCTGTTCTTCGAAAACTTGATCTTGACGACATCGTTATACAGGCAGAGCAGATTGAAGAGCTTCTCGGTGTTCATCTTGTCAGAGTTGAGCACCATCACCAGAGACCCCTGATGGTGGTCCGCCGCTTAAGGACGAGTGGGCACGTCCGGAGCCGTCGCTGGTAACGTCGGGCTCTGGTGGACCTTCGTTGCGGTCCTGGTCTCCGTTGGTCTGCGCCCCGTAGCCGTCGTTGTAGCCGCAGCCGGGGCTGCTGATCTGGCGGCGTAGCTAGGGCCGGTAGAGGGTCCTCGGCCGCCCACTGCGTTGTCGTAGTCCCCGAAACCACGTGGCTCATCGAAGGGGTTGAGAGAACCTCCCGCAACGGTTGAGGCGGTAGCGAGACATGTAGAAGGTTCGAAAAGAACGAAAGGAAAAAAA
Source organism: Ixodes scapularis (assembly GCF_016920785.2). Classification (NCBI taxonomy): domain Eukaryota; kingdom Metazoa; phylum Arthropoda; class Arachnida; order Ixodida; family Ixodidae; genus Ixodes; species Ixodes scapularis. The sequence goes on along the minus strand of NW_024609861.1, from coordinate 393,951 downwards.
AAGAATCAACAGTTGTCTTCTGGAGAAGCTTCTACAAGAAAGCGTCGGTACGTTGGGCGCGGCAATAGACTGGCTAAATTTGCGAGCACACTGTCGGTGTATATCGCACAGAACTACGCGCACAATCTGTATGGTGCGGAAACTAGTTCTCGTCAAAGCCTAATGCAACGCGCATTTTCTAAGTCTTCGTCTTCGTCTTCGTCACCAACATCAAAAAGAGTCCTCGCAGAATTAAGTTTTTAATTATAACCCGGATCGGCATCACTCTCCACTTGTGAGAGAAGTTCGTCATCCGATTCATAATACCGTTTGAGGTTGGTGACATGAACGGGTCCAGCGAGTCGTCCAGACTCACAATGAACGAGCGTGTACGTGAGGCGTGAGACCTTGTCTCGCACTCGATACGGACCATCCCACCTGTTTGCCAGGGAAGCTGTGAAACCTCTGGAGGCGTCACTAAGTGGGTGTGTCCGCCGGAGTACCAGATCTCCAACTTCGAATTGCACGTCTTGGTGGCCACGATTGTACTGCTCAGCCTGCTGAAGCCGTGCGGCGTCCAAGCTCTCCCGGGCATCACGAACGATGTCCCTGAGTCTGCGTCGTAGGCTTCCTGCGAACTGACCGTATGAGCGAGCAGCGCTACGGTTGTTGGTCGTGCAAGTGTTTTCCAGCGGGAAAGTCAGCTCTTTTCCGAAATTAAGGCAAGCTGGCGTAAAACCTGTAGACCGGTTAACGGTTGTGCGAGTTGCGAACGCGAGCTCTGGGAGCTTTGCGTCCCAGTCAGGGTGACGCTCGGTGTGAGCTATTAACATCGATTTTAGGTTTCGGTTCACCCGCTCTGTGATGTTTGCCTGTGGGTGATAGGGAGACGTCCGCTTGTGTTGTATGCCCAATGCGGCACATGAGTCTCGGAACACTTTGCTGGCAAAGTAAGTAGCGTTGTCGCTAATCAATTTCGCCGGAAATCCGAAGCGTGTGAACGTCTCCATCAGACACGACCAGATTCTTTTGGACGTCAGCGACCGTAATGCAAATAGCTCCACCCACTTGCTAAAGTGATCCGTGACAACCAACAAGTACTGGTTGCCACGCGGACTGCGTGGGAAAGGGCCCATGACGTCGACAGCAACGCATTCCCATGGGGATCGACTCACGACTGGCTGCATGTGACCAGGGGGCTGACCACCGCGCGGTTTGGCTTTCTGACAAACCGGGCATGAACGAGCGTACCTCAGCACGTCCTGACGAATTCCTGGCCAAGTTGCAGTACGGCTTAACTTTTCAAAAGTCTTGCAGCCACTACTGTGACCAGCCAAAGCAGAGTCATGGTAGTATCTAATGAAGGACGTGCGAAGTCGGCGAGGTATCACGGCTCGAAATGAAGTGTCTGTGGAGCCACCCTCCTCGTCGTCGATCTGAGGTATGTACCGGAGGAGCAGACCGTCTTCGGCCAGCAAGTACGAGTCGAAACCCATGTCAGCGTCTCTGTTGCCACGTCGGTCTCGTGAAGATAACCACTCAGAGACCCTGCGACAAAGTCCATCGTTCTGCTGTGCAGCACGAAGCTCATCTCGGCTAATCAAAGTTCCCCAGCGCGAGCCAGCATCTATCGCAGCCATAACATTGGCATCCTCGAGCACGCGCTCTTCGCCGAGCGGAGCGCGCGACAAAGCGTCTGCAACTTTGTTTTGTGAGCCTGGTTTGTGCACAATAGTGTAGTCATATTTCTGAAGCGTTAGTGCCCAGCGTGCTAATCGTCCTGCCGGATTTTCCAGCCGCTGAAGCCAAGACAAGGCGGCATTATCCGACTGGATCACAAAGCGCGCGCCATCAAGATACATGTTGAATTTCTGCAGGGCGAATATGATGGCTAGGCACTCAAGCTCGCAAACGTTGTAATTCCGCTGAGCTGCTGTCAACGTATGGCTAGCAAACGCTACGGGTCGTAAGACACCATCAAAGTCTTGAAGCAGCACAGCACCTAAACCGTAGCCGCTCGCATCGGTTTGCAGCACAAACGGACGGTTGAGGTCTGGGAGCCTCAAAGATGCTGTCTCAGCAATAGCTCTGGACAGTTGAAGGAAAGCATTTTGCTGTGCCTCCGTCCAACGCCATTTGACGCCTTTGCGCAGCAGTTCGTTCAGAGGCCGCGTTATCTCTGCACAGTGGGGAATAAACTGGCGGTAAAATCCAACCATGCCAAGAAATCTCTGCAAACTCTTTGCATCATGTGGGGGAGAAAACTCAGTTATGGCCCTCAGCTTGTCCTCATTAGGGCGAAGCGATCCATCGTCGATTACAAAACCGAGCAGGTTAATCTTAGATGTTGCCAGTTGCATTTTTCCCGGGTGAACTGTCAAACCAGCATTCTGCATGCGTTCGAGAATAGTCCGAAGGTGCACAAGATGTTCTTTAAACGTGCGTGAAAAGACTACTACGTCATCCATATATGCCATGGCGTAGTTGTGCCGTGCGTCTCCAAGCACAATGTCCATAAGACGCTGGAATGTGGCAGGAGAGTTGCTCAAGCCGAAAGGCATGCGCACAAACTCGTACAACCCTCTGTAGCATGTGAATGCTGTTTTCTCAATGTCAGCGGGCTCGACCTCTATCTGGAGGAAACCGCGACTGCAGTCAAGAGTCGTGAAAAAACTCGCGTTTCCCAAGTTGTACATGATCGACTCAATTGAGGGGTACGGGTAGGCGTCACGAACGGTTACCGCATTCAGGCGCCGGTAGTCGACGCAAAGCCGAGCCGTTCCATCCTTCTTGGGGGCAAGGACGATCGGGAAGGCCCAAGGGCTCTGTGACTCACGTACTGCACCCGTGTCGATCATCTCTTGGAGCGCCTTGTCCAGCAGGGCTCGCTTGTGTACGCTGATTGGTCGAGGGTTGCAGCGTAGAGGCCGTGTATTCCCGGTGTCAATTGAGTGCTTTAAGACACCGGTTTTGCCGGGGTTCTCCGTGAACATCGTTGAAAACTCCTCAAGGAGTCTTTGGAGACGCCGCTTTTGCTGGTCCGTAGCAGGACACTTCTGCAAAGAATCGCTTACCGCACATGGGAGTCGCAAAGCAGGCGTTCTAACGCCAACGTTATCGACACTGACAATACAATCCTCTCGTCTGGTAAATGGAATCAGTTGCGCGTCACTACCCAACCGGTAGCCTTTGTTCGGAAAGTCCAGAACCAGGTTCTCCCCGAAAATGAAATCTCGCCCCAAAATAATCGGTACCGTGAGACCAGGTAAGCAAACGAAACGCTGACGGCGTTTTTTCTCGTTAAACCCGATCTGTAACCTCACGGCTTGACTCGCGAGCATTTCTGGTCCTGACGCTAGCTGTAAGCGCACGTTAGTCTCGCGCAGGTTGGCTTTCTGCTCTTTGCACCGTTCAATCAGGTAGTCCCCAATAAGCGACAGACTCGCACCGGTATCAATCAGCGCTGCCACAGCTATTCCGAGCACTGTAACTGTCATACGAGGCTCAATTAGCTCAAGGTCAGGCTGAATTCGACATACCGATGGAAGTTTTGCCGAGTTGTCCATGGTCATCGCGGCCGGCAGGCGTTCAGGGGTCAACGCCACCGGCCGTACTCGTTTCCCGAGGCTGCAGGGTTGTTGCGCAGTAGGTCGGGGCAGTCACGCCGGAAGTGGCCATGGCGACCGCAGCCGAAGCACCGCACCGAGTTCCGCCGGTCAGGGCCGTGCGTCGGGCTTGCTTGCGCTTGTCGTTGCGGCCCTTCTTGGTGTCCCTCGTTGGACCAGCGATCGGCGCCCCGGTTGGCATTGCGGGGGAAGGACCTTAAACGGCTTTCACCCTGCCGTAGTCTCGATCCAGCCGGCCGGGCACGTAGCCGGGGGTCCGAACCATCGAGTGGTCTCCCGCGCTCCCATTGCCCGAACGCGTAGGAGTCCAGCGCACGGGGGGGACAGACCGCGCCATCCAGGGTTTGGCGCTGAGTCGGACCTCTTCTGGGCCCGGGAGCTCGCCAGGCACAGGACGGCTCAAGAGCTTCTTCAGGCGGTGGCGGGGGCCGATACTGCAGCTCGGCCAGGAGCGTCTCTTGTATGCCGTGAGCGTCCCGGGCCAGTTGCTCCAGGGTGGAATACGTGCGGCCATGCAGGTAGGGCCGGAATCTTGGGTGGCTCTGCTGTATCACCCGAGCAACCCTGTCCGACTCCGACGTCGTTGGGCAGGCTCTTTCATAGAGCTCCTGCATCACCCGTACATATTCGACGAGGGTCTCGTCCGGGTGCTGGGTCCGGTGCTCCAGTTCTCGCTGGACTCGAGACTGGTACCCAGGTGGAAGAAACTCATCTTGAAACTTCCGCCGAAAGTCTTCCCAGGTGAGGAAAGGGGCCACGATGCGCCACCAGCGCGCGGCGCTCGCCTGGAACGCCACGGGGAGAACCCGCGCAAGGACGTACTCGTCCGAGGCTCCCGTGGCGAGCTTATAGGCCGCCAGCTCGGCCAGGAAGTCGGCCATGGACTTCCGGTCGTCGTAGCCCGTGTACAACGGAACCGGCACTTGGGGTCGTGGCCCTTGCCCTTGGGGTCCGTGGTCAGCCAGGACCAGGCGTTGCGCGACCGTGTCGCACAGGTTGGCCACCCGAGCCATCAGGTCCATGGACGTCGGGTCAGGCCCCTCTCCGGTCTCGCCTTGGTCTGCTGCGGCTCTATGGCGGGTCTGCATCGCAGTAGCAACCGCAGAAAAACAGGCAAACAGAAAAAACAGAACAAAACAAAACACAAAAGAACGGAAAAACACGCAATATACTACAATATGCAGACTATTCACAACGGCCAAGCCCCGATGGCAAAGATGGCGTCCCGGTGGCCGAAGCCTAGTCGAACGACCACGTAGGCCTATCGGGGATGGCGAAAGCGAGAAAACCGGGCGAACACGCCTAAAACGGGCTAAAAGCCTGCGGTCCAACCCGCGGGCGAGCAGTAGGCCCCACGTTGGGCGCCAAATAATGTAGGGTTCGGTGCTACTGCTCACCCGCAAGAAGGACCAACGAGGCCGATCTCCGAAAAAACACACCTTTACTGTCTGGCGGCAGCCAACCGACTGCCCAGCCCCCCGAGCCTCGAGCGTGGCTCGCGCGCACGTTGCGCGCCGGGCGCGGAGCACAGGTTCTTTTGCCCGATGATGGGCCGCAAATCCCACAAGCTCTAGCCAAAACCATAGACGTGCGCTCGCGAACACACAAACCGAAAACCAAAGCGCCGCTCAATACATAGCCGCAGACTCAAAGCGCACGGACGCAACAAAATACAAGTTATTATGAAAGTCTCATCCGCCGGATCGTCGCTTTTTCAGAGAGAGAGGGGGGGGGGGGATGCCTCCTCCGTGGTCTTGGTCTAGTCCGTGGGACGAGTTTTCAAGGGCGCACTTTCTCACGCACTCACACGGCAACACTGTCACCACGCGATTCGGCTTCAACAAACCAAACCGCTTTGGGCGCAGCTCGTCCGTGCTGCTCCCAAGAATACCGATCGTGCAGCGCCTCGAGCCCACAAGATTTAAGCCGGAGCCATGAGTAGTCCGAATAATACCCGAAAACTGTCGCCGTCTCGACAGTGATGCTGGTCCTGCAAAGAAAAAGACTTTTGGGCAGAACATCGCTCCACCATCTCAGGCATGTGCCTCTGGCTCTGTCCCTGAGCACGCCAGCAGTATAGTCGAGGATCCATCCTCTGTGACAGGCTCAGTGACCGACGTCGGATTTCAGTAGAGTAGATTGTTGGGCTAGTTGGTTTTAGAACTGTGATTATATTTTAGTGCTCAAAAAAAAAAAAGGACACAAAGGCGAAAATCAGACACCACAGTGCGCACTGTTGTGTCTGATTCTCGTCTTTCTGTGCTTTTGTTTTGAGCACTAAAATGCATTCCAAGACGTATTTTAGCTTGTGACGAGAAAGACGCGTCGTCTGCTTGCGAAAGTTGGTTCGTGCACAAATGCCTCACTCTCCTCGAATCCGCGGCCACCTGTAAAGCGGGCACTTTCCCTGACGAGGCTGAGCCCGGACACGACGTGCGAGGATGTGAAACACTTACTGTCTTCAGTGCTCCAAACTGGAGCATTTCAGTGTACCAAACTTAGCAGTAAGCACAATTCATAGTTTGTGGAGCACTAGAATTGAATGCCTGATCAATGACTCTAGCGTGTGGCCGAAAGGTAGTCTCTTTAGGCCCTTTTTGGGGCCCTTTCGTGGCCCGGATTCAGAGCGACCAACTGCTAAGGAGGCCTTGATGTGAATAAAATTCTTGTATATTGCCAAAACGCTCGTGGGTTACGAACCAAATCTGTGTTTTCTTTGAAGGTGTCACGACTTCCGATTTCCATGTAGTCTGTATCACGGAAACGAGTCTTACACAAGTAATCTCTAGCAACGAATAGTTTACTGACGAATATTGCGTTTACAGATGTGAAAGGGATTCTACTGGTTCGCGGGCCGCTCTGGGAGGAAAGGCACTCACGGCGGTGCATTAGTCGTTATCGAGTTTTCGCAGGTTTGATCTCTAAGAAGAAAATGAATGAGTTTGGGTGCAAATCAGTTTTCCGTGGAAGCCCAACTTAAAAAATTAGAAATTATTACTTCCCACCTCGTTCTGGCACATAATCATTCATACGCACTTTGAAATACATTTCCGGTGCTGTCAATTGTTCAACCTACGATGCGATGATCCTTGGTGAGATTAACGTGCCTGGAGTTGATCGGAATTCGAACACGATAAGTGCTAGCTGCATCAAGTGACGCACGGGCTAGAGCCGAAGAAACGATGGAGTTTGTGAACTTCAATGGGCTTCATCAGCTTAATACTACAACAAACGGGGCTGGAAATACGCTTGACTTCTGCATGACTAATATATCAGCCATCACGTTTGAGGCTGCTGACAGTTTTTTCGTCTATATCGACAAATGCCATCCACCATCCACCCTTTCTATCGTACTTCCTGCTCCGACGTCGGCCAGTAATCAGTCTCTCAGGTTCAACTACGCTCGTGGGGATTGCCTTGGTCTTTACAATCACCTTCGCAACGTAGTCTGGAGTGTTATTTTACTTTGTTCCAATATCGATAATGCAGTTAAAGGTCTAGCAGACGTCGTAACTGCAGCCATGAATAATGTCAGTCCATGCAGAAGTTGTCGAACTAGCAACGCTCCTTACTGGTTTTGCAGAAAGCTACGTGATGCGTTACGCAAAAAAGGGGAGGTATCATACAAAATACAGGAACACCGGCGTAAAGAAACGGAGGGGTCTGTTTACAGAGTATCGTTTAGCGGCCAAAAGTGTGATGCGGCGTGATCGAGAGAACTGGAGAAATTCAGTTGAACGATATTTAAAACGCGATCCTAATGCTCTGTGGAATTACGCAAGGTATATCAGGAAGTAAGGTAGGTCAAAAACTATTGCATTGCAAGACGACTCTGGATACATATCTGAGCCGTCCGATCTCTGTGATCTCTTCGCTACGTTCTTCACTTCCGTCGGTAACTTATTTACGCCGTGCACTGTTATGACCGATGATCCTTTTGAATCTACCCACAGCTTGGTAGTCCCAAATCTTACGCTTGAAGATGTGTTTCTCGCAATACATGAGATCGCTCAAAAAAAAAAAAAAGTCATGCGGTGAAGACGGAATCCCTGCTTTCATTGTAAAGGAATACAGGAATATCTCCGCCCCTGCGTTGCTACATGTTTTGAGATGTCCTTAGAGGCCAATGCATTTTCTCAAGGATGGAAAAATGCAGGAGTTGCACCCATACATAAATCCCGTGGCACTGACTGCGTTAAAAATCACACCGATTCCGCTTTTTTGTTCGTTTTCTAAAGTATTTGAAAAGGCAATGTATAAGCATATGTATTTTAATTTTAAATCGCCTTTGTCTCTACCACCATGATTTTGTCAAGGTCATTCAGTGGAAACAATCCTTGTATCATGATTGGAACAGACTCTACCTAAGGTCAAGTCCCGTGGACAAGTAAGGGCTATTTATTTTGATTGCTCTAAAACTTTTGATCTCGTAGATCATAAGTTGTTACTTACCAAATTTATGCTTGCGAGAGGGCAGATTAGGTCTAAGCGACTTGTCAAATGACAGCAAATCATTGTTGACGAGACAGTTGGTTGAATGCGAGTTAACACAATCGTTAACTCACATGCACACAACGCGCGAAGGTCAGTGTGCATTGTAATGTCTGAATGATCGTTGCATATTAAAGAAATTTACAAGTTTCGTCCGAATTTTGTCGACACCTTTAGCCGTGCGGGCTGAATCGCGCCGATTCCCAAAGATGAGCGGAATATTAGCCGTCGTCCTGGCAAGCCATTCCTTTTTGCCTTAGGAGACTAAACCTCACAGATGCTAGTGATGCAAAACTATCAATAAATTGACTATCGATACTATACATAGTTTTTCCAGAACTATCGATAGTATCGCGGAACAATCAAAAGTCGACTATTGATAGTACTATCGGTAGTTTTTGCACCACTAACAGATGCACCCTACCGTGTCTTAAAGAAAACTAAAAGCTGCTTCTTTTTTTTTTTTTTTGCTTTGTTTTTTTTTTTTTTTTTGCGCACGCCGCTTGATTATTTTCGGTCAAATGCAAATAGTAATTCCCCAGCTTTTGCGCACGGTACCTAGCTGGAACCAAATTGTCTCTTCTGGGAGCAAATGGGAGATTATAGTTAAGCAAATGCTACCATTGGTCCTTTGAGACCACCTTTTTTCTTTGAGTAAATGTTGCATCCACCAACCCCCTCCTCCCCTCCTCCCGCCCCCCCCCCCTCCCCCCCCCCCCCCCCCCCCCCCGACGCTGTACATGGATGCCTGTGACTGTACCCTTCCCAATATCAAATTTCAGTGCCCCCTCCCGTGTCAAAAGCGCTTCTTCCTGTTCCGCTTTCCTTGCACAAACTTAAGCATCAGTCTATGCCCGTCCCATTTCTATATTGATATCATCACCGCGTCGATCATACGCCTTTCTAAAGAAGGCACGCGTTATGCGTCTTCCTGCGATGCAATATCCGTCAACCGAATTGCGGGTTGGTGATGGCGTCGCATTCTTGCCTCATAACGCGAACCGTCATCGGCTGGTGCCGCCACATAGACGTGGAAACCGGAATATTTCCCTACTTTAACAAAATTCAATAAGAAGCAAGAATAATACAAACTTCAGGAGTTCGAGGATAAAAAATAAATGAAAACATTTCGTTTCTTATTTTTGTTTTTTTTTTCATTTCCCTATTTACAATAACGCGGATACCAAATATCGCGATGTATGATTCTTTTTAAATTATACGAATGCTTTTGTTGGTTGTAGGCATTCATTCCTTTATGCGAATATAAATTTTAGGCGTTTTGGGGAGTCAAATATTTGTTATAAAAAGGATCTGAAAACGAAAGAAGAAACACCGTGGGCACAATTACTAGCGCTGAACGGGGAGAAAGGGTGAGCGGAAAAACAAGACCGTATTATTTATCAATTTGATGGTGTGGGCTGGTTCCTCTTTTCGAACAAAACACTCATCACTATTGCGAATTCAGTCTTTGAATGGAGTACAAAAAAAGCGGTACTATCAATCATATTTGTTCCGCAGCTTCAACTGAAGTAATGAAGATATCGTTTTTTTTTTTTTTTTAGTTATACATTTATTATTTAGGCGGTTCCTCTGCTCGGCTTTCTCGTATTCCTGAACTTTCCGAAAATAAATAATCAGTACAATTGTATGCTTTATTCTCTTTACAGAGAGATATGTCCAAATCTAAGACAGAGTTTGTTACAGTAGTTGCGGAGTTAATCGTTCCCGGTGAGACTTAAGTCTGACCGAGAACCGGGCGGGAACAAAAATCATCTATTTAATACAAACTGCAGAATATTTACGTACGAGCACTGAAAGTGGTCAAATGTGGTGTCATCGCGCTTCTTGCTTTGGTGCATCATCCTCTTCTATTTTGTCTTCTCGTGACGTCGAATGAAATCTACTTTGTTCTGCACAAAAATACTTCTTCGTCAAGTTGCTTGCGGATAAAGCAATACGATATTTATGGCAATACAGCTCCTTTACAATATTTCTTCCAGATATAGCATTTTGCCAAAGCGTTTATATAACCCCAACAAAAGTGCACGAACTTTCGTCGCTCTATAAATTCGTTCAGACGTTTGCATTCCTTAATATAACTAATGGTTTAATTTATTCATAATATATTTGTAGTATTTAATCAGTGCATTTTATTTGCACTACAGTAATATACACATTCGATAAACCTAGACGTCCTGACGCACCTCCTAATTACACTGTTGGATTGGTTATATTTTTAAACTGCTTTGCAAATCTTCATTTATTTCTTACACAACACCCTGCAATCAATCTATAGTCAATGAAAAGTTAAGAACAGAGTAGATAGAAACAGTAGTATGGAAGCGTAGAGTGCCCACTCCAGTGAGCCCTACAAGTTCATTTGAGAGTCAGTGCACCTGGCGGGTGTTGTGAAGTTGGTCGCGACTTCTCGTTTAGCTGGTTCCTTTCCCTAACATGTCTAGAGTCATAGATGGCGGCTATCTAAATGAATGGAAAACTTAGAGCAGTAATGCCTCTTATAGTCGGCGGTAGCTTGCTGCCCCTAGCCTACCATGATTAACAAGTATATTGAATTTGGTTAGGATTGGTGTGCATATGTTTATACAGCCGGAAGTGATTCTTTTTCTCAGTGGCCGTCTCGCGTCTCAGTTGTAGATGGGAACTTTAACCAGTGCGGTACAACCGCTAGCCTGGGGTCTTTAACGTGCACCACGCTGTAGTGAAACACGACCACACGCCAGTGCGATGCTCATCCAAATCGAAACGCGAAGGGGTGGGGATAGACTTATTCCAAAACTTGACGCGCCTCATTGCGGTGTAATGCCTCGTTATGCTTTGTAGGAATCCGTGGGCAGCAAAATTCATACGCGCTCCATTCTTGGCCCACAGGTTCCCAAAATGCAGCGCGCGCAGCGTGGAAAAAAAATTAGGTTGTGCGTATGTTTATACAGCCTAGAACTTGGTCTGCCTCAACGGGCGACGAGCCTCCCAGCTCTAGATGACCAATTTAGCCAGTGCAGTACAACCGCTAGCCTGGGGTCTCCAACGTGCATCACGTAGTAGTGATACACGACCGCACGCCGGTACGATGCTCATCGAGATCAAAACAAGCAGGCGTGAGGTTTAAACCCAGCATCCTGGGTTCTGCAGCGCCAGTTTTTGGTCCACGTGTCTTCCCCGAACTTGAATGGCATTTCGGAACACAACGTTAGACTATTGCTAAGGTTCCCGTTCAGCAGCAAGTTGAAACTGCGACTATAGTTGGTATTCAGTGGTGGGCATAACTGAGCCCCATGCTGCTGAGCACCTGCGATGAGTAAGTAACAGCTCGCTCTAAGCATGCGCTGTGAAGTAACCAATAGTTGGCTTGCAGCGCCCCCATGCTGAATGATGGTCTTGTTTTTTTCTTTGACTGAAAATGCCATAAGGAAAAAAGCGACAGCGCGGCGTATGCAGTACCGCCGTGACCCAGGATACCTTGGTTCTGCAGCTCCAGCTTTCACTCCACGTGCTCCAAGCCTGTGTGCGCTAGCCCACTCAGCCACCCATCTTTTTGTTTTTCTTTGTTGCTATACTTTGACAGTGAAAATAATCACAATGCACGATACATTTCACTTACGCGTGTCAAATAAAACAGTGAGCAAAGACGACGTCCCCATCAAGGTTTTAAAGGGCGGTCAATTGTTAAAATGATCTTATCATCGAGAGCTTCACAAAGGCCGGGAACCACTCCAACTCCGGAAATATTTTTGGTACACAGCTGCTATCAAGTTAATATTTTCAAATAAATAACATTGTACTGGGCGGACGTCCAGATACGCATCACGAACTGACATCCTACATGTCCAAACAACGTGAAAGCCCAGGAAAAAATACGAGGTCATATGGAGAAGACGTCCCCTCCAGAGAAAAGAAACGTAATCCAGGATTCGTGAACGGCAGGTTTTTTCTGAGGGTACGCTGGAGCATGTCCCAGAAGACGATAGCACCCCAACAGTCCAGGATCACGTGCTCCAGGGTCTCCGGGTCTTTCGCACAAACAAAGCCATCGCCCCATAGTTCAAACGCGCCTTTTTTGATAATTTTACAAATTCACGAGCTAGCATTTTGTTACGCGGGAAAGCACATCACAGTTCGTATTGCCACACAAAAAAGAGCGGTACAGTGAAACAAGAAACAGGCATTCAACTCGATTTCGCATCAGACGCTAAACACATTGGTATGCGAAAACAGCATCTCTAAAAAATCCCTTCACCTTGCTTTCACATGTGTCTCACGTAGAAACACTGATCTCGGGTAACCCTCTGAGCCACCGTACTTGTATGACAGTTCTCAAGCAAGAGACAGCCTGGTGTCGCTAAAAGGAAAGCCGAGAAACTGGCTGTCGTATGAACAAATGCGAAGAACTAAGTCGACCCGAAGTTGCGCGGCAGAAAAAAGTTATCCCGTCTAGTTCTTTCCCACGTAGACTTTCATGCACGGCCATCACACACGATGCATATTTTGAAAATGCACACGAGAGCAGTACACAACCTGTAACAGGTACCAAATTTTTGCAGCCAGAAATAAATTACACACCGTTGCCCATGGGAGGAAATAAAAATCCTGGCCATCCCAGTTCGCGGCTTTAACAATCGTCTCCTGTTACGGAAGGGCTCCTTGCTTTCACGGTAGTTGTAAAAAGGCACTCCAAACTCTGCACCGGGCTCCGTGCACCGCTGAACAGTTTCAAACACACGCGGAGTCACGTCCGAATGGCCGTGCCATATTTCCGAGAATTTCGCCTAGTTCACAGCACAGGCCGTTTGGTCGCAGAATGTTTTAATGCTTTGAACGGCCGCTGAGACGCTCTCTCTATCGCTGCAAAAATTTTCAAGAGCATCTAAGTACGCTAATATCTTAACATTACATAATAAATAATAATAATAATAATAAATTGTTTAATGAATTGTTATGAATTGAACGAAAAAAATTCTTATAACTATAGTCCTCGTGACACTTAGACAGTATGGCTCAAGAAACATAGGAAACAACACCGGGGAGAGTGCGGACCCTTGCCAGAAAGGGGATAAAGCAGAAATTCGCTTACTTCATTGTATGTTAATTACAAGACTACTCACGCAGTTACTATGCGTCACCTCCAGCAAAATAATTTTACCCGCACCAACGTCGTTTACAAAGCAAGAAACAATATCATGGGTCACACTGTCAGAATCCTTCTTTCAAGATCGACTTGCAACGTAGAAAATTTACAGAAATCAACATCACAAAGTTTCCACCAGGGACTAAAACCGTAACCGTAACAGAAACTGAAAACCGTTTAGGAACTAAACTTTTTCAGAAACCGTAACCAGAACGAAACCATTATTTGAAATTTATAAAAACCGTAACCGTAACCTTAGATTATTTACCGGTAACCGATATTAACAGAAAAAGATAGTAGCTTTTCTCAACATTAATGATTTTGAAGAGGGACTTTTAAATGCCGTGGCGAGTTGACAGAGTTGCAGTCATCGAGGGATGCATCTGGTAATACATTTCCGTTAAATCTTAGATTAAAAATGCTAGGCTGGAATCAGTTGTGGAGCCACAGAGTTATTACCATTATAATAACTCCATGGGTGGAGCTTATAGCGAAAAGTCTCTCTTTCTAAATCTGCCACACTTCCACAGTCGCTACATGTATTCAGCACGTGTCATCGTCCGTACGCATAGGTAAAAATTCGGAGATATCCATCCAACTCGGTTCTTTCAAAACTACCGACGTTCTTTGCTGCATTAGTCAGCGGTGTTGTAGGCGGTACCGAAAAAAAGTAACGAAATACCTTACCCGTTACTTGAAGATAAAGGAACGGGCTGCCGACCTACGTTAATTCAAACTAAAAGCAACGCGTTACTTTTTATTGATTAATTGACGTAGCAGCTTTTTTTTTCTTTATTCCGACCATGTTTTTTTTCAACTTTTGGAAAAAAGGACGTGGGCGTTGACTTTTTTTTCTCAATTTGGACTTATTTGAGCGAAGAAAAGGGAAGCAAAAAATTGAAGGTATGTGGAACGAGTCTAATAACTAATTACTTAGCGCCCGTACGTCGTTTCAGCTGAAATCAAGACGCAGCCGACGCTATGAGCTAATGGGGCCGATGTATAGTAGCGTGAAAAGCGCATGTCACTGGGTAATTTTTGTTCATGATTGGTTCAGCGATGATATATTTTGTACATAAACACGAAGAACACCATGATGGTGCGCTTTTGACGCTGTCTGATAAATATACTTTTTTTAGGTTTTGTGAAGATGTAACGAGTAGCGTAACTACGTTACCCGTTACTGAAAATAAGTAACGTACGTGGTTACGCATTGCTGTTCTGGAAAAGTAAGGAGTGCGTTACGACGTTACCGAAAAAAACGACGTTTTTTCCTGTAAAGCCTTTATTTCTAATGTGTTAAAGCCAACTCGGGCAGACGGTATGAAGAAACAAGGTAAATTTACCATGACGTAGAGCTGGCGGAAAACAAAACCTAGTATTCCTTTCGTGGGAAACGTGTGGCGAGTGGCGACTTTTGTAACAAAACGGAAAGGAGAAAAGATGTCAAAAAGCTTACATTGACGTTTCCATATATATATATATATATATATATATATATATATATATATATATATATATATATATATATATATATATGTGTGTAATGAAGAGCAATCATCGCTCGAAACGTCGTAATAAACTTTGCTTTAGCAACTCCGACAGTACGTATCTTCGAGTATAATACTCGGTAAAGTTAATACTCGATTAAGTTAATACTTAATACTCGGTAAAGGCAATCGAGAAAGTTGGGTTTCGATGAGCCTTTTTTGTAGTTCCCCCCCCCCCCCCCCCCCACCCAAAAAAAAAAAAAAAAAAGCTTTGGCATTAGTTAATATTACATTTCCCCCTTTTAACACCCATGCAGAAGTAGTTTCGGTCGACATATTTAATTCTATAATTCACGTTCTGTTTGACGAAAATTAATTATTCGCTATCTAAAATATATATATATATATATATATATAAAGAGTAACAAATGTTGACAAATGCTTCCGTTGATATATGGGCAAAAGTGATGTGCGCAGACACAGCAGCCGTAGGATGCTGTGTCTGCGCTGTGTCTGCGCACATCACTTTTGCCCATATATATATATATATATATATATATATATATAAAGTCAAAGATCCGTACTTGCGGAGTTTCATATATATATATATAATGTATTTCGTAAGAGTGAAAGTGTCTTTTTTTAAGGAAACTTGAGGTAAATATGTTATAACTTCAGGATTACTTTGTCCGCCTCAGGGGACGTAAGCACATCACAGTGCCGAGCTCATTAGATGCTTAATTACCAGAAAAAAACACGGATTAAAATTTTTGCACTTTGTTTTAGCCGCCATGATTCGATTGGAGATTTGCTGCCCGTCGTCTATAAAGACAAAATCAGCTTCAGGCTATCAGAAAAAAATTTACTTCGAGTAATTCTTTCGCGAATTTTGGCAATCACGGCAGAAGGACGCCGAAACTTACTCGGAAAAAGAGCGCTAAGGGCGGAAATATACTCCGTTTCATACATAGCGTGCAACGCTGGGAAAGGTACTGAAATAGTGCGCATGAAAAAACACAAAAACAGTGTTACTCCGCGCGTTTCGTGGACGAGCGGTACAAGGTGCTGCTCTAGCGATACCGACGTCTCGGTGGCGGTGGTTCAAATCCACTTAAGGCGCAAAGCTTTTTTTTTTTTTTCGGCGTATTTTTGTGCAAGATTGTGGGCATTGCGGAAGTGCATATTTGAATTCCTCTTTTCTTGTTACTTTTTATATATAAGGGGGTAGACTAGGGGCTGGTGTTACGCTTGAACCCCGCGCCGGCGTCGTCGAAACGGAAGAACGGTCGAGATCTAGGGCCGTCTCTACTTCAAGCCTTTTATTTACATGGTAGCGTGAAAATCAGAGAGTATTTTGAGAGTGCGGTGGACGGTCCTTTATATAACGAATACTGGGATTAGGGGACCGTACTGCTATTGGTCAGACGGGTTGGAATTCCCTCCCGTGATGTGACTTCATGGAAGTTTCCTTTAGAGTCGGAATACTCGCCGGTGTATGAAAGTTATCCAGACGGCAGTATCTCGCAGCTCTGGTGCCGGCGCCCCCATGAACCGGAAGTGATTCACAATAGACGCGTACACAGCACACGGCACTCGAGATCAGGATCGAGTGTTGTTTCCTTTTCGAGGAAAGCAGGGGCCTCGGAATGCAGGCCCGGGCACGTGTGTCGTCCACTCAGCCGACCAAAATTAAGGTACCTCAGGAGGACGGAGCTGACCAAGGTAACGGTCCCGCAGGCAGAAGAACACAGACGCGTCGGAATGCAGCTACGGGCATCATCCGCTTAGCCGACCAAGGTTAAGGTCCCGCAAGCAGAAGAAGCCGTAGACACGATTCATCACCGACGCGGTTCCTTCTTGAGGCTTGTTTCACTTTGAAGCCATAAGGCCGATTTTAACACCAGTTATAACAGAGGGCAGTTCACACAAGGTCCGCCTGCTCGAAAGTTTCACGTTGCGAGGTCTTCGCCTACGGGACGCCACCTTGCCAGACACTCGGGTGTCGTTACTGGCCGTCTCCAGGACTTCACGGACCAACATCTCCGGGAAACGCGTTCTTGAACTCGCGTACACGTTGGCGATCCCCTATTGCAATTTTTCGAGATCTTCGCGCAACGAATCTTCGAAAATATTCGAGCAGCAGAGGAAAGCTTTCTGCGTAGACGCCATTTTCACAAAACCGGCGAGGCAGGGGAAGCCGCACAACCCGGAAACCCGAAGCGGCTGTTGCACGGACGAAAACGAAAAACAATTTGGAGTAGTTTACATTATTTTTTCTTTTTGATTGAAAAACATCGGTGTTCCGACGAAATCATAATGCCACTATCAGTTACTAGTTTCAAAGATGCACATTTTTCTACTTTTTTTTTTTTTTTTTTTGCAAGGGCAGCACTATTTTATGGGGCGAACGTAAGCGATTGGCACTGCAAACTGGTGCGCTAGCTTTGACTGCGTTGCACGCTATGTATGAAACAGAGTATAGTTGCACTCAAGAAGAGGCGTCACGACGTGACCCATACGTTGTTGTCTGCACATGACCAAAAGCTTTGGATTAATCCCAGATCGGCTCACAGCCCGCTCCCGCAGGGGCCTTTTGTTCTAGGTAATAAATCAAAAGACACAGCGTGCGTCTGATATCGTTGCCCGTGAACACGCTAAACTTGATAGATTACACCATGCGTCTTGCTTTGAGATAATGAAGGTAGTTCTGCGCTGTAGTTGTTTTCTCCGCTTGGGCGCAAGCACAATCGCATTTTCCTTATCAATTTTAGGTTATCGGTTTTTATACTTCGTTTCAACGGAACGCACATTGCTCGATGCAGCATTTCTTGTGAAACATTCGCACAATCAGCGACAATCCTCTGTTTGAACTCGTCGTGGCTTGTTGTCTCGGTGGCATAAACTTGGACTTTGATGTAGCTCCACCAAAAAAAAGTCCAGAGGAGATAGATCTGGCGACCTTTCAGGCCATGGTATTGGTCCACCACGTCCAATTCGTTGTCGGGTGAAGTTTGTGTCAAGAAAACGGACTGCTTACATACAGGCGTGTGGCGGGGCACCGTCGTGTTAAAACCACTTGTAGTTGAGTGTTCAAAACGAAGTTTGAAATGAACTTGGTTACAATTTTTTTTAGGACGATGTCAAGGTAGCTTTTTCCGTTAAGTCTGCCTTCAAGGAAACAAGGGCCAACAATGCAACCATCAAATATACCACACCACTCGTTTACCGACTACTGCACCTGGTATTTGTGCTGGTTGAGCCAGTATGGATTTCTCTCTGACCAGAAATGCGGGTTTTGCAAATTTGGATTTCCATTTCTGCAGAATGTTCCCTCATCTGCCCCTAAAAGATTGTTCGAAAAGTCTGCCATCTAGTACGTTTCTCAGAGTATTCTGAATATACTTTGGCATATATGGTCAGGGTAAAGCTTGTTTTCGGAAAGCACTCTCCACACCGAAGACAGGCGAACTTCACAGGCCCAAATAGCCTCTCTCACGCTGGATTCCAGGTTCATGCTTACATATGCGGGAATAGAAGTCCAAGTCTTTCGTTAGCAAGGCTGCAGGCTTTCTTCGCTGAGGAGGTTCAATAGATCCTGACGAGCGAAGCCGATTAAAGGCTCTAATGAACAAACCACGAGCTGGCACACGGCGCTGTGGATGTTGAGTGGCGTAAAGCGACGATGCTAAGATGACATTTCCTTGTGCATTGACGTAAGCAAAACCAATTCCTACCTTTACTGCAGTTTAAAATCCTTGCTGGGAGGCCATTGTACAGCACACAACACGGCTTGAAGGCCGATCTTTTACTAACAACCATTAATTTACGGCCCGCAGTTTTAATTCGAAAGCATTAACTGTCCCATGGAGCGAGCCGACTTCAGCAGCTTTGAAGCCGCGCCAAACGGCACCTTAAATCCTTTCCCCAAGTGAAGCCAGCTCCGAGCTATGAAACCACCCGAAAAGCCTAGCCAAACGGCACCTGGTTTCTCCAATCCCAAAAGAGCTGCGCAATCCCTACATTATCATTGAGTAAAGATGATAGGCTTCGGCTTCGGTCCCACTGGCTGGCGAGCAACAAGGAGGCCCTTATTGGCCGCTGCGTGTCAGTTTCAACGACCGCCATCCCATGGCGCCGCGTGTCCGCGCCGCGAGCGTGGGTCTGTAACACGAAGCGTCCAAGGTCAGAGCTCCGAGGAGAGCTGGGAAGAGCGTGCACACGGCCGACGCAAATACGCCGCAAACGAAACACGGGAGCGGAAAGACGGCACGCATGCTTTCGCATTCACAACTCATCAGATGTGCTTAGGTGTACCTCGAGCCTTTTCTTGTTTTGTTTACTTCGCTCTTATATCTGAAGCCCAGGGATGTGCCATACCAGTGTGAAAATTATTCGTGAAAACGAGGAGCGTCTGTGATCGCAATAAAAGACGCACGTGATGAGCATCAATTTTGGACATCACACAAGAACGCGGATACTTTGAATTTTAGATCGGCTTGCGGGGGGCGTGCCGTGAGCCGATTTGGGGTCAGGTGAAGGCTTTTGGTCACGTGCTGACAGCAACGTACGCGTCACTGGCTACACGTCACACTCTGATTCTTCTACGTCATCTCATAGCATGCCTTTTTCCAAGTTAGTTTCGGTTTCCTTTTTCTTTGATTTCCGAAATTCGCTCCGAAATAACTCGAAGTTAAGTTCTTCTTCTTTTACATCTCTAAACTGCCGTGACCTCTACAAACGACGGGCTGCAGATCTAATTGAAACATGGCGGCTAAAAAACAAAACGCAAAATATATTAGTGTTTTTTTTTTTTCTGGTGATTAAGTATCTAATGAGCACTTTACTCTCATTTACTTACGTCCACCGAGGCGGACAATGTAATCCTTAAGAAATAATAAATTTATTTCAAGGTTCCTTTTTTTATATATACTGTCACTCATACGCGAAATACCCTTTATATATATAAATATCTCTCCGTCTCTCTCTCTCTCTCTCTCTCTCTCTCTATATATATATATATATATATATATATATATATATTTATATATATATATATATATATACATATATATACATACACACACTGCGCCCGCAGTTTCTTTCCATTCTTTTCGTCCCCACATTTTTTTTTTCATTTTTTATTTTGAAATTAACGGGGGAAAAGAGCGAGCTAACGTAGTGGATTGAACAAGTGTTGTAGCTAGAAACGTGCGCACCATTTCATTGATTATAAGTACTAAAACGTTTTTGAGTTCTTCTTATTGTTGTTGTCCAGTTGTTGGAGGGGGACTGGTGTCCGAGTGGACTGGCGCACGCTAAAGTCAGCGGATCCCGGGAAAGTAGAGTCATTGCCTTCCCTACCTGCTAGCCAGACACAAACCGATACTAAGATACACACGACCAAAACCTCGCAAGGTGATTCGCTAATCTGTCTGCGTTGCCATGCAAATGCCATTTCGGTCCCATCAAACCTTCGAAGCTTCCAGAGGGTCGTTCTGAACCTGTCGCGCCAAGATCACCATGGAGGGTCATCGTACTGGAAGCATTTCTCGGCAATATAAGTGTCTTCGGTACTATGTATGCAAAATACTTATCAATCATGTCCATTTCTACGGATATCTTTCCGTTATATAGGTCTTCTTGCGTATTTTAAAAGAGTAAACTCATTGTCCAGTGCCTCCAAGCACCGACACAGCAAGTGGTGGTGGTACGAAGATGTACGCTTGTTTCACCGGTGTGTGGATAGCGAAATCTCGGTATACAAGAAACGTCTTCACAAATCTACCCGTCACTAGCGTATGTTGGTTGGCTTAAGAAGAACGGAGGGGTGAAGGAGAAATTGCTCATTTCAGGGAGCAACATGGCGACCATAACGTGAGCTTGTCCTACTTTCCCGGGCTTCAGTGACATTACCGCACAGGAGCTCGGAGCACGTGGAGCGAAAGCTCGCGCTGCATAACTCAAGGTCCTGTGCCACGTGTCCTGTGCTCAGTCCCCACACCTGCCTGTTTTGATCTAAATGAACATCGTATTGGCGTGCGGCCGTGTATCACTACTGCGTGGTGCACGTTAAAGACACCAAGCTAGCGGCTGCACTGCAGTGTCTAAATTGATCATCTACAGCTGAGAGAGAAATCGCTCGTTGAAGGCAGACTCACTTCAATTTCTTCCCGTTTTTGTACATCTGGGACTACTTTAAACCGTTCATTATAAAATGGCTGCCTAGCCTATAAAACACATTTTATGAGAAACCGAAAAAAAGAAACTGTTTTTCCTTATTACAAAAGCCAACGGGAAAATTTAACTTTGAAGATGGTAATTAAGCTATTCAAAAGGGTCAGGGAGGTAAACTGGTTTAACTGGCAATCAAGCTTGTTTAAGCTGGCCAAGCTATAATTTGAGCTGGTCAGTCTTGTTTAAGTAAAAACCAGCTTTATTTAAATACCATCTGGTTTTAGATTCAATCTGGTATACCTGGGAGCAAGTCTGGTCCTCCCGGTTAAACTGGTCTTCCATGGAGTCAATGTGGTCAAGCTAAAAGACAAGTTGGTGAAGCTGGTCAAACTCCCAATCGTGGTGGACAAGCAGGTCTTGCAGGGACCGCGCACGCCAAGGTCAGGCAGAGCTGGTGCAACTGACCTTGCTGACGCGCGCGCCAAGGTCGGCTTGGGCTGGGACGAGGCCGATTCTACCAGAAGCCCAAGCGTGTACATAAGTGGCTTTGCGTAGCGAGCCGGAATCAGTCTTTCGCCGGATCTCCGTCTTGCTTCTACGCCGATATCGACGCCCACGACGCCCAATTATTTCATCTTTAGTTTGGAATATGTTCGCCGCATTAAACATTCAGTTTCTTTATTTGAGCACTGTATGGTCGTGTGCCGTCGGTTGTATTCTGATGGAGGTGTGGAATAACGCACCTTATCTGCAGCCTCCTTCGTACACAACCGAGGACTCGTCATTCAAGTCCCACCCCAACCTAGCGAGAAAACCACTCTTCGAGAAACCCGAAGCTCGGGCCAGCCGCGGCATTCACGGAGCAAATCCCCAATTTCGTCTTCTGCTCGACAAGAAGAAAGCAAACTTGGCGACGAAAGCCCAAGCTCCTCCTGGAGTGTCAACTGTCGCCTATCTGCCTGACATCCCGCGCACGCCAACATCATTCCGCGGTGACGTCTCTGAGGATGTGGAGGACTGGCTGCAGCACCACGAACGTATGGCTGCAGCACTACGAACGCATGGGCGGCACACTAAAAAAAGAATGCGTGTCGTCTTTACCCGTTTCTCATATATATAATGCACCCCAAAGCTTTGGTTCGACGTACATCGCACTGGCGTCGAACAAACAGCCCTAAGTTTTTCGAGGGGCTTGAAAACAGTGAAATATACCTCATTAAACAGATAATTTACATGCTGAAGACTACAAAAAGAGAACAAAGAAAAACAAAAAAACACTGGGGTTTTGCAGTAGGACAAGAAAACCCCGGCTACTTTTTTAGAGCGCAGCTCTTAGGCGACGGTTTCCGAGTTTAGCGGTGTCGCCGTCGGCGTAACCGCTCGTGTTGCATCATGGGACGTCACTGGTTCCCCGCTAAATATAGCAGGGAAACTGAGTTGGTGTTGAGGTCACGTGACGCCCAGTTCCCCGCTAAATGTAGTGGGAAAACTCAACTCGCTAAATTTAGAGGGTAAATTGACGTCACGTGACCTCAACACTAATTCAGCTTCCCCGCTAAAGTTAGCAGAGTAAATGATGTCACATGACTTCGTGTCACGTCACCCATGAAGAAATTAAGTAGGAGGAGTGGAGGTGTGGAGGGAATGAGAAGGAATGGAGGGGAGGAGGAGGAGAGGACGGTACGGAGGAGGAGGAAGGGCACTCCCTCCCCGTTGTACCCTCTCCTCCTCCTCCTCAAGAGCTGCGCTCTAATTTGGCGTTACAGAGATTTGTAAACGTCATTCATTTCTTATAGTCAGTAACACGAACATTAGATATTTAATAAGTTGTAATACTCCGAAATCAAGCCGCTCGTGAAAGTTGGTACCGTCACTTTGACGTCAGCGCGCTGTATGTGAAACTAAAGTTTTGGGGTATCTTATATGGTACAAATGTTGTAAGAATATACCCTTTCTTTCTCAGAGTGCAAAACAACGGCTTCAAAACATTTACTTCTTACCAATGGGAACGGCAAGGCACTGGTCTGACAACCACGAGGCTTCCCTTCTGAAGCGGGAGACGTGTGTGGAGGAGCTGAAGCGGACCTTCACAAACCAACACCGATGACAACGATCCAAGGACATCCTTCAAACAAGTTTCGAAGGTCTCAACGAGAGCTTAACGAGCTTCAATGAAGATGTGCGGCCCCATGGCGCTCATGCCAACCCTGGGCCACCCAAGACACGAAGCTGCACGTCCCGATGAGAGGCGTGAAGAACGAGATTTTTTGCGGCCTCGTTCTCGACACCCTGACGACCGTGAATGCATTTGTTGCTGAGGCAACAAACATTGAACCAGCGCTGTCGGCTAGGCCAGGTCATTATCACAGATGCGCCGGCTTAGCTGCCACCTCATCCCTTCTGTCGTTCCGCCCTGACCTCTACGGCGTTAGCATCGAGAACCTCCGGGCGGTTATTCGGCATGTTGTTCCAGAAGAACTGAAGCGATTGCTTCCTTCCCCAGAACGACCAGCCAATGTTTCGATCGCGGAGGCTGTTCACGAGGAGGTGCACCGGGCGTTTCGCAAGAGGTCCCCGTCATAGCGGCTCCGATACAGCCGGCCCTGACCTACGCCACCGCCGGCTAGAGAGCACCTCCCGCCACACGACTATAACAACCAGCTCCCCGATGTGAGGCACCTGCGCCGCTGTATGCTCCACGCCCAGACTAACGTTGCACAAGGTAGACCGACGCTTGGAGGAGGGCAGACCGGCGCCCCTTTGCTATCATTGCGAAGAGGCAGACCATATCTACCGGCGCTGTCCCTTCCTCCAGCTTGGACTTCGCGGGTTCATGCCAAACGACCCGTGTTCAAGGTACGGCGAGCATCCACGAGAGATTCAAGAGTATCTATGACTCTCACCATTGCCGGTACCATCTCAAACACGAGGATCCGGCTCTCGATCACCCCGACGTCCTGCGTTGTGTTGCTTATTGTCATCGAGTATTGCCAGAGACAAAATGAATTCAAGGAATGATAGAGACCGAGCGTAAATGAGGCGAACTTTGCAGACGTTACTAGGATGTGAAAAAGCGCCAATGTGTGGAAATAACGGTTAAACCGTGATGCGACTTTTTGACAATAAATCATGTGGACTTCAAACTGATAAGATAACTTCCTCATGTGCGGGAGCGATTGGTGTTTTAAAATGAACCGTGCAGCAATACTCGTGATGAATCCGGTCAGCAGTTCCAAGACCTGGCAAGGATAATATCTTTGAAGTTACTTCGAACGTTCAAATCGTTTTCTAAAAAATTTAAAAAAATCAGAACCTGATTACGAGGAATGACGGATCCATCGCCGAGCCTTCGGAATCCCTCGGCCAGGATATGGGGACCCTAAACAAACAAACATGGAGCAACGAAACGGAGAGCAAAAAACAAATCGGACGGCCTGCCTGGACGAGCAGAGAGCAGCACCAGGCCTCGTACAGAAATAGATCAATGGCTTTCGCGTTGGGTGAACCCTGACGCGGGGCGATCACTCTTTCTCGAGACAAATGTTGCAGCGCTCCGCTAGAAATGCGTGTCGGAAACACCGCTTTGCGGAACCGTATTTCAAGTCAGGACGTGTTTTTATTTTTTCTTCTCGATTCAATGTGTTTCCTTGTCGGCCTTAATCGGTATGACAGTTTTACGGCGCGTAATTCCAGCTCTTTACATTAACTCCTTCTTTTTGTAAAATCCTGCAGTCTCTATTCCTGCTGCTTTTTCCTTGACTCCGTTTTTTCTGTAAGGCGTTTCCAACCACCAATGAGTTGAAAAAAAATCAACTTATTTATGAGGTAATGAACTGAATGGAATGAAACCTTCCTCAAAGGTTTATTTAAGTTGTGCATTTGTGTCGTACTTAGGCTTGATGAACACAAGGTTTAGGAAAAAATCGGCACGTTTTCTACACACAGGTAGAATAGCAAAAATAATCATGCTAGCTGACGCTGCATCTCACAGATGGTAACGCACGCATTCAGAACTGATGTACCTGGTTTAGCGTGTTTATCTTCAAGAACCTATACATTATTTTGTTTGATATGGTGTCATAAGTGGTGGCAGCGACAATCAGGTGGTTTCGTTTCGTTGTTCTTCGGGATCACAGAAGTAAAAGGATATTTGTTCTCAACTTTTTCTTTTCATAACTTACATTCACAAACATTTAGTACAATAAATACACCACATAAAGACGTCTCTGGGAAAAGTTACCCGTTCGCCGGCTTATTTGTACAGTTTTTACAGGACTGCACATTGCTCGCGAACTCTTTGTACAAGGCATACAGGGATGGCGCTTTCTAGTGACTCTATGGATTTGCCAATATCTTTATTGCGAAAACGACTTCTTGTTCTTATTTCCTAGTTTGTATAAAAATGGAAGCCATAACGTAGTTTTTGGTGTTGAATAAGCAGTGAATCGTTCAACTTCATTTTGGTATTATTATGACGGGTTCAATCAAGGCTAAGTCATAGTGAATTAACACACTCTTCCCGCACCAGATTAGATATGCGGCGTGATGAGCTGTAGATAAACTAGGAAAACATATAGAATGGTCCCGATGAGGGAAGCAAGAAGATGAAAAGGGGGGGGGGCATGGGAAACAAAAAAAAACAAAAAACTGAAGGTGGACGACCGGTGGTGCCCCAGCATAAAGGTAAGTGGAGGTCGTCCTGAAGCTGTCAACCAACCGGTTCGTTCTGTTATGATCTTCTCACATCTGAACGTTGATATATCTGCCAGTTTGTTCTTCCGGAACCTCGTCAAAGGGACCATGAAGACGATTCGGAAGTTCAGCTTAAGGACTGAAATATATATGGTGTCTTCCGGGTAATGTCGACCAAGTTTTAGCCCGAAGACGTGCTTGCACGTAGCACACATTTAATAGGTCCAGCAATAATCACGCCGGGACCGATGACAGCGAGGATCTATAGACTGCGAAAAAACAGTGAGTGGAGTCAAATACAGCTGCTTTGCGGTCACCCACTGATCATTCCATTCAGATGTCGGTGTTCTTCTGACGTCCCCGCGTTCTCGTCTCCTCCTCCCTCTCAGTTTTTACCCGCATGCAACAGCCCAATGTGTACTAATGCACAGTGCAACGTGCACCATCTCCACAGCCCTGCACCGGCATGTCCATCGCTTCGCAAGCGAGCCTATCACACGCCCTAGGAAAAAATGCCGAAGATGGCACCGGCGAGAAGCCCATTTTAGGGAAAGGTCTACTGGAGAGATTGGGGAATGCCACCTAGAAAGCTTAACTAGCCCCCCCCCCCCTCCCTCCCCCCCCCCCCCTCTCCCCATGTTACCACTAGTGGATCCACATCGCGCAGCCAAGCTCTAGATTGAATGCGGAGCGCAGGTTCCTATGCTTCTTTCACAGGGCTTGCGAGGATATCAGAACGCAGAGCTGCAATCGGATGATTGAAACAAATAGTGGGTAGTATTTAAGGCATCTAGCATTCAGGCTTACCAACTATCCTTTAAATCCAAGCCAATTGGAGCTCGGCGTCGTTCTGACGTCACCGCAACCCCTGTGCAAGAAGCAGACGACTTACTATCCGCATATAACCGCAGAGTGTTTCCAACTTTTCAGTCGGTGTCACGGGTTTATACAACGCTTTTGCAATAAAGGGCATTCGCTGAACTTCCGGCCACCATGAGAGAGGGAGAGAGTGTTTCCGGTTCTCATCTGTTTACCTTATATTTTAGTGGGTGCGGGAAGGCTATTGTTTCATTAGCGAGCGATTGCGTTAGAAATACGCTCTAGAAATGTCCAGTAGTGTGCGTTTGAGTGGCCGACCCTTCACCGGCACGAACAAAATGTCGCAAATGAAGTTATTTTAATTTCCTCTGGACGAGGGACGTAACTGACATCGCCGGGCTTGGGTGATCATAGGCGGGCACCCCCTTCATTAGCAGACGGTGCACGCCTACATCGATATGCTACCGCCAGATGGCGAATAGTGAGAAACAGGAAAATGCGGCGCCTCGCCCGGCTATCGATGTACAACTGAAGATTGAATGAAAAGGGCCATGGCTGCAGGTACGACATAAAGCGGTTTCTGAACAATCGAGCTAAGATTTTTTTTTTCACAGTTGTGGCCGAAGAACGCGCATTAAGGCTATACAAATTTCACTGAGCACGCTTACTTGTGTAAAGGTTAGACATTCAACATTTGAAATCCCAGCCTACGGCAGACGTGTGCTCACCAAAGCATGGCACCAAAGGCGTCTGATTGGCGCAACAGCCGATGGATGTCGGCAGTGCTCTCCGCGTCGGCAAGTAGGCGCTGCCCGTGAATGCGCCGTAAGTACCGCATTTGCAGCGTCAGGTTCGATGATCACACCGATGTTGTCGGTGGCTTTTTTTTTTCTTTTTTTGAGGTTTCCTTCCTCTTCTAGGCGCACCTCACCAGAGTAGAATTGCAGAGGACCCCGGAGGTCAACGCCAAAACTCCGCCCGAAAGCGGCGGTGAACGTCTTTCGTCCTCTGGCATTCCCCGGATCAGACAACAGCTTTCATTCGCTCATTGGGAGCTAATCGAACCATGTAGACGTCTTGCACCCCTAAAAAGCACGGATTACAGTGGGAGACAAGCAAAAAAATGCGGTAACAAACCCCCCCCCCAAAAAAACAAAAAAACATGTAAAACAAAAAATGGTGAGGGAGTCTAATTTGTAGAAAACAAAATGGTGATTACCTATGTATGCGATAGCATTTGACACACACGGACAGGTGTCGGTTCCCCGCTAAACTTAGTGGGGAACCTGAATTGATGCCTAGATCACATGAAATCCTTTTCCCGCTAAATTTAGTGGTGAACCTCAATCGCTGCACAGGTCACGTGAAGTCAATTTCCCCCTAAATTTAGTAGAAAATTGACTACACCTGATGTAGCGCACGGGTCACGTGAAGTCAGTTTTCCGCTAAATTTAGCTGGGTATCTGAATTGATGCATAGGTCTCGTGAACTAAATGTTTCGCTAAATTTAGCGGGGAACCTGATCCAGCTGAATTTAGCAGGGAACCTGAATTGGTGCATAAGTCACGTGAAGGCAATTTTCCGCTGAATTTAGCGAAGAGCCGGATTTGATGCATAGTTCATGTGAAATAAATGTTCTGCTAAATATAGCGGGGACCTGATTCCGCTGAATTTTGCGGAAAACCTCAAAAGTTGTATAGGTCACGTGAGGTCAATTCTCCTTTAAATTTATGGAAAATCGACTAAATTAGAGGCGACATACATAGGCAGAAATGTGTGAGGATTAGCTTAATAATGCTATCGCATTACAATTAGACGACACATTTGTTTTGTTCTTGCTATGTCTCAATATTTCATGTTTCATTGGTAGAATGAAATAACCATGCACTGACAATTCGTGAAGAAAAAGTGCTCGCATCGCTCCTGCCTCAGAAACGTCGTCTGCTATGTGAGGAGGCCGAGGACTGTCATACAACAAAGACGCCTATGACATTGTCTGACGAATGCCTTTTGAGCGATGTATTAGAACTCCAACCGCAGCTCAAGAGCGCACCACCGACACTTCTCGTCATAATCTCCGGAATCTCAAGGAAGAAAGTCAAGCCCCCCCCCCCCCCCCCCCTAGCAGTCCCCCTTTGGACGCCCATGTGCCATGCTACCGTCTGCAACCGCGACACGGATTAAGCATACCGCCTGCCATGGAGGTGGGAATCTTCTGGAGGCAACACGACGCTACCAGATGTGAAGCGTTTCGCTCCCAACTTGCGGTGAGGAGTGACACACCCTCAACGATGACAAACACAAAACGACGTCATTGGACTGACTTGTGCACCTTGGCTGCGTTCCCACCGACTGGTATTTCTACTTCCGGTTTCACTTAGGATTTTCTCCTTCGGCTGGTTTAAGCCGGTATGTTGACTCCTCTAGCCGCCTGCGTTCTTATGTGCCGCCATCTCTCGGGTGTTGCGGCAGTAAAGGCCCGTTCACACCCTTGCGACCGAGTAAGACCGAGAGAGACCAGACCGGTTTTTAAGCTTCTTGTGATCTCTTAGGACCAGCTCCGCTGCAGCACATCCGGTTTTAAGACGTCGCAAGAGGCTTAAAAACCGGTCTGGTCTCTCTCGGTCCTACTCGGTCGCAAATATGTCAACGGTGCTTAAGACGCCCTTTCATTAGCAGAGGGTCGACGTAGGTGGGGATTTCACGTTTTTCATTTCCAACTTTTCGCAGAGATAGGTGTGTTCAGTGCCACCTCTCTAAATAAAATTAACGCGATACGTTCATAAACCTAGTTACGCGCGCCACTCAAACAGTCACCGATCCCTTTGACTCACCCTGCATGTGCCAATTTGTATTTGCTGAACTCTGGATGCCACATTACTATTATATATGTCTGTCTTTATTGTTTCTATTTTATGTACCGATGTTTATTCATTATGCTTTATTTTCGGCTGTTATACAAGGTGTTACACGTAATATTAGCCAAACATTAAGACTATTTTGGTGTATTTTAGGAAGACAAAACAAAATAAATAAGTTTGCGAATTATTTGGAGCAAGTCACGCTATTCTTATGTATTTTCCGCAATTAACTTAATCATTATTATTAATTAACAAACTTTTAAAATATTCAAATTAGTGGAAAAGTTCCAATAATAAAGTTGAAGAGCGTCCTTGGAAACATTAAAATTCAGTGTTTTTTATCAAGAAATCTTAACACCGTTCTCTTTTTCTGGATTTGGAAAAAAGCCCGCCAATTACGAAAACCGCGTGACTTTACGCTCGCGCGCCTTGTAATGCAGCACTCCAAGCCGTGGCTCGAATAAACTAGGCCCGTACGCTGAATAGAGCACTCTTTACAAACCGCCACTAACAGATTCGCGCTTTTTTTTTTTTTGTCTTTTTTAAAAAAATAATTTGCGTGCTTTATTGTAGTTCAAGCAAAAGATTCGTTTGAAGGTTTTCTGATAAAAACTTCTGAATTGGATGTTTCTGAGCACGATCTACAACTTTGGAATTGAAAATTTTGCTCTAAATTGAATATTTCAAAAGTTAGTTGACTACTCCTAATTAATTGCTGAATTGTGCAAAATAAAAAAAATAGTCGGCTTGCTCCGAACAATATATATATATATATATATACAACGGGCATGGTGGCGGGAGGCCGAAGGAGTGGGTATATAACTGAGAAGAAAAAATTTTCAACGAAAGTTATTTTTAACGGTAATGCATTACATTTGAGGCTCGGTAATTCGTTATTGTAATGCATTACATTTTTCAAGGAACGAGCACAAGTCTCGATGTCATTCACCAGCTCGCCTGCGTTTTTTGCCTTCCTTTACTAAATATTAGCTAATTCTTGCTGTCTGCGTCTACTTACCACGACTGCTAAATCTCGTAATCCTCAAGCGGCACCGTCCTTCCGCGGTCTTTGCTCGGGACGTGGACAGCCTCAGGCGTCTTTCTTGCGACGCTGGAGTGCGCACTGTTCCGGGAAATGCCGGAAAAGCAGCGATAATGAGTGCTCAGCGATATTCTGATGCCATCTGACGATTCCCAAGTACTGCCGGTAAGCTCTCCGCCAGACCCAGGCACGTAGCCAGGATTTTGTCTCGGGGGGGGGCGCTTATGACAAAATGCTGTATGAGGGGGAGGGGAGAGAGGAGGCCCCAGCAAAATGGGAAGATTTCGGGGGGGGGGGGGGCAGGGCCCCATGGGCCTCCCCCCTGGCTACGTGCCTGGCCAAACCCGATTGCTTCCCCAACTCCTGCGTCTAAAGTACGTCTTGGCGGCATGCATCCGTTTGTCCCTCTGTAAAAGTACTCGCATTGCGCGACAAAGAATAAAACAAGAAAAATAGACCAGAGAAATGTTAATACTTTGCCGACATTATCTTTTTTAACCAAGTTTTTTACATTTAGTTATTTCCATTTTTAAAAGAAGGCTCTTGTGCCGGGTTTTCTACGTAATCTGTCGGAGGCCATCTCAGGGTACAGATTGAACATGAGTGCTGCATTAGGGTTATTAGGGCTCGGACGGGGCTCGTATTCAGTCAACGGAAAGGCGAGTCCGGGCTAGAGTCACTTTCAAAATCCATTGACTCTTGTAGCGTCCAGAGCATTCCTGTGTAAACTGAGGCCATCGCTGATGTGGGAACTTCATTTTTAAGTTATTCATTTAATTCACCTGAAGGCGCCGGTACGGACAAAACACAGGAAGGTTATTATTTAAAACAATAATGTAGTTTTCTAGAAGAAAAGTAGCCACCCGGGTCCACAATGACTATTCCAGACAGGCTGTTCCAGACGCTGTATTGCTCGAAGAATAAATGGTAGATTAAAAGATTTTGCAGAACCAAAAATACGTGGGTGACACAATATGTTCGGTCAGGTGGTGATTACAACCTTGTTTTGGGGTCGGGAATCTGGTCGTATATTTTGTGAACAAGGCAGAGCTGAGAGTCCTTCCTGCGAAGCTGCAAAGAGGATATGAATAGTTTACTTCTTAATGCTGAAACACTGAAGAAAAAAAATAAGTGGAAAAGATCAAACGACCGGCTTTGTCTTAACTGCTTCCAGGTTATTGATAAGGTGCAGTTGATCCGGGTCCCAGATAGTTGCACCACATTCTAATTTTTGACGGACGGACGTGTGGTATGGCAGCTTATGGATATGAGTACTACGGTATTGTAACCCTTAGCGTAATGTATGTCAATCCTATCCGCCCATATGTGGTCAATCAGCCAACATGATTATTTAGGAACCGTACATACATCAGTACTCACATTTTTAAAAGGTATATATATGAGATACTTGTGTTATGGACCAAAATATTCCTACAATTCTTTTATCTTGGTGATCAGCTGCTGCATTTAATTAGATAAAATTCTGCCATCTGGTAGTATAATAAAAAGTATATACCGATCGGGCTCTGAACCTCTAACGTCAATATCCTTAATGGGAAGACGCGCTAGCCAACTAAGCTTAAAAGGATCCCGCTTGGCACGTTCTGAATGCATGTTTGTATCCAGAAGTGCCGGGAGTGTTTACATTCCCAGGATTAGGGGATGTTGTAAATATCTGCATTGAGCAGAACGAGTACAGCAGCAAGAAAATTAGAAA
This sequence comes from Ixodes scapularis, assembly GCF_016920785.2. Lineage (NCBI taxonomy): Eukaryota > Metazoa > Arthropoda > Arachnida > Ixodida > Ixodidae > Ixodes > Ixodes scapularis. Next base: position 361,917 of record NW_024609861.1, on the reverse strand, counting down.
TATATGTTTATCGTTTTTATTTGATTTAGAAGATTAAAAAATATTGACACATTTTGAGTTATTTAGGACATTACATGCATGATAACATTTTGTCATGTTCTCCTATTATATGTTATCCAAAGTGACAACGTGAATCGTCAAACAAATTTACGAAAAAACACTTGAATTTTATATGTAACTTTAATAAGTGGTCCTTCTCAATTCTGTATTCAAACGGTAAAAAAAGAGGTGTTCCAATCCTACCCAAAAAGTCGATCTTCAGAATATTCGTAGCCATTTACCGTATACCCAAATTTATCCTAACATTTCATGAGAAAAAAAATACGAACTTGATATTACTTAATCCCAGCTATGTTTTGTTTGGCAATATAATACAGTGTCATCTGAGAAGTGTTCGTTGTGAACAGTATGATAAAAAAATCTGCTCTCAGAGTCATAACAGGAAAAAGACCAACATCAACGGCCTAAGCCCAAAACGGTCTGGAGCCCGTGCTTCCAAACATATATTATTGCGGTATTGTGACAAATACGGCACATTTATGCATTTTTGTCTTTTAGTGTACCTTATCACAACCTTTATCAAAATTTAAAAAATAACGCTGGTATTTTTGTTTTTAATTCAGTATCAGGAACAGAATGCAAAGTTAGCATGCTGAATAACGTTGGATAAGGAAGGTTGATATTCGTATTAATTGTCGCGAAATATGCTGTAATTTTCAACAAATGTATTCAATAGAATTAAGTTGAAGTCTTCCATAATGTACGTCTAAGTGATACAATACTATATAGCCTTTTCTGAGTATTTTGTGCCCTAATGTAAAGAGAATATTTATTTAGAGCACTTCAAAAATATTAAAATCTGAGGACATCTCAGGGTCATCAAAGAGAGTTTTTACTAGAAATATATTACAACCTAAACACCAACTCATGTGTACAAACAAAGCGGAGCGCCCCTAGCGGACGCCACCGGCGCCGCGCATGCGCGATGGGGGTGTGGGCAAGAAGCTCGCCGTCGCCCATAAACAAACCATTGGAAGGCGATGTTGTCGTCGTCGGTGTGAGTCCCCAAGCTCTTTTTCGCGCCGGAATTGTTGACTCTACGTCTTCCTGACAATGTCTGACTACTTGTGCGGTCGCAGCGAAAATAACGAGGTTCGTTACACCACAAAACTTGGCGTGAATAATGTAACATGCGGCGATTCATTCCGCGTGGATGCCGCGGAATGGACGCTAAAGCCTGATTCACATGGTGATGTTCTCCTCGCGATTTTCAGTCATGACGTCGCTCGGGCTGCAAAAGCCTGAATCGTAAGTGAGATGTCGACGTCAATACTGAAAATCGCAAGCAGGATCGGGCCCAGGGAATCAGGCATAACAAGTTGGTGATGGCCACTGGTAACAATTATCAACATCTGCTTTTATCTACTGTTTAGACCGAGCCCACCTACCCGAAGTAACCTTCAAACTTTAATGTCTTTTGAGGTTTGCACTTCTTTAAGCAATTACCGTGTCAACGTTTAGTCTACGGGCCGCTGTCGTTTGAACGAGCAGACGACAAGCGGAAACGTCTGAGAGAGCAGACGACAGCTCCAACGATGAGGCGGTAATTTGAACGTGATGATGCACAGAACGCAGTCCGCAGGTGCTCCGTGCAACTTGACGGTCTTTCGCGTTCATGTTGGAACAAAACAAATAAACCTGACGATCACAAGCATCCGTGAATTCAATCGAAAGTGCTTTCCGCCCAAGCAATCGTGGTCCGACGGCGTCTGCTTTTCCTTTTTAACGGCCTCTGTTCACGTTCTCGGACGAACTGAGCAGGAAGTGTACGCATGAAAACTGACCTTCAAACATTTCCCGACTCTTTTGTCGCGGAGGTTTGGCGAGAAGGCAGGTTTTTGTCCGGTTTCTTCCGAAATAACACAAGAATGCACCTGCCGCGTGGCCACTTCCGCCCACAGTCCCGGACAGGAAGTGCGCCCGACGCGCCACCACCGCGCCGTGACGTAACCGAGATGAGTTCGTGTATACTGTCGCTGGCGCGGCAGAGTTGGCAGCGCAAGAGTTGACAGCGCAAGCAACACCCACGCGGAAGTACTGGGTTCTAATCCCACAACTCTTCCCTTAGCGAAAACTAATACGTTTGAAATATACCACATTCTAATTTGAGTGTATTTGAAATACAGTTCATAATTATAAGTACACGAAAAATAGACCGAAAATATAAACTTCTTTTTTTTACTTAGTACTAAAATATAGTTCTAAAAATCATTTTAAAATACCTTTACTTCAACTACATTTGAAGTTCCCTTCATGCGTTTTGAAATATGTAAATACTAAATTAATAGGCACAAAATACCTTTCACATATATTTCTTGAAATATTTATTTAATTCATGCAAAATATACTCCAACACTAAAAAAATGGAGCAATCAAAAATACGTGCAGAATACTCTTAAAATACCTGAAAATCGTAAATACTGTTGTGTTATACTCTAAGTACCTTTTGACTGCAATACTTTGGTAGTTTGACTTAAACTACCAAAATATTGAGAAGCTCCCCTTCTAGAAGTTTACTTCAAGCAGATATGGAGTACACTGAAGCGCCTAAATACAACATTTGATTAGTTTGTCAACTGAATTGCGCAGCATCGTACTGATAAATCAGCCCAGTTTATGTTATTGTTTCCTTTTTTTTTTATCGAGAACACACCTGATCAGTTCCTTGCACACCAACCACAAACGGGGTTCGGGAACTACAACCAGAACATATGCTGATGCTGGAAAGCTTCAGCAGGTGCTGTGAACAGATACGTTTGGCGTGGTTTTGTTAGCACAATGTTAGTTACAACTCACCATTGTACGTGATGTGAATAGTGACTTTAATACAGTGATATTAACTACCATATTAAACAGTCAACTACTAAAAAGGAAAGCCAAAACAACTACTGTAAAATATTTATTTTTCGCGGGCTCAATACTTCGCGATTTAGGTCAAAGTTGGAGTTTTGGAATAATTCGCAAATTCTAATTTTCGCGACGCGCTGGGATCGCAATATAGATTTTAATGTTTTATATTTTACCGGAATAGTTCACGGGACCTATTTTTAGGAGTTGTAGGCGATTCGCGAACTTTGGGAGAATTAGGTCCTCACGAAAATAAAGTTGTTTACAGTATTTTAAAGTGAAGAAACTGCCTTGATTCGCTTCGTCCTGAGTGGTGCTACGCAGAGAAGCAATAACATGTATTTTATGAGCCGTTTGTGCGGATATTGTTTTAGGGACTGCGCCGAACTGTTATTAGTTGTATTAATGCCTTTTAGTAAGAGATATTGTCCACGCACTGCAAAACACTGGTTTCCCTTTTGGCAGACTCCCGAGGAGAAGATCGAATACTTGTAACCTTAATAAGCGCAGAGGTGGTCACCGAAAAAATGATTACCTTCAATATGTAGGCTATATAAGGCCCTAAAGCAGTCAACGGGACTGTGAATGAGCAGTTCAGTGCGTCATGGTGTTTGTGTTTGTGTTCGTTTCTAATGTAGCTTTGTGAGATGTATTTAGTAGTGACTTCAAATACCACAGGGACACCATTTGCTGACAAAACCGAAAATAAAAAAAAAATGCGTAACCGGTTTTTAATGCACAAATGGCATCTTGAGTGTGAAGGGATAATATTTTTGGTATATCTAAAATATTTTTTGATTCATATTTATAATGTATTTTGAATACCTTACTCGCGTATTTCGAATGCGGCCAAAATAATACAGAATAAATGCAAAATGAATATTCGTACTAAATATATTTCAACTTCGTTTGAAGTACGGCCTCTTTTTGCTAAGGGTTGTCTTTCCTTTTCGCTTTCCCTCTTGAGAGTTTCGGTTTATTCACTGGAATTACCGCGTGATCGGTGTGCAAAGTTTTCTGAACAGAGCGGGCTACATAAAGACCCAGTTGGTGACAGCTTTAGAATTTAGTGAACGCTCCGTTCCCCCGACGAAATGGGTCTGCTGCAAGTGCCCCCGTTGTCACAAAATTGGTGAATCGTGTGCTCCGCGACATAACGACAACGTCGAATTCAGAGCGAGCAGTGCGAGCAAAGCTTGCCGCTTTTCGAACATGACGACATCTTCGGGAGGTGGCAAATGTGCGAGTGTCATTTTGCACAAGCCTAAGTTCTGGAAGAGTTTCTACCCCGTGTCGTCGAAAGTGACGGAAGGGCACCTTCATGTGCCACAATGGTAGCACACCGAAATATAAAAAAGACAAAACCTGTCGAAGGCGCCGTTTTCAGAAAGAAGTTAATACTTCCTCACAAGCGTCAGATCGGTAGACATCTTTCATTTATTAAAGCGAGCAGAGAACCAGATGGCAAAACTATGGTTGTGGCTAGTTGGTACATATAGAGTAAAAGGTTAAAAGGCGCGAAGAGGATGTGTGTTATTTTCGTCCGGTTTCATTTCGCGTCTTTTAACCTTTTAACCTGACGGTGTCCGGCAAGGCAGCACGGCAGTGGCGTCATTCTAGCATTTCACGCAGGATATCGCACTAAAACTGGGGCCGCAGCATTGTCAGGGCACCGCCAAACCACCGCAAAGAAACTCTCGATTAAAATAAGAACACCGACTTCACATAACAAGAAAAACAACTTCATTAAACGTTTCGCCTCCCATGCGGGAGGCATCATCAGTACATACACAGGAATAAGAGAGCTTCGGTCAACGCAGTCCTATTTATCGGGAAGGTCCATATAAGCTTCCGGGAGGGGGCCACGGTTCTTGTTGCACGCCGTCTTATCTCCGCGGATGAACCATGACTCAAGTAGTTTGCGTGGACCCCACCTATCCTCCTTCGCCAAGGTCGTCGCGGCTGTGAAGTCAAAGGTGTGTCCTGTGGTCCACGCGTGGTCGACCAGCTCCGTCTTGAGACGGGTGGCGTTCGTGGAATACTTGACGTCACGTTGGTGTTCTTTCATCCTGGTTATCTTCTTGCGTCCGGTCTCTCCAATGTACGAAGAGCCGCAGTCCTGGCAGGGGATCTTGTACACAATGCCTTTCTCCGTATTCGCAGGGGTGGGGTCCTTTGGCTTAGACACAATGCTTCCTATAGTTCGGTACGGTTTATACACAGTCCGAATACCTACAGGTTTTAGGGCGCGGCTTAGCGACTCAGACACTCCCTTAACGTATGGAATGCACAAGACATTACGTTCTTTGTCGGCTGGATTGGAGTGCGCTTTTCGTTTCGTCTGGTTGATTACCTCATCTACAAAGCGCCCGGGGTAGTTTCGGTTTTGCAGAAACTCTTGTACACGTGCGAGCTCATTAGCGCAATAGGTCGCGTTAGAGAGCACAGTGTTTGACCTGTGAACAAAAGTTCGTACAACAGATTTCTTATGCTGTACAGGGTGGTGCGAAAGAAAATCTAGAAAATTACCACTGTCACATGGTTTATGGTACACCTTGGTTTCCATCCTGTTCGGCTCGTCAGTTCTGATCACACACACATCTAAGAAGGACAACATGTTATTTTGTTTAGGCTCGTAGGTTTACCTACAAGCCTGAACAAAACATGTTGTCCTTCTTAGATGTGTGTGTGATCAGAACTGACGAGCCGAACAACAGGATGGAAACCAAGGTGTATCGTAAACCATCCCAAGCAGCACATTACGACTGGCTCAAGCTTGAGCCAGGCTGGGTTGCCGGAGAGGTTTCACTGGGCCTAGATTGTTTTGCCCCATGGCGCTAGGAAGCCGCATCCTGGTATGCCAGTCTGGCGACCACCGGCAGTTCCCCATGTAGCCATGGACTGGCTCACCGCTGGAATTATGGCCTGGGCCAGGCGGGAAGCTCAGTGGTACCCCAAGCTTGGCTCTTTATTGTATATACAGGATGGGATAGGTTAGTGGCCGGGTGGTCAGCCAAGCTTGGCTAGACAATAGAAATTCACCATACAGTTAAACTAGTTTAACTGGTGATATGACAACACACGTCGTAAATAATAAAATTCAATTTATTTCCAGAAAGTTTCGTCGCTCGCCTAGTCGCTTACATGCGGTTCAGCCTTTACGCAAAGCAACTCCTAGGAATGAAAAGATCCTGCTGTTGTTACCCCCTCCTGCCTCTCCAGTCTGTCGTCCGCTATGCAACTCGCAATTGCGATTTGCATAGCGGACGACAGACTCGGAAGGCAGGAAGAGGGTAACAACAGCAGGATCTTCCACCACAGTGGCTAACCACTGTGGCAGAGGATCTCTGAAGCTGAATGTATACACTGGCGGTTGTATTAAAAAGTTCAGCTTCACATGCACCTGATTATGAAAATGAATCCAAATGGTCGAGCCTGCTTACCTGGCTCGCTGGCGCAGAGACAGAGACAGCCATTGCCCGCGCTGCAATGAGGACGGAGCGAATTCCGAACACGCCGTTCGGGGATGCAGCCATTTCGCCCACGAGCGAGTGGAACTCAGGCGGAGGACGTCATCAGCCACAGGAACCATCGGCAGAGGCAACACTCAATGCACCGGCAAACTATCTTATACAAAGCAGCAACTTGTAACTTCCCCAAGCAGAACAGCACCGAGTTCGCGCCACTAACGCCAGATCCCGTTTTTTTTTTTTTTTTTTTGGTTTTCGGGACTGCTCCGCCGCTGACTGAAAACTGGAGCTTCGAGCGGACGCGAGGGCCGCGCTGATTGGCCCGCGTGCTACCTCTCCTGGCACCCCTGGCACCGTGAGCAGCTCTCCTCTTTCAAGGCATCCGCGCTGCGCGCGGGGACACTGCATCATCTCCGGTCCCGGGGCACTGGCGCATTCCAGGCGCTTGATTCATCTGGGGGTGCGGGAGTTTTCCCGCGCTTCTTCAGCATCGGTGGGAGGCTCCTGGCCTCGGGCACTTGCGCTGGAAGCGGCTTCTCCGTGCAAGCCAGGGTAGATAAAGGCCGCGGTAAAAAGCGGGAAAGTTATAGAGTTCGAGTTCGACCAATTTCGACAGTTTGATTTCCAATTTGTCCGGAACAATTTCACTCCGACCAGTTCATTTCGGGTTTGGCCTTCATGTCCAAACTGTTTTCAAATAGTTTTTTCTTTCTTTTTCAATTGGATAAACGTGTTTTTTTTTATGTCTCTAGCTAAAACAAACTTCTTCGACTGAAACGTCGCTTTCTAGTGCGAGGGCTCGTGCCACAAAGCACCAAAAATATGTTAAAGGGCAACTCCGGTCCATACTTTTGATTTTGGGATTATGACTGTTTTTAGTGCAGTCAGCGTCCCTGAATTGCAAGGTGTAATTTTTTTTTCTCGTTATTGTGCGTAGTTTTAAAGATATCGACGCCTGAAAGTTTTGTTTGGGGCGGGGCCAACAAAACCGAAACTAGCCGCTCGAGGCCCCGGCAACACTGGAAATCAGCCGCTATGTGAACGTGACGTCACGATCGTTCTCGTTCAACGAGTACGCAGGCCCGGCACCACCTATTTCTGTTGTGCTAGCCGTCTAAAGATAGGAGGTAAGCTGATTTTGTTTTAATTCTGTATACGTGGTAGTTATCGACCATATGTAGCAAAAGTTAGTGCGTATGACCAAAAGCTAGCGACTGGAAAACCCGTGAACTCGTACGGTGCCGTACTCGGCGGCCACCGCCGTGCGTGCGCTATGTCGTACTCGTCGCTTGTATACCCAAAAGCTAGCGACTGGAAAACAAGTGAACTCGTTCGGTGCCGTACTCGGCGGCTTTCGCCGTGTGTGTGGTCTTCCGTACTCGTCGCTAGGCCTAAATTGTCATTTGGGCTCCGTGGCTGGAGCGGCGTTGCTTTACGCCGCGCTGCCAGTGACGCACAGTATTGGGGGCCCTCTCGCTTTCGCGCTGCGGGTCAGTCCCAGACACGAAGCTTTTAGGCTCCGGCGCGGGCCGCGGCGCCTGAACATATGTGTGCTGGGCTGAACACGACTGCTTTTCGTTGTTTTTTCCTCGGGTGCGTAAAAGCCGAAGTCCAAAGTCCACTCGTCGAACAGCGTTCACCCACACCTTCTCCAAATTCCGGTCCGTCGGACACTTGTGAGAAAGCACCTCCGTGTTGCGCAGAGGGTTGTTTGAGCAGCCCACAGCACTACAAGTTGCACTCGGCATCTTTCGAGGAACGGCTGGGCAGTCTTGGTCGCACCGAGTTGCTCGCTAAAACGAGTCTTAAAGTCCTCACAAGCAAATTAACAAAAGGCTATACCGAAGCTACACGGGCTACAGGTAAAAGCAACGACTAAACACGCCAATCACAAGCCGAAGTAGTGGTGGTAGCGGCTCAAAGAAGCGCACTCCGCGCAACGCCCGCACCGGAGGAAAAAAACAGAACGATACGGACGTCACGGCTCCATGTTGCTTTAGCGATCGGCAACCCGCTGGCCGCCCGCTAAGGAGCGGCGTCTCGCGGCTCGTGGCATTTTTGTTATCGGCATTAGTTGAGAATGCGGCGTCCTACGGACGTAATATTTTGGCCGGAGTCGTATTTTGTGTCACTACATCGATACCAGTAATTTATTTCATTTTGAGTTTTGGCCGGAGTTGCCCTTAACGGAACGCTCATACGAATTTTGAAAAAAGTAAAAAAAGTAACAGTGGCTTTCAGCGGGCATTCTGGGTCCAATGAAATACGAGCTTGAGCCAAGGAACATTGCATAGCGGCAATTCCCTGTCATTCCTTGTCTCACCCTATCTTCGATCTCGCAACATGCCCGAACACTGGCTGTTGCTTGTATTGCGTGGACCAGGGAATTCCTATGAACCACCATGGAACCTCAAAGCTTGGCGGAAGCATTGCTACCTTGGCCATCTCTGACCGAGGAAAATCAATAGACAGCCAGGCTACATCAAATACTGGCAGCGGCCTGTTTACCCTGGCCATCAATGACCAAGGAAATTGATTGGTCAACCAGGAAAGACGTTCGCTGGTAGCTCGGTGGCTTTCTGGGGCAAGGGAGGACTGTGAAACGCCAGGCTGGCATACAGACGTAAATGGCTGGGCAGTAGTGGCCAAGCTATCGCAGCTAAGTGGCAATCTTGGCCCCAGCTAAACCAAACAAGTGTGTTACCTGTGATGTGACAGTGGTAATTTTCTAGATTTTCTTTCGGACCACCCTGTACAGCATAAGAAGTCTGTTGTACGAACGTTTGTTCACAGGTGCAACACTGTGCCCTCTAACGCGACCTATTGCGCTAATCAGCTCGCACGTGTAAAAGAGTCTCTGCAAAAGCGAAACTACCCCGGGCGCTTTGTAGATGAGGTAATCAACCAGACGAAACGAAAAACTCACTCCAATCCAGCTGACAAAGAACGTAATGTCTTGTGCATTCCGTGCGTTAAGGGAGTGTCTGAGTCGCTAAGCCGCGCCCTAAAACCTGTAGATATTCGAACTGTGTATAAACCATACCGAACTATAGCAAACATTGTGTCTAAGCCAAAGGACACCACCCCTGCGGGTACGGAGAAAGGCATTGTGTACAAGATCCCCTTCCAGGACTGCGGCTCTTCGTACATTGGAGAGACCGGACGCAAGAAGATAACCAGGATGAAAGAACACCAACGTGACGTCGAGTATTCCACGAACGCCACCCGTCTCAAGACGGAGCTGGTCGACCACGCGTGGACCACAGGACACACCTTTGACTTCACAGCCGCGACGACCTTGGCGAAGGAAGATAGGTGGGGCCCACGCAAACTACTTAAGTCATGGTTCACCCGCGGAGATAAGACGGCATGCAACAAGAACCGTGGCCCTCTCCCGGAAGCTTATATGGACCTTCCCGATAAATAGGACTGCGTTGACCGAAGCTCTCTCATTCCTGTGTATGTACTGATGATGCCTCCCGCACTGAGGCGAAACGTTTAATGAAGTTGTTTTTCTTGTTATGTGAAGTCGGTGTTCTTATTTTAATCACGACATCTCCCGGCTTTTGGACTATTTTTGCAAAGAAACTCTCATACCGCCACGATGTTTGCCAGAAACGTTGTCCCAGGGGTGAGCACTAAGCGAACGAAGAGGAGCCAGTCGCATGGCGAAAGCATTTGCCGGTGTCTACGGCCGAGGCTTGCGCAGTTGTCTAAGGGAGGACAAAGAGCACTCGACCTCAAACGCACGACTGTTGAAATCTCACACCCTCCCACGTAAAAACTACCACGAAGAAATGCTCACATCGACAGAACTTTGCACGTGACTTGTAGGAGCTGTCGTTGAAAAAGCGCGCGTCACGTGGAAAACGATATTTTGTCAAGCCCTGTCGTTCGTGATGTCAAGAAATTACTGGAATAAAACGTTTAAAGTACAGGCAACCTGATGCGCATTAATTATGATCTTGAAACCCTACGTGTTCGACAATTTTACTCTTTTTTTTCGCGCAACGAATGATTTTTTGTGGCCGGTGTATAGACAAACTTCAAAAATGCTTGACCGCGTTTGGAATCTCCAGTAAAGGCCCATTTCTATTTTTTTTCCGGATTTAGGTAATATATGTGCGCTTAATTTATAATCTGGCTTGGTTGCGCTTCTTCGTTCGTGAGGGCTCTGAAATGGAGGTGAGAGTTCATATTGGTTTCGCATCAACTACAGTTACAAATGGGGTGACTTATAGAAGATATTTAGCGCACCTTCAATATCAACTAGCCCAAATGTCAACTTTACTGCAATGGGGTGACTGTTCGCTTTCGGGCCGATTTGTTTTACCTTGATCGTAATACGTTTTTTGTTGGATTATGGGCATGATACACTTCACATGATTAACATGTGCACTTTGTTGTTCAGTTCGGATTTTCTAATCAAGAATACACCCTGGCATCTGTTGCGACGATGTGGTATTTCTTTCCCAAATGTTCATACACCGGATGACTGAAAAAAACACACCTTCTTTTTTTTTGCACCGAAAACATGAATTACGGACCTCTCAACGCTAAGTATTTTTTTCCAGTAAGTAACGATGGTGGTTGTAACAGGATGTCGAACTCTAGAACGTAACGTTTCTGATTCAATTTTTTTTTTAGATCATTGGATATGTTCATTAAAAAAATAGCGTCCATTTGAACGCCAGAATGCACAAGGGTGAATAACTTCTGCCGCTGGCAAAGGGAGCCATTTTCTAGTTACGATTTTTCTCTAATTGTTTTTAACTTTCTAATCGGATAAAGCATATTTTTGACAATGGTGTATGAATTGAACCGCTGGCGTTAAATTCAAAAGTAAACTTAGCCCTCCAAATACGCCGATTTTTGTTTGGGCAAAAAAGGAGATGAAAAGATTATCATCTGCTTTTTCCTATCGCCAACGTTACGCCAGTTTCACGAGCTGGAATTTTAGCGCACCCCAGCGCTTACCACATACTTCAAATCCCTAAAAAAGGTACTGATTTAAAGGTTTTAGATGACGTCCAGCAAATTTATAACCGGAATCGGGCGTTTTTGTACTAATTATAAAGTTATTTAACACATTTTAGTGAATTATATGATGTTTCATCAAAATCCTTATCTCATATTATGTCCCCCTGGCCGTATTAGTATATCTTTAACGGCTTTTTTGTTCTTTGTAAATCTCTTCGTATTAAAATAAACACCCTGTACACAGTCGCAGAGCCGCAGAGTGATGAGGAGGTCGAGAGTCGTAAAAACATTGTCAAATAACACAACATGGTCGGCGGGCGTCATGACGGCCTCAAGTAGGCAAAGGGCAACTCCTGTCCCAAACGGCTTGCGTCTGGGGTGGGAGACTTTCCGAAATTGCTGTCAAACGCATAGCAGTACCCTTCTGCACTGCACATCATCCAGTTCTTGTAGACAAAATCAATAGGTTTCTTCATAACAAACTCGTTGCAAGGATGGTGACCAAAGTACTTTAAAACAGACTCATCAACAGAGGGTCCTGTGAAAGGTGCCATGTTTTCTGAACTCCTTGTTTAGCAACTCGATCAACGGACGCACCATGTACATGCTATCCGTTTTCCCCTGAACCAAGTTATTGTCGGCTAAATGCGGCAGCCGCTTTATCTCGAGGAATCGCTGCCGACTCATGCCATTGGTGGGGATGCCAACATCTTCGTCGAGGGACCAGTAGATCAATTTGCTGGGAAGCTTGTGGTACTCACTCAACAAAATAACACCCATGAATTTTCTCAGGTCCTCCGTCATGAAAACAAAAACGTGCTAAATATTTCCTTGGCATACGTCCCGCTTTGGAGGGCGATGTGAGTTAGCAGTTCCTTATCGAAAATTGTGCTGACGATTTGGTTTAGAGATTTCCCCCAAAACGTAGGACTTTAGCTTTTGTGCCGTCCTTCATCTCCCTTTGTTAAAGGCGACCGACTCTGGATTCCTCTTTTTTCGTTTCAGATCTGTGAACTTTGCCCGCTTGACACGGGGCAGCTGATGGTCACCATCATGATGATTTGCCACACAGTGTACTTCTAGTGTCCCTAGAAAACCGAGGGATATCTATAAGCTCAGCTCTCCTTCGCGCAGATGATCAAGTCAATATTTATAAAACTTCATCCTCCTACCTGACACATCATTCACTTCTTCAATGTTCGTGCTGTCATCAGGTCCCTCTTCCTGCTCCGTGTCCGGTGATGGATCAGGAGGAATAATAACCACATCGACATCTTCATCAATATCTTGGGCAATGTCTACAGGCACTTCTACGGCTTGCCTCAGCCGGCCAAAGGGCGTTTTTCCGGTAAAAAAACGTCGGAGTTCATTGCGGCAGCACCCAGCAAGAGTCACTTTCTATAAGCATACACGACGGCTCATTGTAGTACTAAAAATACACGGATGTATATTTATCCGTAAAGTAAAAATAGAATAGAAATCATATAACTCAAAATATGCGGTGATATATTTGCTGCATCCTAAGCCAATATACATAAACAATTTAAATATATCAAACGTTATCCGTCCGAAATACATTAAAACTGCCTGACTAACCGAGCCGGCGTGAGCGTCAACGTGTTTGCAAACTTCCTGGGTGAATAGAAGGGCAACGCCAGCACTCAAGTGCAAACTAGTTGTTTAGAGGTATTGAGGCAACCCTTGGTGGCCAAATAGGTGCCTTCAGTTTTGATTTTCAGACGTTCTAGAATTAAAAAGCTTGGAGTACGTTTTGAAGTAGGGTGTTTTTTTTTAATTTTTACGCATATCGGTGTGAAACTAATATATATATATATATATATATATATTAATTTAAAATGACCGCTTACGCACTTGGCATTCCGTATACGTTTCTAGTACAAGTCGACACCCAAAGATATTAAGCTACAATCAAAAATATATATATTTAAACCCATACCTGGAAAGAGACAGATGCGACCGAGTACGAATGAAATGCGAACATCAGGGCTCGTGACCTACGATACATGCTACGTTACCTGGAGACAGCGAAAAACTAATAAAACTACTGGTTGGGAAGTGGGATGTGCGAACGCGCACTTACGCCGATTTGCATAACCTCGTAGCCCCTCTCTCTCTATTCCGGAGTTTTATCAATGGCTATTTACCTCTAGGTTGTGTAGCACGCATTGAATGCCACGTGCTCAGCTCTTCGCATTTCATTCTTACTTGATAGTGCGCGTTACTGAAATAATGTACCAAAAAGCATTACTTGTTTCATACTAAAAAATGTAGCTAAGTACGTTACTCGTTACAGCGATTAAGAACAAACGCGTTATGACGTCCTAACAGTGACGGGTTTTGTTCTCGTTACACTGAATATGTCGTTATCGTAAGGCAGTAGTCTCTTCCGGTATTAGTAGTCGTTAAAATATCCCTGTTTGACGATTTCATTTATGAATAACAATGGCTGTGCTAACATAAATTGTGCACATACTTTATATAGTCTATCTAGGGTTTTTTTTTTTTAATAAGATGCGTGAGCTGGCGTAATAAGGAGGTTGTACACGTTCCCCGCCAAAATTAACTAAATACCGTTAAGTGTTACTTTACCAAAATGTATCCAATGTACGTTACCGGTTCCACCTTTTAAAAAGTAACTAGGTTGTAACTTGGTCACCAAAAATGTAACTTGGTCCAAGCAACGCGTTATATGTTTCGGGTTTTGTACAAGTCTTCCGGGGGCATACCGAAAGCTAAAACAAACTTAAAACTTATTTTCTAAAATTTTCCGAATGCGTTTTATCCGCATAATACCATTTAGAATTAAAAGAAGTAGGGTTTGCAGATATGCGTCTTCATCTTTAACCTTTTAAATTTCTTTACAAATTTTGTGACGCTTGCTTGCTCGGCCTTTTATTATAGATCTCAGGACACACTTTAGCAGCGACGATGCGCCTAATACCAGCACTGGGTACCCGTAAATATTTTAAGTTAGCGTGTTGTGCCGCAGGTAGAGGCGCACGTTCTCCAGAGCGGCGCTAAATATTTCAACGAAAGCGCGGAGCTACGCGATAATTTGTGCCACTTAAGTAATGATAAATGAGAGCAAGTTCAACCTTTGCCCTTGGGCGGCGAAGACTGCTTCGCGTGACATCATGGCCGCATGAAATTGAGCGGTTTACCGAGGAGACACTTCGCCCGTCAGTGCATTCAGGGCTCAATAAGAGAAAGTAAATTCCAATGAAAGCGTCATTCGATTACCGTAGTGCTTCGAAACACCACACAACTTTTTAAACTTTTCTGAGTAAACATTTTCTTCTATAGCAGATGTTTTTATTTAGATAGTACTGCACATTTTAGAATAACTATAGTAAGCCTAATGCTAGGAAATCTTCGTTCGACATGCCGACGATCGTTTTAAGGGTTAACGTACATCATAATTGCAGACATTTTTGCATATGTAGTACAAGCAATTTATTTTCCATGGGTAAATTTCCGTGTACAAAGTAAGTTTATTAAAGAAAACTGGCCGATACCAGTTCGCATTACATACATTTGTTTATATATTTACTTGTCTGTTCGTGCATTTATGTGTATTTATTTATTTATTTAGATATTTGCATATACTAACACTTCTGGTAAAGAATAAAATAAAAGTGGCTTACTAGAAAACGCACCCTAATCACTGAAACAAATACATCAGTCCAACCTATTAAAATATGGTACTTTGTGATTAACACTGGTTTGTATTATAGGCGCAATTTATTCTAAGTTCGAACAGAGCGCGAAATTTCCAAAGTTCACTATAATGAACAGCAGCTACAAGCTAAGCGAGAAGCAAATTTTCAATATGTTTACCCAATTTGTTGAGTTTGTCCAGAAATAAAGAGCAGTATCCCACTTAAAACCAGACTTAAGTATAATTTGTTGGAGTCGGGTCTTGTACGTGGAAAAAAAATATCTGAATAAGTCTACCCTTGAGTATATTCAAGTATAGTATTTAGGGTGTGAATAAAGTGTTTGTTCCTTTTGAGAAACATAATCTGTCCTGTGGTGTCTTTATATATATCGACTGATAATTTGAACAACAGATTTTGAGGCAAGTTACCTTCCTTCTTGATAACAGGTGAGTTAAATCAGTTGGAAGCATTAAATTCGATCGCGAGTAATTACTTCCACTTTCAAAGGGTAAGTCCGGTACATTTTTTTAATATTAAGGTTACGACGGCTCTTTGCGAAGGAAGTGTCCCCCAATTACGAGGTGTAGATTTTTTTTTTGTTTTTTTTTTGTTCATGCCTTGTGTATTTCTGTAGATACTATAACGTAATGCTTTGTTTCGGGGGTCTACGGCGAGTTTGAAACTAAATAAGGTAACCAAAAACCATTGCTCGTTTTCCACTCAAAATATAGCTAAGTACGTTACTCGTTTCTGCGATTTAAAACGAACTAGTTATGACGTCCTGAAAGTAACGCGTCATGTTCTCGCTACACAGAATATATCATTTTCATGAAGCAGTAGCCCATTCCAATATTTGTTGTCTTTAAAATATTCCTGTTTTCTGTTTAAGGATTTTACTTAGGATTAACGGTGGCTATACTAACATGCCTTGTGCATATATTTATTATGGAGTATATAGCGATTTCTTCTTCCTTTTTTTTTGCAGTCGCGGCCTGGCGTAAGGACCAGGTTTTACACGTTCCCCCGCCAGAACTAATTAAATGCCGTTACTTGTTACTTCGCCAAAATGTGTCCAGTGCACGTTACCGGTTCCATCTCTTAAAAAGTAACTAGCTCGCCATTTGTTACAAAAAAGAGCTACTAGGTCCATGTAACGTGTTAGTTGTAATGTGTTTAGTACAAGCCCTTCCGTAAGTATACCGAAACGGGAAACAAACCTGAATTTTTTTCTGAAGTTTTCTGAAGGCGTTTAATCAGCATAATGCCAGTTAGAATTAAAAAAAAAAAAAAGAGCAGGGTTTGGAGATGTGAGTCTTTATTTTTAGCTTTTTAAATTTCTTTAGAAAGTTTGCGACGCTCGCTTGCTTGAAATTTTATTATCACTTTTAGGACACACTTTACCAGCGCTGATGCGCTTAATAACCCGCATGGGTATTCGCAAACATTTGAAGTTGGCGTGTTGTGCCGCGGGTACAGGAGCACGTTCTTCAGAGCGGCGCTAAATATTTCAACGACAACGCGGAGCTACGCGGTAATTTGTACCCCTTAAGTATTGATAAATAAGTTGAAGTTCAACCCCCCTCCCCTTTGGGCAGCGAAGGCTGCTTGGCGTGACATCATGACCGCATGAAATCGAGATGTTTAGCGAGAAGGCACGTCGACCTCTAGTTACTTGGGAGCTAAATAATAGAAAGGGAACTCCAATGAATGCAACATTTAATTAACAGAGTGTTTTTCAAAACACCTTAGGCAATCAAAACTTCTCTGGGTATACATTTTCTTCTATAGCAGGTGTTCTTATGCAGATAGTATTGCACCTTGTAGAATCAGTGTTGTAAGCCTAATTTAATGCTAGAAAAACTTGGTACAGCAATCTGACCAACATTTTAACGGTTAGCGTGACTTATAACTTCAGACACCAGTTTCGCGTATGTGGTACAAGTAATTTATTTCCATAGGTAAATATCTGTGTCCAAGGTAAGTTTGTTAGAAGAAACTGGCCGACATCAGTGTAGATTACTTATATTTTTTAGATATTTATTTATATGTTTATCTATTTATTAATTTTGATATTTGCATATGTTATCACTTCTGGTGAGGGATACAATACAAGTTGATTACTGTGAAACGTACCGTAATCGCGGAAACAAAGAAACCAGTTCACATATTAACAGATAATACATTGTGATTAACACTGTCTTGCGCTAAAGACACAATATTTTCTAAAAAGTTCAAACAGAGCGCGACATTTCAAAATGCGACATGAGCATCGGTTACATGCTAAGCGAGAGCAAATTTTGAAAATATTGCCACAATTTTTTAAAGTTTGTACAGAAATAAAAACAGCATGTCTACGTAATATCTACCTAATTTATTTGAGCCGGGTATTGTACGTGGAAAATGAAGTGTATTAATCTACCCATGACCATAGCCAATTATTGTGTTTAGTGTGTGAATAAAGCGTGTAAAGTGAGAAACTTATACATCTGTCGTGCGGTGCCCTTATCAACCCACTGATTCTTTATTCGTTATTCTTTCCTTCTCGTGCCCAGGAACAGTCAAAGCCAGAATGCTGCATAATACACACAAATACACTCTTTGTACAAAAAAGAAAAAAACAAAAACATTGATCCTAATAAAGCCGGATGCATATGGCATTTTTAAAAGAGCATTCACTATCGAAGATATCCGCCTCTGTGCGGAGGGTATTAAAATTATTTTAAAGACACAACACGGAGGAGAGTGAACAAATGTCTTGCCCATAGAACGTGTTGGGGTTGCGATTGCTCACGCGTGGAGCGGATAAAGAGAGCAGAGACACAAGTTCAGAAAAACTAAACCTTCTACGCACAGCTTTCTGCAAAAATACATAATCGCGAAAATTTCGCCGAGCTACTAATGTCTGCAAATTCATCCTGTGAAACATTGACTCGTGTCTAAACAGAATCCGGCGAACGTAATAACGGTCGCATACAATGCGTGCCAGCTTTCTCTGGACTTGTTCTAGCCTCCCACACCCTTAAAAATGGCTGCGCGTCTACTTACCCGCAAAACACTCAGAGCCAATCTCTACGTTCTGCGAAAACAGCTCAGCGAATGATGAGACGGAACATCCGTTTAGACCTAAAAATGAAGTCTGCGCTGTGGTATTCCGCAATGCAACACGTCATGCTTGCATTGCGTAATGTTACAGCGCAGACTTAATTTTCAGGTCTAAAACGCTGTCCCGCCTCATTATTCACTGAGCTGATTTCTTAGATCTCAGAGATTGGCCGTTCGAGATTTTTTAGGGGCAAGTAGACCCACAGGCATTTTTTTAGAGCACAGCCTGCCACAGTCAAACTTTTCCAGACCACGGAGCCGAAGTCCAGTTTTGAACGCACAATAGAGGCGTAAACCCTAGCAAGACACGAGGGCTCCTTGAAATCGCGGGTTATTCTTGAAAACAAACCTAAACGTTGGAAGTGTGAACTCACCGAATTTGACAAATGTCCATCAAAACTGGGACGGCCAAATCCCGCACACAATTGACTCGACGTAATGTTTAATTATCTAGCTTATACAAAAAATGGAGAACTAATTTTTTTTTTTAATTTTTTGGGTAAAAATTGACACGCGCTTCTTTCCTATTTAAACGCAAGTTTTGCATCTCACGTCATAACGAGATTGCAGATATGTCTTTTTGCAAAAGTTAGCAATCAGCATTCAATTTAATATACCTGTAGATCTTAATGTCATCAGCGAGCTGGAGCAATTCGCGATGTTTTACACAACGATAAAGGTAATTAACAAAAATATTAAACAGCAAAGGGCCCGGAGTTGAACCATGGGGAACACCAGAAGGACATACGTGTGATCTCGATAACACACCCGTCTACAACCCACAAGTGTGATGAGCCAGGTGAACTTCCAACGACCGCGCAACTTCACCAAACGTCAGCGGACAATCCAAGCAAGAATCAGCGTCTGAGCTCTTCAGAAAGCAATCTTGTTTGCCAAGCTGCTACTCGAACGACCCACCTGAAGGGCAATCCACTTTGAAGAGAGCGCTCCGGCTGGACGAATTTCTCGGCGCAAGGCACGATCCCACAATTGCACAAAAGGTTACTTCAGTTTGTCGCATCATTTAATCCCTTGAAAATACTACGAATAACTTGCGTCGTCCTCAGCGCGTGAGCGTGCCTCCTGGCGTTATTTACCAGACGATACTTTTGTGTGGACTATTCAAACAGGCATAAATGGAAGAACAAAATTCAACGAAATGTTCGTCCTGTCAGCGACGTGGGTGTTCCCACTGTCCGGAAAGTGATGAATCTCGATGTAGAAGTGCATGAATACGACTTCTTGATCCAGAAATACTTCCGAAGGTTTAGAAAAGACATGGAAAACATCAAAGAGAAGTCAGGATTACCGCTTGACAGTTTTCAGACAGCAGAGATCATGAAAGGCATTAACGCAATCATCGGTGCCCCCTCAGTTGTGTCGCCACTAAGACAACCAAGCACTTTACGGAAACCCCTTAGAATGTCATGCGCAAAATGAAAGGACGTGGAGATCACCACAGCAGTCGTGACACAAATCCGAACTGGAAGTCGCGCTGTGAGTGACACAGGAGAAACCTCCAAAACCGCTCCTGTCGTTCAATCGCAGTTCTCTCCAGACAAACGCGACAGCTGCATGAGCTAAAAAAAATAACCTGCGCTCAGCTTGCGGCAAGTGCGCTTCATTGGGGAACGCTGCCAGGTGTTAACGTTGTTGCAATTGCACTTGATAGTAAAAGGCGTGCCAGGCTTCATCCCCGAGGAACCAAAATATGTCTTTCGGAAGGCGAAAAAGCTCACTGATGTGGGAGGCGTGTGGCCTTCACTGGAGTCCTACACTAGGTGCGAGGTTAGTGAAGAGGATGTTAATGCAGTGCTGGCATACTACAAAACGAACGAGCTGGAGTGTTCAAGAGAAAACCCCAATAAGAAATATTTTGTGTGCGTGAAAATCGATGGGGAGACCTAATGAATTCCAAAACGCTTCATGGCCTAATTCCTGCGCGAAGTGTACGGCGTCTAAGAACTTGCCCACTCAAGCTCTGCGATTGTACTCACAAAGTTTATAACTTTGCGCCCTCAGTCGGTCCAGCTAGTGCGCGCCCCACCGGGAGGTGTGTTTGTACGTACTGTTCCAACTTCCAGGGGTTATGTCTCGTGGGACTGAAAAATACGACAGGGGATTCACTTTCTGCGGACGATGTGCAGACGTTCTGTGTATGTCCACAGCCTACTTCCCCTTGCTTCCTTGGCAAGTGCGACCAGTGCCCAAGGGCTCCGCACACAGCCTTAGTTGCCTGTTGCACCATACCGCGAAAAAAATGTTAAGGGAGAATTGTAAGATTTAAGAATGTGCACATTCTTATTCGCTATGATAATTGTATATATTAAGTTAATCTGATAACAACCTGCGCATAATACTTGATAATTACGCATTTGAGATGAAAAACAAACCAAAAGTACGCCCAGGCGCTTAATATTACCATATAAAATAAACGATGTAAAATAGTAAAATTACAATAAATATTGCGGAGTACGCACCGAGGATTAACAGTTATCTTTGACTAGGTAAAAACGAACAAAGAATTTAGGTAAAATAAACAAGTACAGTGATGTAAGAGGCACGTGCCTTCTAGTTTTTATGAAAAAAATACAACGAATAATATGTGCAAGGGGATGATTTACTTGAAACACAGCAAAGCTCCGTTTAGCTCCAGCGAAAGCCTTTAAATAGCGAATTTCATTTAGTAGCCGTGGCCCGAACAAAACGTTTCGCTTAGATTCGAAGAGAACTGAAAGTCGAATCAAACTCAAAAGCAATTACCTGGAAGCCGATATATTATAACTGTCGGATACTAAGATTTTGACAAAAATGTTGGATAACAGACCCACCATGTGGGTTGTCGGAATAGATAAAACAATCCCCGTTTGATTGGCTGTTTGACGTTTATTTTCAGATCATTTATGGTTTCGCCTATGTCATATCAATACCGATTTCTTTTCTCGCAATTTACAATATGGGAGGCTAAAGATGAACAAAAAGTATAATAGATTACATTTAGGGCTGCGTATCGGACCCTTCACTAACTGAGATGAAAGCAAGGAACAGAAGGTACTTTCACACAATAGCTCTACAAAAGTTATGCATTTTGCAGGAAAAACCAATAAGAACGTTTGAAAATTGCGAAGGAAATTACAATTCCCTATCACATTTTTTTAAAAATAGTAATCTACCGCTGTGCATTGAGTCAGCGAGCAAAATAGGACAGGGCCGGCTTGAACTTGAGAGAAGAAAAACTTCAAAATCATAAATAGAAGAAGAAGACACAGATAGACACACTGCTGGACTACCGACTCTTGTTTTAATGGTTCTTCTTTTTCTTGAGCCTGTAAGCTCTTTCTTCCTTTTTCACCCTGAGAGCACCATTTAATACCATACATATCAAGCATGAAATGTAAATAAATAAAATAAAAACAAATAATTCCAAATCCAAATTCCTTAAATTCCATGAAATCATACATTCCACTACAAACTCAATTTGAAAAACCCGCACTTCAGCAAAAAGTGGAACACCGCGAATGCCTTTTTCCTTTTGTGGTGTGAACCGGCGGAACGGGACACACCGCAAATACGATTTTTATTTTGTGGTGAGCTTGATAGAAGGCCTGCTGACGCATGTACTAATTTTCTTCGAGAGCCAAGGTCTCCAGCATCTCTCGTCCATACGGGTTATTGCTTTTTGCCGAGGATGGTGATGCTGCTGAATGTTCCACTGCATTTACATATGCGGGGAACAGGCGTTAAAGGGCCCGTTGTAGTTTCCTTGACGGATTCGGCATGCTCACATGTCATATTCTTAGTGCATCTTCCTAACATTTACAGCGGAAGTAGATGATCAAAACAATGATGCAAAGAAACCGTTTTACGGTGCTTCAACAAAAAGCTGCCCAGAATTAAAATTCAAGTATTAACTACCCATTGATAGTTTACCAATTTCCTCGACCTCATACTGGAATTTAATAAAACACGTTTTTTATGTGTTGTTTAAATGAACCAGCTCAAGCGAAGGATTTCTTTCTTTTCTGTCTGGACATCCCAAAACATCAGAAGGATGTGTTACTAATACCGCTCTATATTAGCCTTAAACAAATTTTTAAACCATAATATTGAGATAAATTTTAACAAGCTGATTTACCACGTACGTGATTCTGGCTTTCCGATTGGTCTCCTGTCGTGCGCGTGTGAAAACATTCGCACACAAATGAAGCCCAGATCAGTTGACATACATGAAGAGAAACGATAATACCTCAACAAAATTGTTCAATAGTACCTTACATCCATGGGATAAACAGTAAGTTAAAAATGATAGCCGCAAGGCAGGACATAAAGGTCTCTGCACTGCACCAAGCAAAGCTTATTCTGTGTGCCGCAAAGTAAACCGCAACACAAACCAAAATATAATTTACAACATCTCCCACGAGACACAATATGCCCATTGAGAAACAGGGGCTGTTTATCAATTTCCCCTATTGTTGGGCAAGCGCTATTTAGGCCAGACTGGCAGATATGGTAATGCTAGGGCACATGAAGCATGCAGCATCCGTCAAGGGAACTACAGCGGATTATCAACCGGCTCATTGCTGCATATGTAAATTAAGTGCAGCTTTCAGCAGCATCACCATCCTGGCAAAAAACAAAAAAAAAACAAAAAAACTCGTATACACAAGAAACGCTGGAGACCGTGGCTATCAAAGAAAATGAAGATACATGAGTCACCGTGCCTTCTATCAAGCTCATAAAATAAAAACCGTATTTGCGGTTTGTCTCGGCCCGCTGAAGCTCACTACAAAATAACAACGGTAATTCTGGTGTGTCACTCTGTGCTGAAGAGCGGATTTTTCAAACTGAGGGTGTATGTGGAACATATATGTCTCTTATTTCGTTCCATGTTATTTTCATTTCATACTTGGTTCGTATGGGATTGAACGTGGCTCTAAGGATGAAAAGAAACAAGGAAGCACGGAGACTCAGGAGGAAGACGCATTAAAACCATAGTTAGTAGTCCAGCGGTCTAGCCCTCTCTCTTTCTTTTTTTTATATCTCTGATCTTTATGTTTTTAGTATCCCAAGTTCAAGCTGGCCCTATCCTAGTTATGCACCAATTAACTGACGTCAATCCTGTAACTCAGTTGCTTTCTCGAAATGGGAGCGCATCTTCTATTCGATTTCATCTCATCAAACCGCAAACTCTCTCTCAATTGATTTCCACCGCCATTTGCCAAGCCAGGTTGCTGTCGCGCTGAATCAAAAAGAAGATCATTCTGCACGTTGTCCAACAATGTTTGGGCTTTTTAACGCCGTCCCAAACAATCGCGATGTGGGTCTTCAAATTCTCAAGTCGGAGACTTGGCGCCAACAACTGATCAAAGAATTTCTGCAGGCTAAATGTTCCAACTTTAACGTTTTTATGAATCACATTACAGTGGTGAGGCACTCAATTGAAATCACATGGAAATATCAGTTTTTTTAATTCTTAAAGAATATCTGGAAAGGCAAGACAAGTATCTACCAAAAAGGTAACCTCTTCAGAGTGTCGGAGATGTTAACATTTCACACAAGACCATGAAAGTACTCGTACAAGGTCCGACATATGCCTTATTACCAAACCTTGAACGAACCAATTGATACGCTTGCCCTAGTTCGGAACATCGCATCTAAAACCTATGGTAAAAAAGTCTCTCAGAAATTAAAGGGAGGAATCTACTGCCTCATAAGCCATCAAAATCCAAATCCACCAGGTATGGGCTTTAGCTCTACAGAACAGGACCCCCGAAGCAAAAGTCTAAAATTTTGTATGTCAGATAAAGAAGGTGGTTTTGCAGTTATAACTTCGGGAACATACGAAGAGAAAGCCTCTCAGCTGTAGCCCAGAACTTTATCCAGGTAGAAGCAAAGCGAGGCAAAAGTAGGAAACAAGACGTCATGAGGTTGCTTCAGGAGAACCACCTCAACAGGCTATGCACAAAAATTATAATCTTTGAAGTATACTCAGCCAAGACGCACAAGAAGGGCGTGCCGTTTGGGGTCATCGTGCCTGAGAAAAGTAATGGGCAGTTAAATTTCTCAGCCTTCTTAGCCAAGCAATTGCCTTTTGGCCTTTAATACAGTGCGCTTATTCGTGCAAGGTTAAAATTTCAGAAGAATTGATTTTATATATTCAAGTTAACGGATCCAATGTCGCCTCTGGCTTTTCGATTGACATAATAGATATGTATTATTTTATTCCCCATGCAAGCCTCGCGCCAATTTTCCTACAAATTACGCAAGAGCACAGCAGCACATCGTTCCAAAATACGGTGGGGATCAACTGGAATACCTTTTTGAAATTGCTCAGTGCATCCCTTGCAGCGACAGGCGTTGCAGGCGAAGGCAACAATTTTTTACAAAAAAAAAGTATCGTGAGTATAGGCTTTCGCGTAGCCTGTGTCTCTCGTACTGTGTGATTTGTTTCTAGCAGCATGTGGCAACATCATACAGAAAAACCTGAACGAAATTAGAAACCTAATTTCTAAATCAACGGAGGTAAAAAATCAAAACAATACTTGCAAAGAAGCCGTTTTATGTTGCTTCCAAGAAAGCTGCCCAGAATTAATATTCAAGTATGAACTGCCCGTTGATAGTTCCATCAATTTCCTCGACCTCAAACTGGAATTTAGTGAAACACACTTTTGTTGGAAATAAAAACCTAGTTCAAGCGAAGGATTTCCTCCTTTTCCGTGTGGACCTTTCAAAACTTTAAAACGAAGTGTTGCTAATACCACTCTTGAATCACCCTTAAAACTCTTGTAATCATAATATCGGCAAACGTCTAACAAGCAGACTTCCCGCCTACGTGATTCTGGCTATCTCGTTGATCTCCTGTTATGCGTGTGCGAAAACATCTGCACACAATTGAAGAGCAAATCAGCTGAAATATGGGAGAGAAACGACAAGAACTCAACAAATATGTTCAGTAGTACTCATAAGTTAAAAAAGATATCCGCAAAGCAGGGAATTGGGGTCGTCGGCTCTGCTCCAAAAGAAGCTTATTCTTTGTATCGTAAAGTAAACCTCAATGCCGAACAGAAGACAATTTGCGACTGATCCCGTAAGACACAATATTTCCGCTGTGAAAGAGGGGTTGTTTATAACATTCCCCTATTGTGTGGGAAGTGTTACATAGGCCAGACTGGCAGATGCATTAATGACAGGGTGCTTGACATACAGCATCCGTCAAGGGAGCTGCAGCGGGCCATTTACCGCGGCTCATTGCCGCATAAGTAAATGCAGTGCGGCTTTCAACAGCATCACCATCCTCGCAAACAAAAAAAAGCCCGTATGTACGAGAATCGCTGGAAACCTTGTCTATTGAAAAAAGAAATGAAGGTACATGCGTAAGCCTACCTTCTGTCAAGCTCACCACAAAAGAAAAATTACGAGCCATTCCACTCTGTGGAGGTGCATGACCAGCGGAGCTGTTTAGCACACGACCAGGGTGTCGAACCGGAACCGAACCGGAACCGAACCGAACCGAAAACCGGAACCGAACCGTTATTTTTAGCCGAACCGGAACTGAACCGAACCGAAATCTTCGCCGCCATCTTGGAACTGAACCGGAACCGAACCGAAAAAAATATAACGGTAACCGGTTCAAAACGGTTCAAGGTATTCTTTTTTCGTTTTTGTTAGTATCACGAAACGAACATATGGGAATATGAAATTGGCGGCTGTATTTCTATGTATTGTTCGAATTGTCACATACAGAATTGCAATGTATGGTAAACCGTGGGTTTTCGTGGCGCTTTTGTACTGGCACTATGATTAACCATGTGTCACGTTGTCACGTGACGTCATGGTGTCAATACATGCTGTCAAGTAATGCCACGTGACCCTGTGACGTCACGTGACTCACTGCGTCAAGTCGATTTAGTTTGAGAAAGTCACTAGATGTATTAACCTTGTTGACAGCGTGACGTAACATGATATCACGATTTTGCACCGAGTCACGTGACACCGTGACGTAAACAATTTTCTTAGCCCCGAATCGAGTGCTCAAGTTCATGCCAACCAGCATCGCCGAACATTCGGGCTACGGCTTGTGTTCAATTAAAGATGATAATAGCCCAACTCTAACAATATCTGAAGCTCCGGCCCAAGCTTTTGCTTTCTAAACCCTAGCGCATGACTATGATGAACACTGACGGTATATAATTAGCGTCAGATCACGTGGCTGCTTGTTCAAATTGCGAGTTGAGGAGGGGATCGACAGCTATTTGTTTCGTTATTTTCTTTTGCATCTGCTATTTTTTTTTCTTTTCGCAAGCTATCAACGTCAGTGGTTACTTCTTAACAGTATTTATTGAAAGTACAAAAACAAATGTTGCACGACCAATTTTACATTATTGAAGCACCCAAAAATATTTTCGTTATTGGGGAGGAGGAGGGACCGTGACGCCCCAAGCGGTTAACTTTAGAACTACACGGATGGGGACAATAAATACAATGACTCAGCGCTCGGCCGACATAACCGAACGCGGCGTCAGCGTTCGGCTGGAGTTCGTGTTCTCCGGTGAGGAAGAGGACAAGCACCACGGATTTTGGCCAAGCAATGGCCAATGTCTGGCGATGGTCTTTTGGCCAGTGGCCAGAGAGTGGCCATTCATTGGCCAATGCTTGGCCGATGGCTGATGGCCAGTGGCCATTGGCCAATGGCCAGATAAAGGCCAGTCACCGGCCAGTCTCTGGCCACTGTCTGGCCACTTGGCCAAGGACAACAGCCAGCCACTGGCCAATGACTGGCCAACTCTGTGCTGCTTGGGGGGGCTCTTTTGTTTCCACTCCGGCCTGCATGAACAATGCAGCATGCATGGTCCCAGCTCAGCACAAAAGCCGAAGTGGGCCCAGCTCGCATTCTCTGAGGATAGATCCGACACTTAACGTCGCTTCGTCGATTGTTAGTATTTTTTACATTAAACTGTGCCTTGCGCTCTATTGTAGAAGATGACATGGACATGCACATAAGGCCTGTGTGCACGTGCAGAGGCCTTCTGTTGAGTAAACACCTAGGTGTGGGGAAACAAACGGGTAAGAACGCCCCCTATAGTTCGATCGCCTGCCCAATTTTTGAAATGTACGGAAAAAAATACTTGAAAGAAAAACAGAAAAAAAAATATTGACCTCAGAGGGAGAGCCGAACATTGGCAGTCGCTTTAAGGCTGTGTTCCAAATCTTACCCAAATGAATCCGAGTTACTCCCGCGGGTCATGTCACGTGACATCACAGATTGAAAAGTGCTGGACGCGGCTAGGTTTTGGAATGCCAGAAAACAAAACCCTTACTCCGGAGTAAGATCATGTAAATTTTGGAACACGGCCTAAGTCTCACACGAGCGTCGTTCTCAAGGTTTCTACAACCTCTGTATTTGTTAAAGGAACAATAGAAATATTTCTATACATTCACATAACGCTGCTTAAAATCACTTCCTAACGTTAATACCTAATTAAACTTGGCTTTGCTCTTTTTTTTAGGCAATGGCAGTGGCCAAAAAATTAAAGAAATATGAGAATCGTTGATCCCCTCAACTCGGAGCCAGAAGCGGCTTCCTGGCCTGGTACCTATCTGAGGCCGCCAACGTTAATCATGCCCCCGTGGTGGGGTTGGAAAGGAAGAAAACGCCTGCTGGAGCTCCAGGCATTCTTAGAGCTCGGCTAATCTCATCACCGCAGTGGTTGGACACAAGCCACTACCCGAGTGTCCGCCGAGGCATTGATTGTTACGAGCCGAAGTCGAGTGCTGACGCAGTTCTCGTGTCTCATCCATGAGCCGCGCTCGACTGTCGTCAGGCGGGTGGTTTCGATCCCCCAATTACGTCGTCAAGCTTTGCGAAGGCAATACTGAAAGATATAGTTCCCTTTTATTCTCGTAATTCCACCGTGACAAGGGAACTTCTGAATCAGTGGCGGCCTGTGCGAGTATACTTGGGTTAGACTTGTACGAATACGCCTCTGAAAATTCATGAACATTCCAACCCGATATCATTTGATGACCGCTTTAAACTTCGCGGGGTGCAAAATAATAAAAAAAGCAATAGAGGGTTGCTGTTAACAAGTGACAAATAAAATAGTGGATTTAGCACACACAAACGGAGGAGGCAATTCCTCAGGAATACTTTCAGCCTTTCCACCTTGGTGAAGAAGGAACACCAGCGAAGCTGTACTATGGTGGGAATGAAGTAATGGGCCGGCCGCAAGTCGGCATGCCAGAGTGCAAAGACTGGAGAGGTTGTCGCCATCAATGCGCGACGGCGGCAACCATACAACCGGGAAGCCGGTTGTCTTCGTTGATCCCCTCAACTCGGAGCCAGAAGCGGCTTCCTGGCCTGGTACCTATCTGAGGCCGCCAACGTTAATCATGCCCCCGTGGTGGGGTTGGAAAGGAAGAAAACGCCTGCTGGAGCTCCAGGCATTCTTAGAGCTCGGCTAATCTCATCACCGCAGTGGTTGGACACAAGCCACTACCCGAGTGTCCGCCGAGGCATTGATTGTTACGAGCCGAAGTCGAGTGCTGACGCAGTTCTCGTGTCTCATCCATGAGCCGCGCTCGACTGTCGTCAGGCGGGTGGTTTCGATCCCCCAATTACGTCGTCAAGCTTTGCGAAGGCAATACTGAAAGATATAGTTCCCTTTTATTCTCGTAATTCCACCGTGACAAGGGAACTTCTGAATCAGTGGCGGCCTGTGCGAGTATACTTGGGTCAGACTAGGACGAATACGCCTCTGAAAATTCATGAACATTCCAACCCGATATCATTTGATGACCGCTTTAAACTTCGCGGGGTGCAAAATAATAAAAAAAGCAATAGAGGGTTGCTGTTAACAAGTGACAAATAAAATAGTGGATTTAGCACACACAAACGGAGGAGGCAATTCCTCAGGAATACTTTCAGCCTTTCCACCTTGGTGAAGAAGGAACACCAGCGAAGCTGTACTATGGTGGGAATGAAGTAATGGGCCGGCCGCAAGTCGGCATGCCAGAGTGCAAAGACTGGAGAGGTTGTCGCCATCAATGCGCGACGGCGGCAACCATACAACCGGGAAGCCGGTTGTCTGGTTGCCGCCGTCAATTATAGATGGCGGTAGCTGTCCAGAGTTTTGTGTCATTATTTGTTTGCTGACTGACATGATGGGAAACTGACCCTTGATAGCTCCGCTGTAAAAATAAGCACGTGTGTGTGCGTGAGTGTGTGTGTTGGGGGGGGGGGGTAGTTTTAAAAACATACTCTGTTGTAAAGAAGTTCCTCTTTCCCTCATCTTTGGCGGAGACCAAAAAGCGTGGGCCCGGAAACTACTTTGTTTGCAAAAACACTCTTGCCAAAAAGCACGTTTTTGTCGTGCCAGACGGTCGCGCAGTTCTTTGCGAAGATGCAGTACGAATAATAATACGTGCCTTTCAAATACTTGGCTTTCACTGAGCTTGAACCTCCTGCAACGTGCATTTTGCACCATCGAATTTGATTTTTTTAGCAAGAAGCCACAATGACTACGAGCATATAGTATGATGACGTCACGTGCATGCCATGCTAAACAGTTCAGCTTTCTGGTGAAATGTGACGTTCGCAACACTAACAAAATATGTCCTACTTGTAAAGTTTTCGAGTATTTATTGCAGTCTCGCGATGATAGATGGCAGCCCAGAAAAATGTTAGAGCGCATGATTATTGAAACACAGTGTTGAGAAGCGAGGGCCCAAAACAAGTGCAAATAAAACCGAATGTAACATTAGCCTCGTGAGGTAGCATTTTGCGAAGTTTCGAACTGATGCAAGCTGATGAAATGAGATTTATATTAAGATTTTAATAATTTCATCGGTCCTTCGCGCTATTCGTGTAAAATTATTAATTACATTGCTTGCACCTTTACGCATCTCTTTTTGCAGTAAGGCGTTCTGTAAGAGATTATTTATATATACCGTTATTTTCTCTTTTTTTAACATTTCGAGTATTTGCTTTCAGATCTGTCATGTGAACACAGAGTCCTTTTTGGCGTACCCTGCAACCCGATGTTTCACACTGCCAATCAGCAAACAGAAAAACACTTTTACGCAGACTCAACAGCTCGCGTAGTTTCGAGTATCTTCCTTCCGTGTCGGTCTCAAGCGGTTATGTGAACTTTTAAGGTAATATTTATTGATCATTTTAAAAATATATTACATTGCTAACTGAATATTTGACAACATAAATAAATGGCCGACCACCCAAAAGCTATGCCCCCCAAAATTATTTGAACTGTGTTCTGCCAATCTTTTCCGGCGTTTGTATCCTCGACAGGCACGTTGAAGGTTATTTGGGACAGCTTTACGTACATTTCTGATTTTGAAGCTAATTTAAACAACAATTTGTTCCTCACATATATAACTTCTTAAACATATAGAAGCCTGTTATTGCCTCTTCTATGTGGTAAACATTGCTTTAATGTGTCTCTGGGCTGGACAAAAACAAAGTAAACAGGGGCGCGCGTGGCTGAACCATGACGATTACGCACGCAAACTCTCAGAAAATATCCAATTAAGTAGCTGCCATGCCGAGAAAAACTTTAAATACTACTTCGTTTTACTTAATAAAGAAGGTACTTTGGGGGACGCTTAAGCTTCGGCTTTAAAATCGCGTCCTTACTTGCCGCGAAAGCGTGCCTCGGTTGCCTAGTCAGGAGCGTCTGACTCGCAACCGAAGGGTCGTGGGATCGAATCCCTCCTAAAATTCTTTTTTTTTTTCTTTTTAAGGCGAAGAGAAATTATTAGAGACATACGGCGACCTGCAATTCACGTTACATGTCATGTTTTAATCACTTTCATTCCATGCGTGATGTCACGTTTCACGTGAGCATTGTGAGTTGTTTGAAATTCTTGAGCCAGGGCATGTAGCTCTGACGTCATGACCTTATCGACCATTCAGAATTTTCCAGTCACGCCACCGAAATCGGCTTTTCTGCGACATGAGCTTCTCAGTGCTATTGCGTTAAAATAATCAATTAGCAAGGGTGATGCTCATTTGCAAATTAAATTGACCGGCCTCTTGTCAAGAGCAAACCTCAATAGCCAGGCTATGCCAGCTTATCCTGTATAAGAAAATGTTAACTAACGTGGGCAAGCGCTATTTTGGGCCAGATTCGATCTGAGTGCGAATGTGCATATAGATTAGACTGAACAATTTTGATTGCTCCTTGCTGCATGATTAGTCGCATGCATCGCGGTGCTGAGTGTAAGCAATGTTTGGTTAAAACAACAAGCATTTTGATTGACGCTCGGCATTTCTTTAAAAAATAGACTGAAAGGGATTATCCTAGAACTTTCGTGACATTTTGAAAATTTCATTGCTTTTTGCTTAGTTGTGTCGTCATCATATACATATATATATATATTGTGAAACATATTTAGTAAACAATATTTCACGATATATATGGCCACGAGGCACCCATTTCATAATTTTGTGCAGTAATTAATTCCTTAATTCGAGGACACAATCACGATTTAACTTTTAATACTGCGACACAAAGTTGTACCAATCAAGGGTATTTTTGGTGACCATGCCACACTTGGCGTCAACATTTTATACTGTGTGAATAAATCAGCTTAAATTTAGGATTTTACTTAAACACAAAGAAAGGACAGGAAAAGACAGTATAGTTCTAAATTCCAAGCTGATCAATTTACAGGTATGTACCAACAAGCTCAGCTCCTTACTGTTATACTGAAACATTTGGATTCAGGTAAATGTATGTTACTGGTAATGTGTATGTTATGTCGTATGAACACGCCGTTATGTATGTTAAGAAATTAAAAAAAAAATGAATTTCATACTTTTGGTATTTGAAAAAAAAAGTTAATTGCACAGATGAGAGGAGAAACTATATAGTTGATTGTTTCACGGCGTAAATAGTGTATATTGTCAGAACAACGCGGAAAATATATTATCAGTTTAGCGGTTCAAACCGGTTCGAACCGGTTCGAACCGGTTTGAACCGTTATTTTTTCTCCCCGGAACTGAACCGGAACCGAACCGAAAGCCGTGAACCCGAACCGGAACCGAACCGATAAAAATTTCGGTTCGACACTCTGCACACGACACAGACGGTGGTGTTTGCCGCCCACCGCCGCCGCTGACATCTTCGTCGCCGTTCCCGCCATTGCTCTTCGTAGACGCGTTGCTCTTCGGGAGTCCGGACTATACGCGGCCTCCCCATTACGTCGAGAGAAGAAGTGGAATTGAAAACGGAGAACGGCAACTTGTCTTTCTATATATATATATATATATATATATATATATATATATATATATTCGCGTGGACGACCATCGCCGCCACGAGGAGCCGGAATAAACTAGACGCGCGACGGGACCGCCACCCCGGGAGAGTGGAAGGAACTAGAAACGCAAGCGCTTCGAACGGCGACAAAGAGTGGGCGCTGAGATTTTTGCTGACCTAAAGCCCCTCCACCTGGGAAAAGTGGCGCCAATCATTGTTGTGGAAATGCTCAAGACACGTGCCGCGCGCCACTTCTGGGAAGAACATGGCGTCTGAAATCTAGCTCAGTGCTGCGCTGTGCCGCCATGATGTTCCCAAGGGCTGCACGTTGCACGTGCCTCGTGCGTCGGCACACCTAGTGCTACTTTTCAAGCATAAAGGGGCTTTATGTTGACCTACACGAAAAATCTACGGTATCCTAGTTATTAACAGCTTCGCAGTAAACAGTATTTGCGGTGAGCCCCCTCTCGCTGAAGCTCACCAAATGAAAAACGGTATTTGCGGTGTGTCACTTTTTGCTGAAGTGCAGCTTTTCAAACTGGGATTGTGTGTGGAATGTATGAGGTTCTTATTTTCTCATTTGTGTGGAATATAATGGTGCACTCAGGATGGGAAGAAGTAAAGGAGCATCAGCTTCAAGAAGAGGAAGAAGCATTAAAACCATAGTTTCGTATATCTTTGTCTCTATACATCTATCTCTGATTTTTACGTTTTTCTTTTCCCAAGTTCAAGCTGGCCCTATCATAGTTCTTTAACTGGCTTACCTAAAGCTTGTAAATTAGTGAAAAACCTCCCATGTTTACAATTAAAAAAAAACTTTTCCATGGGCTTAAAATGGAAATCGTTGTTGTTTTGTGTCTTTTTCGTTAGTTCCTACCCGAATATTGTGGCCCAAAAATGAAGCGAACAAGCCCAAAGCCACAAACATGCAAAGATACAACATTTTAGACATCTCAGTTTGGGATTTTACAATCAGTTCTTACCTCTCATAATCCTTCAAAGAGCTTCTCGATCAGTGTACCGATTGATTAAAAAATTCAAGGGGATATAATTTTATTTGTCACGGTAACCGAATTTTGAAATATTGTTTCGCATTGCCTGCAACATCTGAATCAAAAAGCCATTTTGAATAGCATGGCCATCTTTTTGACACATTCCGTGGAGGAAATATTTTCAATGAAATAGGAAAATTATAATGATTTGCGTTCCATGATAGCCAGGCACTTACAATCCTCAGGAACATTACAATATTTTGTAAATAAAAACAAATTTCGTTAATGTGGTCGATACATTTTAACGCAAAAATAAAATTGTACAACCATGGAATAAGAACAATACTCGCCTAAAAGTTTAATTATTACTTTTGATATTTTATCACTGTCATAATAATTATTCCGGGGAACTTTGCGAGGTTCGCTGTTGTTCAGTTGAAATTCTAAATGTAGTGTGTGCACCGAGGCATTGATGTTCAAAAAAGTTGTGGACGTCTGCGAAAACGAAATAATCGGATATCCCATCGCGCAAGCGTGGACATTGAAAAAAGAGCAGCTATTATTTCGGCATTCCCAACTTCGAAGCGCAGCAACTGCTGTCGAGCGAAAATATTAAAAATAAACGGACAACTGCTCTGCACTAGATCCTCGACTAACGGGTTATTGGGATTTCTTTTTCTTTTTTTTTTTTTGCGGTGGTGTCTTAATATTTATTTCCCACCGGTATAAGCCCAGTCATCGTATGTTCATTGGACCTAAATTATAAAACTTTGGAAGTAGTATAAAAAAAAACAAAAAAAACTGAAGCCCTATTATCTTGTTTTAATATACCCGACAAGGCGCTCCTGGCAGTACCCGGCTGCTCGGCCTCCTGCCACTGTAGTTTCGGCTTGATTTTGAGGTGTTTACAGGCATCACAAAAAGAAAAACACATTTTTTAAATATATTTTTCAGTCACATTGCACAGTCCCGCTGAATCTGATTCCCCCAGGGATCGCGACACAGAATTAGGAAAACACTGGTTTATATCACTTCAGTGATGATAAAATATGCTTCGCGCGTTTTTTGTTTGCCTTCCTTTTACGAAAAATTGACCGCACGTAGTCAGTTTATTGTACGTCTACCAGGCACTGAGAGTTGCTGCAATCTTGCAATATATTGACGTGAATTCAACGCTTCTTCAGGGGGTGTTCTTGGGGTATCTTGTCGTAAGACCGATTCACAAGGTGCGACTCTACTCGCTATTTCTTAATTGCAAAGCCGCTTGTGCTGCAAAAAAAAAAAAAACCAAAAAAAAAACCGGTGAATTGTTGCGGTTTTTGTCGTCGCAGCTGCGAATTCGCGATGAAAATCGCACCGTGTGTCCAGGCTTCAGATCATAGGAGCGAATAAGACTTGAACTGAGAGGAGTATGCTAAAATGGTTGCCAGTAGGGCACTGCACCCGTCAGATGGAAATTATTGCAACCTTACGGTTGAAGGAATACTTAGAAGGTCCTCATGAATTCCTTCTATCATTCTGTCATACAGTGAACGACGCATAAAGAAAGTGATTGATATTGCGATCTACAGGTTAAGTCGTCACACGCAGAACTGAGGTTTATGAGAAATGCAGCCGGCGCTCAAGTTCAATACCCGTCTTCCTGGCATGTGCTCTTGCTTCTATTCGATGCTTTGCACCATCGATGTTAGCTACCACTTTTCTTGTGATGACATTGTGGTGAACGCACTGACTGCGGCTAGGAAGCATGGTGTAAGGTGACCCATAACTAGGATGTGTTCTCAGTATATGCAAATAAACCCCTAAGAATAACCCCGAAGACGGTAGTATCATTACCGGGGAAAACACCAAAAAACACAAATCGAAGCTTTCCCAAAACAGAAACGAAACAAAACTTTATGAAAACAAAACCTTTATCTACAATTTTGTTTCCGTGTTGACAGGGAAGGCAGTAGAACCTTTTTGGACTTTCGAAAGACGAGAAGTTGTCACCTTTCCTCCTATTCGGTTTTATTTCGACGCGTCCGCTTCCGCGACATTCCAGCGGCTTCAGGTTTCTAACCGGAGGTACTTTACAGAGCCTCTCCGTCGAATGATAAGCTCTCATCCGGCGAACTTATTGGTGAAACGCGTTAGAAGTCTGAATTGGAAGAGCCTGTGCTCCCATTGGTATTCGCAGTGAGCCTCACGCGCGCAGGGAGTGTAATCTTAAAAATATAAATAGCCAAGGAAAGCGAAACACTGAGCGAATATAACGTTTTTAGTTTGCAAAATACGTATCAAATAGCAACATCGCTCGCGGTGCGCGCAGTTTCCGATTAAGGCGGGGCCTTTCAAATTTGTAATCGCCGCTGTTTATGTAATGGGACGACCGTCAAAGGGTTAAAGGTATTCTAAACCCAAAACATTTCGAAGTGCTCAGATATGACACGCATGTGACAACCAAAAAGTCCCATTTAAAAAAAAAAAGGAATAACAAGTAGCTAAATATTTGCATACCTCCACTCATTTGAGAGACTCCAAAACATGCTGCTCTATTTCGGGTGGACATATGGAAATAAATGCATTATTCGGAATCGATTTTACCTCAGCATGGATGCTGTCATCGTACGACGTAAATATTGATCTAGCTCTCTTCGCGAAAAATTTCATTTTTTGAAACAAGTCTTGTATACGAGCACTAACTCTTTTTTTGTTGCTGTTTTCTTTTCTTTTTAGTTTAGTGTCCTTTCGAGTGCTCTTTTTTGGATCTAACACTTAGTAGGTCCACCATAAATTCCAATATATTGTTAAAATTCAAAAGTTGCAAATAACAATTTTTCTCTAATGTTCAAAAAAAGAAACTTTATCGAGTTTATATCAGCGCGGCATCGGGACGCTTTATCCGCCGATGATATATCGCAGCTAATGTAACGACCGGCGGTTGCAAATCTATGCTATTTTCATTTTTCTTTTAGCAAATGCGCCGCATCCTTTAAACGTCAATATTCCGATACGCGTGTATGTGTGAATAGGAATCACCCATTGCCTGGTGGACCGTAAACCTCTCCGCACCGCTTTCTTCCTGTCGAGGATGGGGACGGCAATCGATCCTTGTTCCCAACTATAGCTTGGCGAGCGGTGATCGATGACAATAGCCGAAGCCGTGCGGTCCAGTGCCAACGACGTCTGCTCTCCGCTCGGAATGCCCAATGATGTCGCCGTTCGTCACAGACAGTCGCCACGCACTTCCATTGTCCGGACTCTCCAAACAACCCCTAGATCACAAGGCCCTACTGCCGCATTTGCGACGTCACCAACCGAAGGCCAGCGTTCGGCGCAGACTGGACAGAAGAGCTGCGTTGGTTTCGGACCGGCACTGGAATTTGGTGGGTTAAAGCCGATCGCTGTCGTCGCACTCGCGTCTCATCTATGAACCGCGCTAGCCTACTTTAGGTGGCGTAGATACTTTAGCAGTACGGCCTTGCTATCTAGGTGTTGTTGACCGTCCTCCCCCCGTTCCCTAGAGGGAAATAGAGAGAGGGAGGTTAAGAATCGTTAGGCTACACGTCGGACTTCACTCGAGTCCGCATACGTAACATGTTTCATCACGCCGGAGACAATGCCACGAGTTTCAAGAACACGGAAGAGGCGGACGCAGGATGCCCACGATAGTGTTCCGAACCTACTCTAATCGTCCTTTCCTTTTCTTCTGATTCGCCAATGGTACCGTCCAAGTGACTAAAATTGTTTTCTCTTCTGGAATAATTAACGGCGGTTCGGAACGCGGTAACCACCGCCTACTCCGCATTACGATTCCATTTTTAATTAAAAGTTAATTTACCTATTATTGAAGTGCAGTATTCAACGCGGGGAATAATGCACTTTTATTAAAAGGTAGTAGTTTTAGAAGTGCCATCTGTTCTGATGTATACATTGCGTTTCTTTTTTTTTTTTTAATTTACCGTTCGTGCGTGTTACCCTATGGTGCAACTTAAATGCATTTTGTTTTATATGAATATGGATTTTGAACCTGGAAACTTTGAAACGCCCGTTAAGTTGTTGGTCGAATCCTTGGCGAGAATAATGACACCGGCTACTTCTTGCCCTTATGATGCTAATACACATATACGGGTTTATTGGCACAGTTTTGTCGCGCCGACCGTACAAGTATAGAAGCGCAACTTATCAAGTGCGACTTACATACACACTTTTTATGAAAATGATCTTCTATAGGGGAGTGAGACCTATGGAACGGTGAGATATGTATGCCGGAATGCACTCTATCTAATTGTAGAGTTCTCAGTAAATAACGGTATTGAATACATCAATTTCCACTGAAATACAAATACCGACACTTTTCTAACTGGCTGCATATAAATTGTATTCATTAAATATACTAATCATAATATAAAACGTTAGAAATATTACCGAATATTTGATCCCATGGTACGAAAGGACATAATAAAAACATACCCCTTGTGACTGATGATTCGAGCGAATAAAAATGATTGTCGGGTGGACTGTCAAATGATGTGCACAGTCTTTGGGCCGCGCCGTCCCTCGCATGGAGTTTATACATAGCTAAGGTCGCCACATTTTCTTTTTAAGGGTTTTTGTATAGAAAAAAATGTTTTGCCTTTACTTGTTTTCTTTATGTGTGCGTTTTACGATTTAAGGCTCTGTTTTACACCGACGTAACGCGTGCGCCAGCGAACGCTGGCCGAAGTCGGCTACGTCACGTCAGTCACGCAGCGCGCGCGGCTCCAGCGGCGCGTGTCGGTGGGCCGCCGGCGCGGCGCATGCGCAGAATCTGACTACGAGGGCACATTTCCTGCGAGAGTGCGCCATCTTCAGCTCCTTTTCGTTTTGAATAGCAGACGAGAATCCTCGCGTTTCTTGACCGACAAGTTCGAGCGATGGCGTAGACTGATCTTGCACGGCGAAAACTCGCGCTTGCACTGTTGGTGCACGTCCAAGTCGGACCCGCTCGTCGTTCGGCAGCCGCCGCTTACGCGCACGCTTTCCTTCATCTTTACACATTTTCTTTGGGGTACATCACATTTTGTTTACTATGTATATAAGCACAAGTGAATAGCGCAAAGTCGCTGCCCGCTCTCACCCAGCCCTCAACTAACACGACGCATAATCCCTAGCCAAGAAACTCCGTTGCGTCGGTCTCTCTTTTTATCCGGCCACGACCGCCTCATTAACCGCGAAAAATGAAGGGAGCGTTTTCATATAAAGCATCCTCTTTAAAGCAAATTACAAAACATCATAGCGTCTGCTGCAACAGCGAAATACAGCCCTGCAATAAGTTCAGACGCGATGTGCGGAGCAATGAAATAGCTTACCTGAGGGGAGACCGCAAAGTTTCCGAATGGCCTCCCAAGCATTCCCTTTCCTGTCCGTGTCACGGTACTCCAGCGTTCTCGTGTCTTAGACACACGGGTGAGGACAAATTCCCTCGATCAGCTTCTCGACGACCGAGTCCGATTCTTCAAACTTCACGCCACACAAAGTGGTGCTCCCGCCGTCTGCTATTGCTCACATTGACGCCCGCAGGGTCGATAAAGAAACGCTCGGTCACGGACTGCTAGAGGATTCGCGTTCATTCTCGCACCATATGTAACTTTCCTCCTGCTTTCTTGTTCTCGAAAGTGCCAGTTCATCCTCGCCCCGAGCGCGCGACGCTCGAACTTTCTTTGCCGAACTTGCGAGATAGTGACGCACGGTAGATAAGCAGCTGCCCGCGACCTTGTCGAGTCAGTCTCGCTAGCGCTCTGTAGTGCCGCCGAATCGCCGCCGGCTTTTCTGTTGCCTCGACGTTCTTTCGTTACTTATTTTTGGTTGGCACAAGTTCGCCATTAAACCTTTATTTCCAGTTCACTGTTCGCCCTCTCGTCGCTTTAATTCGTGACAGTATTCACCGCGCCTCCCGCGCGAGGGCTGCCGGGAGCCAGCGCGTGATGCATGTTGGCCCGGTGTCGTTGGCGCGGCCGGCACGGAATAGGGCATACCTCTGGGGCATACTACACTTGGCGTCGAGGCGGTCACGCAGCATCGAACGCCGCCGGTCGCGCCGGTTACGCCACGACGCCGAAGTATAAAGCGTCGGGTTTTTGCCGATGTGGCGTCGCTGTGATGCGCTTGCACGCGCGCACGCGTTACGTCGGACTACAACAGAGCCTTTAACAGAGCCTTTAGGAATGTGCCAGATACCCAGTCAAGAAGTGGAGTTCTTTCTGCCGTGCTTAGCTGCATACTAAGTTAAATTCGACAGCATTTCGCTGGATTTTTTTTTTCTATTACGGCCATATTGCGCTTACTTGAATGCGGCGGGCTTCGTTCCCTCCCTCATTCCTTTGCCGTTGACGAACGAGCCCACCTTGTTTCTCTGTAGCTGGCCAAACGCGGTTCTCTTGCGAGGTGTTGTGAAGACGACCGTTTCTTTTCGAGGCATTATGGAGACCACAAGAAAACTTCCAGCAAGAATATGTCTTCTATCATAGGATGGATGAATGGATATGGATGGTATTGACTATACTCTATAAATTGAGCTGTAGCTTGCGTCATCTAGCCTCGAAATATTTACACGACTGCCCTTTAATTGTTTTCTTTTTTTTTTTTAAATACGCCTCTTATTAAATCATCAGCTTCAATTTTGTTCAGTATCACGCTTCACTAGACCTTGTCCACCAAGCTTATAAACTAATGTTTCGTAGTTCTAATTAAAAAAAAAATTGTTCATGCATCCTCGACAGCAATACTCAGCGCTGTCTCCAAATCCGTTATTCCTTCATGGATGGCAGTACCAACTCCTGTACACTCAAAATCACATGTACTAGCCTCTCGGCATTATATGGCACATGGCACATATACGCCTACTTCTTCAATTCTGCCCTCTAAGTCATTGTCCTTTACACTCATGTTCTCGCCTCAAACCATAAAAAGTTTCCCAGTGAATTATCTAACACCCGTTCCTTTCATATGTCCGGTTCTTGTGAGCTGCACATTGCTAAAGCTGGATTAATTTTGCCTTCTTTCCTCCCGCCTTTTCCGTTCCACTCTTTTAACTCTATTTTCATAGAAAAAAATCTCTTCTGAAATTATTTCGTCATTCTTGTCCAGCTGCCTTGCACCTTTGCATTTAATTGCATTATAAATTATGACCTTAAAAATGCAAGTCGTTCACTATTGTAGGTGTTAGACTTCATGGTGGCAGCTGATCAAACTCGTTTGCTCTGCTGACGTGTACCTCCTGGTTAGCTCATTTGGTTCAGCGTACTATTGGAAATCGAGAGGTCCCTGGTTCGACACCAGGACCTGGCGGATTTTTTTCGGTCGCACACCAGTCACCTAGCTGTGTTTGGTGATTTTTGTTTTCCCTTTGTCACCCTTGTTCCCCTTCTCCAGGGGTTATTTCGTCGTTCCGGCTGAGTTCGCTTGCACATTTGCATTTATTGCGTTATCAGTTAGCCCCATTATTATTTAATATTCATTCAGTACCCACAGCGCTAATCTTCATTATAGCGGGGGATACACACAAACAAAAAAATCAATAAATGAACAGACAGAAAGCAAATGAAAATCTCGCGACATCCAAAACACCTTTCATATTTTGCATCACTGGACACCCCCCCCCCCCCCCCCCCCAATCACACTTCGCGGCATTTAAAACAAATATACACAACAAAAAACCCTATTTTTATGTGTGCAACAAGGTCTGCAGCGCCTATTCATAAATATGATTATAATATAGTGTATTAATAAAACTTCTGTCTGAGATTTATATTTGACGCAATTATACCAATCAAACGAGCCTACAGTTCCTTAAGCAGTGTAACAGACATCGTTCGATAAAACTGAGGTGAAGGTACAATGTGAATAATTTCACTGGCACACTGTTTTTTTTTGTTTTTTTTGGAAAGAATGAAACCTTAAAAGCCGCAGTCTCGCACGTATATTCATGCACTTTATGAATATGATTCACACACGCTGATAGGTAACATGGAGGAAACAGTTACGTTTCACGTGAGATGACAGTCTGGGAGTAAAATATAGTGTGGAAACATTTAAAGGGAGCCTTGCTCGGGGGCATTTTAGTGTACTCCATTTCAAAATTTGTTTTGAGCGCGTTGCACTAAACTCTCTACATTTAAAATTTTTTCCCATAACTTACCCAGCGGCTAGACTTTGAACTTGTTCTAATTTATTTTTGATCTAGACTAGTTGAGGGGTCCCCCCCCCCCCCCCCCCCCATCCAGTGCAGGCATATTCCAATATAGGCATCACGTTTGCTTTATATAATAGTTCCCGCGCAACCAATGGAAAGTTACGAGTGTTTCGGTGAAGAAACCCAAAGATGTGGAAGTTTTTGTTACGGTAGAATCTCTATGCCAATATAGGTATTTAAATGTAGGGACTATGTAGGTATTTAATATCAGGTTTCTTGTATGGTTCATTTATTTCATCTTGAAATGCTTGCATATATAGTTGCGTGTATACTTTTTGTGTCTACCGTATTTACTCGTTTTATTTTAGCATTTGCTCAAATGTCGGATTAGTAACTGCCCCTTGGCTTTTAATGGACGACTGGCCCATATTCTCCTGTAACCCCTTTATCTTATGTGTCCTCATGCGCTCCCAGCGCCAATTTAACAACGCTCTCAAATCAAAATTTCAATCACGACTAAACCTCCAACTCGATAAACAGAACTTTATCGCGAAAAAAATAATTCAAGCATCAACGCTTTTTTTATATACACCACCCATTTGATGTAGGTTATAATTTCAATGACTTGAATTCACTGATACGTGAAGGTATTTTCTCGTTTCTAGTCATATTTACTCTATGTCCCTCTAAATATGCTCCTTACTCATAGAACCATACCTCCAAAGGTTTGTGATTTTATGCCTGGTCTATAACAATGTCTTGGAATAATAGGAGTACCCACTTTCCGTCGTTAAACACCATTACTCAACATTTCCCACTACTAAAACTGGAGTCCAAGATTTCCCCTTCCCCTCGACATATCCCCGTTAGCTCGTGCACTGTGTTTTGAGTATTTGGTATGAGTACTATGCACTATGACCCCTCTTGAACGTTGCGTCCTACGTCCTGTAATCCGTATACAGAATTTCGAACACAAGCACGAGCTCCTCGAGTTCGATTGCGTCTTGGCTGTACGAGCACTCGTGCATTGGGAGCAGATGTCAACCCGCTGGCTCTTCTTGCATGTTCTGCAGTG
This sequence comes from Ixodes scapularis, assembly GCF_016920785.2. Taxonomy (NCBI): domain Eukaryota; kingdom Metazoa; phylum Arthropoda; class Arachnida; order Ixodida; family Ixodidae; genus Ixodes; species Ixodes scapularis. The sequence goes on along the minus strand of NW_024609861.1, from coordinate 319,280 downwards.
TCGGATGGCCAACAGCTTGTTATCACATTTAATACCAACCCATTTACAAGCCGCTTAGTTGCCGAAGTGGTTTAGGTCGGGCTCACAATCTTAGGAACCATGTTTGATTCCCCTTGGGGAGATTTGATGCTTTTTTCTGACATGCGAATTTACTCACCTACCACTCTCCTTAGCGTGAGTGTTCGTTTCCTGTCGCTGTGCAAAATTATCCCTCGGGGGCCCCCGAAAGAAGCGTTGTTGCATTTAAAAATCCACCACACCGGGCCTGGTGTATTTAGTGTGTACACCATAACGGACATTTAGCAGCTGGTTTTGGTTTCCTGGTGTGTTCCGGCCTGACCGGGTCTGGTTCGTTTTGCCTGTACACCAGGGGTCAGATTTTGGTAACCTCGAGGCTGAGGGCTAATTTCCTCGCTGCATAATGCTCGAATATAGAGTCTGTAGGCGCTTATTCTGTTATCGAGAGCGGAGAACGCCGTGCGTCTGCTGTGGAGCGACATTCGCAGACGGGAAACAGCAAGAAAACACCATACGACGTTTCCTAACAAACCTGAAAAAAATGGACATCTGTAAGCTATCCGGAACACAAGTTCGTCTGCTTCTTTTGCAAGAGTTATGGATGACGTCAAAACGCCGAGCTTCGATTGGCTCTGATTGAACGGTAGTTAGTCGACCTTAAAGCAGGATGCCTTGATGTCAACCCACTATCCTTCAATCAGAGCCAATCGGAGCTCGGTGTTTTGACGTCATCCATAACCCTTGCAAAAGAAGCAGACGCACTTGCGGTCCGCATTGAAAACTCGCACTTCGTTTGAAAGTCTAGAATTGCTCTGCACAAGCTGACCCCGTCCGGTGGATGAAGGAGTAGTAAACTCAAGCTCATCAAAGGCCGCGAGACCTTTCTCGCCATTTTGGGAGTTGATGAGTTTTTTTTCCAAAACTTGGCTCGATTTTGAACTCGCGAACGGGTCTAAGGTAGCTCATTGGTGGATCACGCGCAAGCTGTTGCGCCAAGTCCAATCAGTGGCCAACAACGCTATCGCTTTGACTCCACCGAAATCGGCCCCCAGAGCGCAAATTCAGACGCGGGTCTGACATTCTGGTTTATCCAGGCGTGACCCTGCCTGACTTGACCCGGTTTAATATGTCGTAGTGTGATCCCAGTGATCCCAGTCTACTGTGCCCTAATGTATACTAGTCCAACATATGCACGTATTATGCAATTTCGATGTCAAAGAAATTCACTCAAATGCAACAACTAGCACGTTCTGCACAAAAAACAAATTTTTTTTAAATGCTTTGTTGTTTATTCAATTAGCTGCCGTAGAGCCCTAGGCGTCTAGCGCATTTGTTAAAATAGCTTAAACAGGTCACTGTAAGAATTTGTCGAACTCTGCCAAATATCATCGCGGGGCAGAGTTCAAGATTTATTTATTCCAAAATATTAAAACAAAAACGCTTCAATTCATTGTGAATAATGAAACCTCTTTCGAGCGGAACCAAATAGTCCTAGTGCACTAGTTTTTGGAAGTGGCAAAATAGCGAGGAATGAAACATGCGACATCCCACAGGGTGAGAAACGTGCGTTTTTGCCTCGACCACTTCAAAGGTCAATTACTTGAAAAGCAAAAAAAAAAGCGATCAAGCTTGCCGTTTGTGTTTCTTTGTTACTTTAAAGATGCTCACAAAATGTGCATTTGTTTGGTCAAAATTAAAATTTCGACCCAAAAACCGTGCTTGATTTGAGATGTAAGCACGCACGTACTTCTTGACGTGTTCATTGCACAGACTGTCTGTTGGATGTAGTCTGGTGGCTAGACCACACTAGCATGGTGTGTCCTGGTGTGCATACCAGAGTTCACTGCTCACGTCTGGTGTTTTTATCAGCGTAAACTAGTAACACACTAGGCTGGTTTGATATGCACACCATGACACTAGGCTGTTTTGATTTTCCCACCAGTACACACTAGGCTGGTTTCGTGTCGCCACGAGAACACAGTAAGCTTGTCTGGTGTTCGAACAAAAAATAACGGAACACGCCAAACCGCCCTGGCGCATTTTCGTATTGAGTACCGAAAGAGAAGAGATGCAAAGAGAAAAGTATTAGCGGTAGTATCGGTATTTGTGAATAAGACAGTTTTGTACTATTCCAGTCCACGCTCTAAAAGCCCCCGAAGTTGGAAAATGTCGCCATTCACGGAAACCCACACTACTACGTTTAACTTAAAGGTCAACCGCAACTGACGCTACGATTAAATTGAGCTTATGAATCAGCGCCAAGGGTGAACCGTCCTGGCGCTCGTTGCCTTTGTGGATTCGCTACCGCTGCTAAACCAATGACGTACAGAAAAATACGCAGGATGAGGACGCATTTACTGCGCGTAATTGGCGCAGTCGGTGGGAGAAAGCGCACACCAACTGAATCCCACAGCGTAAATGCACCTTGATCCTGTGTTGTTTTTTCTGTGTGATTGGTTTACTAGTGGAACAAAACGGCATAGCATACACATATTGTATACTTTGCAGAAATTATTGTTGAGCATAAGCTTTGATATTTAATACTCTTGGTGATAATGTGATACGCTTTATTCGTTTAAGATTTTAGTAACAAAAATACGCTTACTCCATGAAATATATCGGTTACGAATATCGAACTCAGAGAAATACAACACAAAAATACCGCGGGAAGAACTCATTCATGATTAGAATCTTTTGGGCAACTGGCTAAAAACGCAGTGCTGCAACTATTTTGTCTTCGGCAGTCCGACAATAGGGACTTTAAGCAAACTGTTACTGTGTTCTTTGGTACCGCAGTACCGGATCTTTTGAAGCATGCTCTTCAGCGTAGCCGCGCGGTCACGTATCACTGAGGAGCGTGCTTAAAAGCATGCTTCAAAGGCTGCGGTAGTGCGGTCCGCGGAACTCGATAACGGTTTGCTAAATGTCGCTATATTCTACAATCATCAGGGCTCCTCTCTGTTTTCGTAAGTTTTCAGTACCATGGCGGTTACTTTCAGCAGTTACAGGACGGTTCTAAACGTATTAATAAAAATCTATAAATTTACACTCAAAAGTAGCTTTGCTAACACACTTACTGTGTTATTGGAAATTCTAAGGCAAGCTATGGTCGTCACAGGTTAGTTATATAATTAGGTTACGAAAAACTCATTTTTACAAGTGCTTCGCATATTGCTCCGCAATATTTGAGCGTAATAATTTTACAGCGCACAATCTGTATTATATAAAAATAAAAACAAAACCTTTTTGTAAATTTGTTTGTGTGCTTAAAAAGTAATTTTCACTAATATTTCTTAAAAACAATTAAAAATTAGATTTTCTAAAAAGGGTGTGCACTTTTCAATAAATTACTGAGTATGCCATAAAAACAATTATCACCTCATTAATAATAATTTTAAAGGAACAAAGGGAAAATGACGTTGGAATTTTTACGCATTTGTTCCATAATCCCCTGATTAACCTGACTTTCTTGGCTCATCGTAGAATCCTCAAGAACAAAAGTGCTATCCCAATAAAGCTACGTTTTTTTTTTAAATATTTATCTCAATAAAATAAAATCAGTTTTTTATCCAGTTTTAATCATAATGCTGTGAAATTAATTTGTATTCCTAACTGTGTAAAAGAAAACTGGTACACGTACCGAAAACAGTGTATCAAAATTCATAAATTTAGCTTTTGTGAGACACCTTCTACTGAAGGAATTAAATAAACGAAGCATTATTCTGTGCAATCTCTCAAGGCAAGGTGTTTCCATTTTGTTGTTTATGGCAAATAAAATTACCGCACGCTACTGTGACATAGTTCGCTGCACGTTCAGAATATGCACGCTTTTGAAATAAACAGCTACGCCTAAAAATTACATCAAATTGAAGGCCCGAGCTTCGTGAATGTTGTATTGTATATTATTGCTGCTTGGATCAGCTTAAGGCTGGAAACTAAAAGAAACCGTGATTTTTTTTAATAATTTGAGTAGCTTTAAACACAGACCGTAAGGCCCCGGCTTGATTTAGCCGGTAAACGGTCAATGGCACTGATAACTCTGTCGGCAGTAATAATTATATCATCCATTTCCGTATTCACGGGTATGTAGACAGTATGCTTCTCGGACAAAGGAAGCTCGTTAGTAAGCACTTCAAAAAAACAGAATGCGTTAAGTGACAGGGCTGACTCAGAAACGGACAACTTTTGACTTTTCTGTATTTGAGGAAGTAATGTTCTTTCTTTAGGATTAACAACTTGTCAGAACTTGTTGTGATTAGTTTTTAGTATGTTGAACAAACCTTGACTAAAAAAGCGTTTCTTTGCTTTCCTAACGTCATTAATCTAGCGCAACCGCCCCCAGTCGTTCCACAAGTGCAAGTCACGCTCCTTATCAGTATATTTGGCTCTTCTGAATAGTCTTTTCTTTTGAGATAACACGCTTCACGCCTCCTGAAGACCATGGACAACCCACACTCGGGATGATCACCACCTTAAAAACAATTGAGCTCAGATTTTTTTTTTTTTTTTTTGTTTTGCGTAAATGGCAACTGCTTTCATAATTAACCAAGAATTCAGACAATGATGCCGCTAAGGCAGTAAGGTCAGCTTTTGACAAATCATACATGTCCTTCGTTCGATCAACTCTCGGTGTATTCATTGAAATCTACGGAAAATAAACAAGTTTTTATTCACTAATTTCGTCCAGCACGCGAACAGAAATGTTTTCTAGGTGTGAGGAACAGACCAGGTCTAGAAAAGCATTTTCACGTGTTAGTTAACTAAACAGTTGCTTAATTGAAAACAATTTAAAATATTTATAAAGCTTAAACGTTCTTATTTTAATGTAGACAAATACTGTGCAAGTGAAGGCAATAAAATCAATGCACAGACAATAAAAATTGGTGTATAGAGTAGGTGACATCAATCTTTTTACTAAAGACAGCGGGGAAAGTATATTGGTCTATAGGTCACGTGACGTGAAATTTCCCGCTAAACTTCGCTGGGAAGCTGAATCCGTGAATAGGTCACGTGAAATCCATTTCCCCGCTAACTTTAGCAGGGAATGCGTGGACAAACGGACGGGCGAACAAAAGTTTGGGATTAAAGGTAGCGTTAAAAATAATTTCATGCTTTAATGAAACTATATTATATTCGGACAATAATATACGGCTTCTTGTCGTAGTCCTGTTGTGGCGGAACCTTTTGGTCAAGCAAGCGAGTTTAAAAACGCAGAAATAGCAGATTGAAAATTAAAAATGACTAGTGGTCGAACGTATCTTTCTCAGAATAATACATTGCAATCCACTTATAACGATGCCACATATAACGATGCATCGCTTATAACGATCGGTTTCTAGCAGACCACCCGTTTTTGCGTGGTCTGCTAATCGGTTATAACGATTGCATTTTCGGGTTTTCTCGTTGTCGCTATAAGTGGATTCCACTTTTACAAATAACCTTGTCTTTTCCCGACATTTAATGCAACTAGAATAAAAAAATACGATTACCTGTGCACCCAAATGAAAACGTTATTTCTTACGTCCTCTGGAAAACTTGGGAAACAAAAACTTACACTAATACTTTATCGATTTCGGGAGGCATTGAGATTATTAATGTAGATTACATCCGTCGCTTAGATATGGCATTGTTGTTTCCCTCATTTATTTTGAGATTTTTAAGAGAATATCCAAATGAGCGTAGAGTGTGAGATAGATAGATCGGTGACAAAGTGGGCTATACTCCGTTTATCGTTAAGCTTAGACTAGCAGCTCCGCCTTCATCGCCAGCCTGCAGGCATCCACAGTGCTTCGGTTACGCGTGGCCGCGCGTTCATGTTTGTGTTAGCAAGGGCAGAAAGCTCTCTCTGAAGGCAAAGATTCTAGTCTCAGCTTAAGAGGGCGCGGAATTTCTCTTTTTTCGCCCGTTTCAGACTCCAGATGGCGCGCGGATCGTTACGTAGTTGACGCGTGGTTTGTAGATGGCGCCAGTATCGGGGCGTGTGAATAGGCGCAGGCCCTCGTCATCCGAGAGCCTAAATGGATCCCCAGCGTGTCGTTGCGGTCGTCCTGCAGAGAAACGTTCGCCTCACTCTGGCGCAAGTGTCTCGATGGCGCGCGCGCTCGGCATGTTCAGCTGCGATTACTGACGGACGTCGATGATTCGCACAGTGGCTGGGACCGGCCGCTGTACTGTGCGGTTGCGTAGACGATCGAGCTCTTATCCGCTCGGAGGTAGGATGCCTGTATCTTTGTCTGTGTTAGGGTAGAGCCATCCTGGACTGTCGCGTGTGTATTAGAACACTACTCGAAGGCTTTGCTGTGTATCGACTGATCGCACCCGAGCTGTGTGTGGGCGGCTGTAAAGGTTGCTGGTCTGGGCATAAGCTTTGCCGCTTTGGAGATGCAGGATATCTGTCGCATGATAGTTCTGAAAAGAAAATTAAAAGCTCGGTCGCCTTTTCACCACGCTCTTTCTATAGTTCGGATTGGGATCTCAAATGGGCGTACATTAGCGCCTTTTCTGATTCATACTTTGCAGCGAGCGATTGAGAGTCATGTGGGCATTTTATTTCGGTCGCCACTACGCGATGAATAAAAATCTCTGACAGAGACTTAAGTATATGTTGCTCTCCAAAATGTGTTCAAAGGGCGCAGTAAATTTTAATTTGAAATTCTTCTGGGAGGCGCGCGACCGCCGGTCGATAAAATACCTCCGTTAGACTCACCTTTTTAGTCTGATAATTTTTGCCAGTGTGTTATATGTGTCAACGCAGAACATGGTCGACTCTATTGATAACCTTAAGTGGGCTGAAACTATAGATCGTGTGGCCGTTAGATGCATTTTCTTCGTGTATGTGTGTATGCGAATAAATATATGATGTCTGCTTTCCGTACTTCGCGATGCAAGAATTGCTGGGGTCAGAAGAGACGTGACGGACACGTTATCTGTGGCGGCGTTTTGCACGCTGACCCCATATTGCATTCGGTGTGCACTGCATGTGTTCAGATGGAGCGTTTCAAATCGCATTTGTGATCGATATGATACGTTCACTTTGCTACAGTGTCAATTGTATTTTTCTGATCTCAGCCTAGGCTCAAATTCGAGAGTGCAGTTGAACTTTGCGCCGTGACGGCCGTAATGCGAGAAAAAAATATAGACGAGAAAAGAATAGAACAATATCGAGATGCCACGGTGTTATGAAATTAATGATTGTACGCAGGTTGCCATTGTACATTATTCACTGGCTGGACGTTTTTAGAAGTGAAACACCCTGACATCTTCATATAGGGTTTAAAATAACATATCTTATAGACAAAACTTCAAAATCTAGTGAAGGAGCCTCTTCCGACCGAACGACGCTGCCGCGAAACTGCGTCGTCGACAGCCTCGGTGGTCCTACTAAAGCCAGATGGGAGAGAAACTAGCACTTGGGTGTTTACGGCTCATACGAGCGGCAACCGTAATCCCTTTTTTTTAGCAACTTGGCAGCCTTTTACGTACTTCACGGCTAGAAACTGTTGTTTGGTGCCTTACAAAATCACTTCTAGTTACATAACAAGACAAATTTCGCGAAGAGCCGCGATATCCTGAACCTGCACCAACTACATTTTCGGGGTTCTGCTCTTAGCTAACGCTCAAAATCGAGAGTGCAATCGTACCTGTAGTCATAACAACCGTAATTCGCAGAAAAAAATATGAACCAGCAAAGGATAAAATTCGACGTGCCACGATGTTATGAAACCAACGAATGTACAGATGATATGATCGGATATTTTCGTGTTGCAGCAAAAGAGCGGACGCTTCTTTGTCTTTGAACTTATTGGACGAGCTCGGCGCCTATACGAGGCCAGATAGGAGAAAGGTAGAATTGTGCAATGCCTCCTACGAGCATCATGTTGTTCTAATTGGACACGGTAACCAAAACCGAAGGGTGCGACGCGAAAGCGAGCGATATTTCTCGAGAACTCGGCAGGCCTACAAGGAAGGAGAGAAAGAAGCTTTTTTGGAGGAACATCAGGGCGAAAGATAAGCTGCAGATAAGCCACGGCGTGTACGAAAGGGACGGTGGGGGAACAGTCATGCACAGGTCACTGCATCCGGGAAACAGGATCTATCTCCCCTTCTCGGGAGGCTTATTTTTCGCTCGATCACGCAATCGTATATTTTCAATGTCAAAACTCTCGAAGCAGCGGGTGCGTAGGGCTTCGCATTTGCAGACGATATTCTCCAAAATGATGGATCGCTTTTACTTTGTTTATTATTTGCTTTTCTGCTAACCGTGCTGCCCCATAAACACACACAAAAAACGAGGAGAAATCAGTGCACGTAAAAAGGCAAAACCAATTTACTTAGAGAGGCGAATCCACCTTTTTTTTTTTTTTTTGGAAATTCAAAATTGAGCGTTAGTAATTTCAACCAAAAAAATCACCACAAACGTCTGTTGAAAAAGTCACTTCCGATATAAGAGAACACGGAAACGTAGTAAATAAGCCCCACTTGTGTTTCGGGTGTGAGCGGGAAAGATATCGTTGACCTCTAAATTGTGGGTTGGTCGGCGCCCCACGGACTGTCAGTTTTTGTTTTTCCTTTTTTGGCCTATGTTTTTTTAGAATTTCGGCCGTCACCCAGGTTTCGCGAAAGCCTTTTGGGGCCCAATGTGTCTTATATTTGAAATTGTTCTTTTAAATGGCAGTGAATATCACGCTAAAGCAGTCGTATGCCTCATCAACAGAGTCCGTAAAGAATACCGCATCCCAGTGTGCATGTTCGTTTTGATCCTTAAATCTCCCCAAGGCGGTAAATGACATGTCTTGAAATGTAAATGAAAGAGCATCATTTATGCTTACATAGGGCGAATTCCGATGTACGAAAATATATATAGGTAGTTGATCACTGATTGAGCAGCCCACAACACACCTTTGTAACAGTGAAGCATCAACGTTTGTGAGAAACAGATCTATAAGTGTGCTAGAGTTTGAAGTCACACGAGTAGCGAAATTTATAGTATTCGCAATTTCAAAACACTCAATTAACATATATGCCTCCAGTTTCCATATAGTGGTCTTGAGTTGAGGTATTTTGTAGGTCTACTGTTCGGGCCGTGAACTATCGGTTGTAAAATCAGGCGTCGGTATGTGTTGTTCTCCAAGTGACAGACGCTGTTCGGAGCTGGTACCTGGAAAGTAGATTCTCGCAAACGCTGATGCTTGGGCGAGTTGGTATATACTTTAGAAGATGAAAACAGCGCGAAAAACGACAGACCGGATGAAGGAAGACACAGCGAGAGCGCCGACTGGCAACTAAGTTTTATTGAAAGCGACGGAGCAATAAATACACAGTCGAGAACAAAAAGGAAGAGAATCAGCCTAAAAGCATCGGTGGCTTTGTCAAGTAAGCAGATTAATTCTCTGGCCTCTTGATTCGCTTGGCTTTAGCGCGTGTGCTTTGTATAGCTTGTAGTGGCGTGTTCTTTGTTCTGTGTTTTAAGGCTGATTCTCTTCCTTTTCTGTTCTCGACTGTTTATATATTGCACAGTTGAGTTCAATAAAACTTAGTTGCGAGTCAGCGCTCTATCTGTGTCTTCCTTCATTCGGTTCGTGGTCCGTCGTCTTTGGCGCTGTTTTCTTTTACTGTAGATCCTAAGTTGCATTTTTGCTTTGTCCTCGAGAGAGCGTCCTCCGCGGGTTTTCCATTTCCCGTTGCTCTTTTTACATGTGGAAGCCATAGGCAAGAAAAAGAGAAAAGCCCCTCTGGGATCCACAAAAGAAGTTGCAGCTAAGAAGGTAGAGCTTCCACCCCTTTCTCTCTTGTCTGCTTGGGCTAGGTACATGCCGAAATTTTCTACCTTCGTTGCTCCATATCTGTCACCTTGAAAAGCCGTGACAGGTTTGCGAAGGAAAGTTTCAGTCAGGGAGGCTCACTGACGGATCTAGATGATCGGCAGTCTTCGGAAGAAGCCAGCTAAAGGGGCTTCGTCGAGATCGTGTTATCTTAAGTTCGCCACCCGCAATCTAGGGAGCAGAACAGTTGTCGTTCTTCCACACTCCTGCGGATCACTCAAAGCGTCAATGACTGGTTTGTGGGCATAGAACGCTCGTTTTGGGGGACGAAAAGCCGGCGTTGTCCGGTTGTTGCCGCCATGCATGACGTTACAAGGAGAGCGCCGTGGTGAAAAGGTATCGTGAAGTCACGAAGAGGAAGCGCGGAGCGCGCTGGTGTGGGGAGAGGTTGACTCACAAGATGACCTGTTACGTGATCACGTAAGATGACGTATCACGTGATCACGTAAGATTACACAACTAGGGTGACGCATAAGATTGACTCACAAGATGACGTGTTACGTGATCACGTAAGATGGCGTGTCACGTGATCACGTAAGATTACGTAACTAGGGTGACACATAAGATGACATGTTTCGTGTTGACTGATGACGTAAGATGACGTGATTTCGTGTAACGTGATCACATAAGATGACATCATTTTGTGTAACAAGAACACGTAAGGTGACGTATTTTGTATCACGTGTTCACATAAGATGACGTGTTTTGTGTCACATTATAATGTAGGGTTACATGATTTCGTGTTACTTGACATAAAAGAGGTGAGGAAGAAATAACACTCACGCATTTCCATCGGATGAATCCCAATGATCGCTCCACTCCAATTTTTTTTTCGTTTTTGGTTTGTTTTCGATTTTGCTTACGGGGTTGGGAGCGATTGAAGGCTGGTTCACACATTTTCGTTTGACTGTGACTGGAACCACTTGCGCTGGCTTACGACCAGAGGTTGCTATGGCTACAGTTGGAAAGAGCATAGACATGCCTGAGCTCGAGCGGGACCGAACGCAACTGTGTGAACCGGCCTTTAGAGTCCGTTTTTGCATTTTATTTTCGTGCAGCATATACATACACGCTGATTCAAGATTTCGAGAAGTGACGTAAACATGTTTTGGTCTCCAAAGTATGTTCAAAAGGCACAGTGGCGATTTATTGGGATATCGTATTGAAGGAGCGCGTACATCGGCTGTAAGATACCCGCGTTAGACTCACTTTCTAATCTAATCATTTAGGCAATGACTTATTTGTTTTAAGACATGACATGGTTGACTCATAAGCTTAGGTGGACTGAAACCACAAATTCTACGGTCTTTAGATTACTTGCTTCGTGCGTGTAATTAAATAACAGTTGCATCTTTTTTACTTGACGCCGTAACAACCGTAATGCGAAAAGAAACACATGTTTGAGGTAAGATTAGGATACGAGGTGACCACGATGTTATGTAAGTAATGAATATACGACGAATACCATTGTACATTTTTCACTTGTTGGACATTTTACAAGTGGAATGTCGTGTTTATATGGGATTGAAAATAATATAACATAGACAAGGTTTCTAAATCTATTGAGGGAGCCTTTTCAGAAGAACCGATGGTTCCGCAAAAGCGCGAACACACTCTTTGTGGTATTTGACGCGCTCGATGGTTCTACAGAGCCAGACGGGAGAGAAAAGTAGGACTTTGCATTCATGGCTCTTGCGAGCATCGCGATGGTCTACATCAAGCATAGAGATCATATAATAATATCGAGGACAAGGCCCAGCATCTTCCCATGCTTTGCCGTCGCTTCGAAATGGCAATGCACGGAAGCAAACATCGTCGGTCCCGGTGAGCCCAAATAGCATGATTTTTTTGTCATAAATGCAAAAGCTGGTAAAACATAACTTGCAATGACAATATTTAGTGTCCTTTTGCTTTATTTCCGCAAAAACAACCGGCGAAACTCATTGCATCAGAAACTACTCACCCTAACTAACAGTTCAAAAAAAAAAAAAACAGCGTCGCTGCAAGGCCAGCACGCCTCGCCTCGTTTTGTATATCGGGACCGACAATATCAGCGTCGGCAATTCGCCACTCTCCGCTGCTGTCTTTGCCCCGTTAACCTTGAACTAGACGCAGTAACCGAAGTCACATTTTTCCCTCACAGCATGGCAGCCTTCCAAATGCATCACGGCTGGAAAACTGCGGTGGGTTGCTAACCCCACAAAACAAATCTACTTACTAGATAAAAACATAAGTTTGGGGATGCACCGCCATATCCCGAGTCATTACCTACCCAAATTTCTGGGTTTCTCCTCTCAGCTAACGTAAACAAAATCGATAGTGGAGTCGCACTTGTCGCCATAACAACCATGATGCCCAGAAGGAAATATGACTGAGGAAAGGATAAAACACGATGTACCGTGGTGTTGGGAAAGTTACGAATGTATAAATTATAATATGCAGTATTTTTGTATTGCCGCAAGAGAGCGGACCCTTCTGCTTCATTGGGGTTAATGGACAAGCTCGGCGGTCCTACGAGACCACATATATAAGAGAGATTGGTAGAAATTTGTTATGACCCTTTTTACGAGAGGGGTTGGGTGTGTCACTCAGGTCTAGACAAAAATGTTCAAGAGTTTCTTTCTCTTTTTTTTGTTTTCGTAAGAACTGAGCACGAGACACCAATGATTAGTAGGGCACTTCACTAAGCGACGCTATGGAATGCTCAGGGTGCTTCGTTTTCTGTGAGGCACACAAAACCTCCGCACTTAGAACTTGTTTGTGCTAACTTCGGGAAAGCAATAATCCGCAGTCCGAAATAAAACGACTTTTCGGGGTGCCCGGTGCCCTGCAAAGCCCAAGAAATCGTTTTTGACCGCGTTGTAGATTATAATCTGCGTCGTAGGTCAGGGTTTGAAAGGAATCGCGATCGTTGAAACGTTTGCTATGCGTCGCTGCAGGCAGAGCATATGCACCACCTTCATGAGCGTATCTCGAAAGGAGGGTGATTTTCAAAGCGCGGAATGTTTGGCCGTCGTTTCCTCTGCGTGACGTTACCGGTCAGCTTTGGAGGTAGTGAGTTTTAGGAGACCGGTTTTATCATCCGCTATGGTATTTTCAAAGAAGGCGCTACAACTGAGCATGCGCGCCGCCAGCCATTTCTGCACAGTTCAAGGTCTCGTGGCGGATTACGCAGAGCTAAACCGTTGCTTAGCGGGTTGCGGAAACGATCTGCCAAAACTCCCTATTCTCCTCGCTCCAGTTTTTCGAAGTCCATTTCCCTTCCTGACCCCTCCATTCTCCCTTCTTTCTTTGCCCTCTTCCAGTTTCCCCAACAGAAATACGTTTCGTAGTCGAATTAAATAAATATTGTTGCAATTCAGGGTTGCCTTCGGCGCTTTGACCTTTTAGCAACTTCATTATCCGTGTTCAGCATTTAGATGTTTGATATTTTGATAATGCGAAGTTTTGAACTAAACAAATCACCCCTCCCCACAAAAAATAATAATAATAATAACAATTTTGAAAACGAACCTTAATGTTCTGATAAACATCCGCCGGTGACGAAAATACAAAAGTTGTTACAACCGAAAAACTCCGGTGGTTGGAAATATTCGGCTGGGGTAAAACCAAAGCACTCCAGGCGGTGAATGTTCCCACCCAGCGACAGCTAATTTTTTCGAAACGCCTCTTCTGCAGAAGTTTGTGAAACATGTTATCTCGCCGATTCCGCATCCTTCCAGTGCCTATTCAGAGGTCGGTGTGGTTCTTGGAAGACACCGCCAATAACATCAGTGTCGTCCGGAACCACTGACCTTGGAAATGCGCCTCTTCACTTGTGGAACTGAGATACGTTGATTAGCATCAGTTCCTTTTCTTACTAGAGACAATTCCGAAACTCGCCTTCTGGGCGCCACCAACTTCGTCTACTGGACAGTGAAGCGCGTTCGAGCGTGCGCAACAGCTCTCTAGGCCAAAAGATTGTACACTGCGTATGCGTTCACAGCTCAATGACTTAGGTATTTTTCGTCATGATAGAGGCTTTCACGAGAAGAGTGTACGAAATATGTTAATAGAATTGGAAATTTGAAATGTCTTTGTCCAATCGCATTATCAACGTTTCTTAGCGTCGTCACGAGACGTTCAACCAAAATACACTGGTGTTTAAAAAATAAACACCGAAAAACATGCACCGATTATCAAAAATGAACACCGAAAAAAAAAAAAAAAAAAAAAAAAAACATACCTTAGTTATTCCTTATGTCACCTCTTTGGGCAAAATATAGATTTCCAAAAGCATTTGATAGTTCGTTAAGATGATACTTCGCTCAGCGATGGGTAAAAAAGAGTGAGGCGAAATGCGGTTCCGCTTCCTATATGCTATCGCGTATCTTAACGTTAATCTACGTCTGTGATTTAACACAGAGAAAACAACAATATAGAATACAAAGTGTAAGTCGACGCTTGAAGTTTCTAATGCCTCCAGTGGTGTGCGGACTACAAATTTGGACTTGTGATTTCTTATTCATAAATAATAACATCATTTATTTCTAAAAATAGGCCAATACATACAGGGTGTTTCACGAAAGGTGGACAAATTCGTTATTGTAAAAACTACGCATCGCACCAAAAAAAAAAAAGGGGGGCTTGTGTCGTTTTGGTCCTAGGCCATAGGCCTATTTAGGAAAATTACTAAAATTCGGGATAACTAAGTTGTTAATTATTTTCGCGTACTCAACCTAGTTAATATTGTGTTTAAGGGCATGGTTTCAGTTAGGAAATTGTTGAGCATCATCTAAAAGCACTAAATCACTAAATTGCAGAACGATAGGAGGTACGCGCAGCATTTTACGGCTTTCTGAAAAACCGCACAACTTCGACGGGTTTTTAAGTTTCGGTCGGGAATCGCCGATCGGAGCGCTTCCAGGGAACCAACGGCACCGCACCCAGTGGAGAAATGGTGCAACCTATTTCTGCCGCGCTGTCCTCGATCAACGCTCCAGAGCTTGGTTGCACTATTTCTTCACGGGGTCCAGTGCGATCGGGGTCAAGAAGCGCGGCGATTGCAAACCGAAACTTAAAAACCCGTCGATATTGTGCGTTTTTCAGAAAGCCGTAAGATACCGCGCGTGGCTTCTATCGTTCTGCAATTTATTGATTTAATGTTTTTTCGATGATGCTCAGCAAGATTCCAAATGAAACCATGCCCTTAAACTCAATATTAAAAAAAAAGTTAATTACGCGAAAATAATTACCAACTTAACTATCCCGAACCTTAGTAATTCTCCTAAATAGGCCCCTGGCCTAGGACCACCACGACACAAGGATTTGTTTTGTGCGATGCGTAGTTTTCGAAATATGAAATTTGTCCGCCTTTCGTGAAACACCCTGTATATGTTTGACATTAAAAACGAGAGTGTTTGTAAATAAACTTAATCAACCGGAAAGAATAAACACGAAAACGGGACGAAAACTAACGCCTACAACTCTTTCGTCAGCTTTGCGTCAGTTTTTGTCCCATTTTCGTGTTCATTCTTTCAGGTCGTTAAGTATATACTATATATTATGATTTTTCGTTTCCCTCTTTGAAATTTTTGGAGTGAAACTTTTCTTTGATCTTGGAATTGTTATTCCGTTGGGCCCTAAATTATGTTCCGGACACTTATTGCCTCGGTACACATGTCGCCCACGGGCGCTGATCTACGGGCCTCAAACAAGATCATCAGTCATAACGGATGAAGCCATCGTCGTGAAAGTCCGCACGTCATTAAGCAACGGTATCAGGTCAATAACATTATTACGCGTGTCATTTTTATCCGCCATTGGCAAGCATTAGAGCGAGTCGCAGCAAAGACAGGGATAATGGCATGAGTGACTGCTGCGCAATATCAACAGTGTTGTTGTTTGCGTCGACTTCCCTTCCACATGTGCTACGCTAAATGAAATGTCGTGTTTAACATTCAATCACGCACTTCTCATTAATCTAGCTTGTGCAGTGCGCACGGGTATTACCTTCCAGATGGGTTGACGTTATTATCTAAATTATTTTGCTAAAAGACTGATTCTTTATTTGTAGTGAACATAGCACAAAGATATAGCAGCCGTTTCACATAAACTCCGACCGGATCAAACGCTATATGAGTTGATGGAGCCAACAAAGCAGCATCACAAGTGCATCCTCATAGCAAACAAAAAGCGCCGAAAAACTACAGGGACACAGACGAAGGGAAACAGGACAAGGCGCCCTCTCAACTGAAGTTAATTGAAAATTCACACGTTAAATTAACCAAAAACCGTGTTTGCCCAATCAGCTCAACCCGCGTTTCAAAAATTCAAACTCATTTGTAGATGAGGATAGGGACGTGTCACTTTTACATATTTTCTCCGTGGTCCTAATTTCAAATATCTCGTGTAATTCTCGCGACACTTTAGCTTCGTACCTCGCCAAAACCTTAGTGTCATTGAAGGCGGGGGTGCACGAGCATCTATTACAATGAATTGCAATGTGCCCTGAATCAACTGGCCGAAATCTCCACTTTACTGCATCCTCATGGCGGTTGTCGTGTTTGTGCGCTCGCTACCCCGGTGTAAATAATCAAACACAATAATAGCGTCGTAATCGTCGACTTTTTTTTTTTTTTTTTCTACGTGGTTGTTTTTTTGGTGATAGCCAACGTTACTAAGTTAGGTCAGTTGTGAAACTCCCGCGGAGGGGCTAGTTCCCCTCACTCACTTCAACCTGCCTCCCATCGTTTAAAGCACAATCTAGACTATCGTCGCAAAACTGTGCATTTCACAGAGTACGGTGAGACGCCATTCATACTATGTTTCACCTTAGGTCCAAGCGTGGTCGACGTTATGAGCAAACGGGCCACTCTAACGGCGAAAAAGGCACACCGTCATCGCGTGCTCTCTGCAGTTGATAGGACCAGCGGTGTTCGCCGTCTTTCTGTACGTGCTCCTCCGCCGGTTCGTCCTATCTAGAGCGAAGAATACCATGACGTCGTGATTTTTGCGCAGTTTTATTGGACCTTCAGCTGATAACAACGCCGACGCTCGAACCTAAGCTCAAACCAAGTATAGACGCTGTTCCTCACAACATGCATCCCATAGAATACACTGCAGTTACCATGGCAGCCATGCTCAAACCGGGGGCGTATGGAGCAACGGGAGGCTAAAGCCCCCTGTGTGTTTGGCGGCGGAGCGCCTCCTTGTGGCACGTGTCTTGCCAAGAAACCTTAAAGCCTTCACCAAGCGAACGAAATAAGGTTTCTTGGTTGAAGCTTCTAGAATCGTGTACAAAACGAATGTAAAGCCGGACGTTGCGAACACCGGAAGGTACGGAACTCATGTTCAACTTCGAACATTAGAAGCACAGAATGGCGGCGGAGCACCCCCTCGTCGCACGTGTTTTGCGCGTTTCCACAACAATCACGGGTGCTACTTTAAATAAACCCCTTTATCGAGGGGTTTTACGGGAGGCGAGCCGTGGAGGCGAGCCGTGGATGGAGGAACTGCACTGTTCACAATGTTAGTCACGTCGTCACATGTAGTCGACGGATGCAGACGTGACACAAAGAGTGCTCGACGCCTAGGAGGCCTAGAAGCGGCAGACAGCTTACTGTTTGCGCCAGTTCCCACAGAATGTTGAGGCCAGGGGGGCTATGTTGCGCTTTTTGCACTCCCAGGAGACTAGGGAGAGGGAAGTGACGTCAACGACACAGCGAACGCAGATTGGGTGTTGATTTCGTTTTCTTCTGTCAACATCCAATCTGCGTTTGCTGTGTCGTTGACGTCACTTCCCTCTTCCAAGTCTCCTGGGCGTGCAAAAAGCGCAACATAGCACCCCTGCGCTTGCGTTGAACGGGAATGAAGCCATCGGAGCTGTTTTGGTTGCCCCGTGCAGCCGGGCCGAGCGCAGTTACAGCGGCCTCGTTGTCTTGCAGATGTGGATCATTCGGCACTCCGGAAGACAGCAACGCGTCTGGGTGATGGGTAGTGCAGGTGTCACTGTTCACCGATGCGGCCGTTGCCACTCATGCGAGCACGGAGCTTGGCTTTGCGATTATCTCGCCGACGGTATGGTGGGCGTTGCTTTGCAGCGTTGCTGCGTAGGAAGGCCAGGCTGGTTTCTGCAGTAGACTGTTTTGCAGTAATTCCGTGTTCTTGGCAAGATGCACTCGGAGAGACTCGTTCTTGCTCTACAGAGAGCGTACTATCGCGGACAATATGAGCTGAAACAGCGCTCTGGCCGGCGCACGGTGCTACCTGCGCCGCCTGTCGCCTTGCTCCGCACACACGGCGCACCCTGAAGCCGAGATAAATTCTCACTTGCGCTCGATGCACCACTGCCATAGAGTAATATACGCAAGGTAAAGAGCGGACACTGCCATAGGCTCCAGCCGCCCAGATAGACCAGTGACAGGTAGAGCTGCTAGCGGGCGGCATTAGGCTTAATCTGATTCCGGTTTCGGTCAAGTTAGTTTCGGTTTCGGTTTGGGCGTTTTTGCTCAGGTTCTCCAGTGACCTTCTCTCTTTCCTTTCCGCCACGCTCCTCGCTCGGCTGTCGGGAGCTTGTCGACTCTCGAAGCCGCTGTTTTTTTGTTTGTTTGTTTTTTGTGTTTTTTTTTTCTAATACTGACGCACTTTTATTTTAATTTTTACAGTAGAATCCGTGCCAAATGCTTCAAACAGTATTTCAACTTGCTTCACGAAACAGAGGTGTATTTCTTGTTATTTTCCTATTGTAAAACATTGATGTTACACAATCACCACACTGACTCCTGGCTGGTGGAGCGTTTTTGGGTCAACAACAGTAAGTGGTTCGAAAACAATTTATTGGACCACACTCATGTATACCTGATTTACTTCAGAAGTTCTGTATGTTTTATACGAAACAGATACTCACAAAAATAAATTTATATGAAGGAGTTAGGGCATATCGTACACCTCGTAATGGATTCTTAGCGGAACCAAGTTAACAAAAACTTTCCACAGAGAACATGCTGAATGATCCATTCACTTCCACACCGACTCGGGAACGGGAACTGAGTGCAGAAATAAATAAGACATCGCTATCATTACCAGTCATAAGAGTATAATAAGAGTGTGAAGCACAGACCCGATAGTACAAATTCCCAATTTCCGGCTTATATAAAAAAAAAATTGCATAGCCTCAAACTTACTGCAGGCAAGCTATTACGAAACAATGAGAGCTCTATTCAAAATTTGACAAGATTCAACGTCCCTAAACATTGCCCTAAATTTTTCAGGAAAGAAGTATGGCTTCAGAAAAAAGTGGCTTAAAAACATGGACAGTGGATACAAAAGTGGATACATTTTATTTTGAATATTTTTAGCCTCTATTCACTATTTGCTATAGAAATTCTGTAGAAAGGGAATAAATATTGTTGTTAGGGAGCCGTGATACACATTTGCTGGAAAAGGGGGAAAACAAATGTTAGAAGTGCGAGCAGCACCGCCCAATTAATAAGCACTTTCTGTTTTCGGTTTGGCAACTGCCTCCGTTAATAAACTATTAACAGTTGAACCTGTCTAGTCGCTTACCAGCCACTGAATAGTGCAACCGAACTTTGTCCAAGTTCCGGTAAAGTAATCGAACATGCCAATGCAAGCGTATTCTGCAAAACATTTTTAAAAACCTTTTGTGGCACTCCTCTGAGCAAAGGCTAAAACCACCTAGACCTTAAAGTGCGCGATACAAGGTGGCATACACTCCTCGAACATGTGCCACACTCTCTTTTATAGAAAGAAAGTGATTTTCTAGTTGCCAAATGAAATTAAATGCAGCCTGTGATGGTACTACTAAGTTCGCGAAGAGATTTCCTGGCACGTGGTACGCTTTAAGCACAAGGAAGTACTGGTGAGGCCTGGTCAAGTTATCAGACTCGTCCCGTAGCAGCTGAGAACAGCCACAGCTATGGGTCGTCTGTTCAAGCACAAACTTTATCAAATAGCCCCAAACGTAATAAGTGGACGATTCATCAACTACGTTAGACTTGATGTCTGATGCCAGCTCAGAAATATCGTATAGTCGCGGGAAGTTATCAATTGGAACACATTCCACATTTTCTGAAATTGAACTTTCATGGTGAGAAGATATCGGCAACTCCTTGAGGAGGTCAACCTTGTCATCCTCCAAGTTTCCGTTATTCGACAGTTTGAACAGTTTCTTTCTCCCTATGTGTTTTAGTCCTAAGGTGAACTGATGCACATTTGGGTTTGTGTTGCAGCACAGCATTTGTCGCATACAGCTCCAAAAAGTTTCTCAAGTTGGTCTTGCTGTAGGCGTCGTGTAAGTAAGAACTTAAAGTCATGACTGTTTGAAAGATCATCCGAGAGCATGAGGACACCTTTTACAGTAACTTGCCACCCTATGATGGCTTGTGGCTGCCTCCTATACTTTGGAACTGCCATGCTGAAATCCATCCGAGTTGCTGGTGAAGGAAATCGAGTATTTCAGATTCTCCCTTCAGAATGGCATGACGCAACTTCTGCACTGTCTTCTTGAATTGTGAGCTATTTAGACAATCAAAATGTATGTACCTCCTATCACAGAAATAGGCTGTAGCCATGACTGCCTCAGGAAGCTCCTTGGCATAGACAAGGGATATTATTGCTAGAAAGAGTGAGGCACTCAGTACCTGTGCGGCACGATTTACTTCCATGTTACTGAAGGTTTTTTAAAAAATGTGTCTCTCAGTAAGTTTCGGAGTCAATTGCAAGCCCACCTCATGGGTAGAAAGAACAATAACGTCCAACAATATGGGACCACTTAATGACCTCATTTCAAATGCAAAGTTTGTGTGATTGGACATTGCTCTTGGTTGTTTTGGGGAGGTGCGGGACATCAAGATAAAGTAAACATATTCGTTGTGAAATTCAAGAAATGGTTTATCAACACATACACCAAGTTGGTTGGCCAAGCTTACGTTTGAAGCCCCCTAATAACAGAGCACAGCCTTTACTGTGAAGCCAACAGTCTTAAGCTCCTGAATGAGAGAACTGAGGAGACTGCGTTTAACAGAAGAAGTTGTTGGAGTGTGCCCAACAGTATATGCAAATAGCCAAGCCCGCCCCACCTCCTGAAAATTCCAAAGAGCACAACAACCAAGGCCTTATCTGCAATGTTAGAGATTCGTTCAACACCGTCATCTGTAAATCCATGGACAATGTAGTGTGCACGGTCGTGAGTTAGGCTCTTTTTTTAAAACAATCTCATCGAAAATCAAGATGCACAAACGATCAAGGGCAGCCCGACAGCCCGGCGGAAGCAACAGTGCGAGAAACTCAAACCGATGGGCTCCCCAAATTCACGTCGAGCATTCGAGCACGCGGGCTGTCATGCGTCACCTTGTTTGATGCAAAGTCGACCGAAAATGATGCAGCAGAGAGCACAGACGGACGGCACGCACGGCACAGACGAACGACGATCGGACGAGCACAGGCCATGCAGAATGATGCATGCAGAGGCAACGGCTTGCAGGCAGGCAGTCCATGGCGGGCGTCATTCATCACGTGGTTTTTGTGACGTATTTTATTAACACTATTTAGTATTTTTAAATACTTCAAATATTTCTAGAGCATAGCAATTGAAAAAATTAATACTTCTCGTAGAAACAGTTTTAATTAATATGAACCAAATTACAGAAAAGCGCCACTTAGCGGAGGGCATTAAACTCACTATCTGGGCCGCGAATCGGCTTCTGTGTCTTCTCTTTACGTTTACTACATTACTCTATGCCACTGCGTTCTTCCGGACGTCTGCTAGCGAGACGGCGTGTGCGACAGCGGGCGTCTGTGCGGTAGGGTAGCAAGGGGGGGGGAGGGGGGGGGAGGGGGGGAGGAGGGGAGGGGGGCTAAAGATTATAGTTGCCGTCCATTTTTTTTTTTTTTGCAATTCGTTTATTTTATTTTATCGCGTAGAATCAAGTAGAAAAAACGCTGAGTGTGGAAGAAAAACTGTTGCGCTATCTTAAATTGCATCTGCGATTATCGTTTTTAAAAGTCCCATAAAATAACGTCGCAGGTGTTTTTATTTGATTAAGTGCATCTACAAAATAGGACATCATAAAATATTAACCAGAATCTTTTTACCGGATTTAGGCCGGCCTCCAATGTATTTCCTTCTTTTTCTTTTCATTGAGCACAGCTGTTTGAAAACAACGGTAACAATACATGTTAATACGAGGCTTTTGTAACCTTGATTGGAATAAAAATGTTCAATATTATCATTTTAGTATTGCCGGGCTCACGTATTTCTTTCAAACAAGAACAGTTGATGACAAGACACCAGTGTTTTGTTCATAAATTTCTAGTCTTAAAAAAGTGTGACAAACACTCATATATTTGTCCTGACAAGTAGCCTGAAACTTCATGGAAAGAATATTCGCAGAGGACAATGTCAGACACAAAAGATTAATAGTCGGCGTGGCAGTTAAGTATGCGCCGGTTCAGGGCACTAAACAGTGTGTCGCAACCGTAGCAGCAAGCTTTGTTCCAATCAGCAGAAGTCCGGTTCAGGGGGTCCCGAGGCGCAGTAAAGCTTACCAAGAAGTTAATACCGCGTCATTCTCCCCTAACCCGCGACCACGGCTCTCATTCTCTCTGCTAAGGAATCATGCAGCGCGGCCACGAAGTCTGGCTCGGCCCGAAGCCCCATTCACGTCTCACCGCTTCCCACAATTCGTCGGCAGTGGCGCGGTAGAGGGGACGCAGTGAAATGGCTACCTTAATGCGCCTCCAAACGTGTTGGATGATATTCAGAGCGGCACCTTTTGGGGGCCAAGGTAGCCCCGTCAGGCAGCGCTCCTCGAGGAGATACGACCGTGACAATGCATTTTACACTTCGGCGCTTTCTTGAAAAGCACTGAAATGCATGTTAGCTGGAAACATTGGGCTGCACGGCACACGCATCGTGAGGGTGGTTTCATTGGCTAATATTTTCGCTAGCAGACAGCCAGAAGAGCGCAGCGGTGCAGTGAGTGCAAGTGAGAAATTATCTCAACCTCAGGGTGCGGCGTGTTTGCGGAGCTATGCGACAGGCGGCGCAGGCAGTACCGTGCACAGGCCGGATCATATTGTCCGCGATAGTACGTCGGTTGTAAGAGTGTCAATTTTTTGGCACCGAAGACGTACCAGTTGTCGTAGCTCGAGTTGTACGTACGATGGGGGTTCTTGCTGCATCTCCTGCGGCGTCTCGTTGGTCACAGCCGAGTCGTTACTTGGGGGGTCGGTCTGGAGGACAACACTTTCCGGGTCGTGCCGCTTACTACAAGCAGAACACTTGAACGTGCTGACTCCCTTAGCAACAAGGAGATCGTAATCTTCATTCCTGACGCCAACACGCTAACATTGAAACGTCCGTGAGCAAGGGCCAGAGCAGACGATGAACGGCTGGTGCTTGATGGGGGCGGAGCAGAACCCGCACACGTCCTTACCGTGCGCCATCATGCGCAGCAATGATGGCGCGTGTAGGTGTAAGTTCTTTATCAATATTGATAAAGAAGCTACACAGATTTGCGCGCTATCCTGTGAGTATGTGCTTTTGCGTAGTTCAACCAGAAGAATCTATAGAATAGTGATTCTTTGCCAGTAGATGCAGTTTTGAACATGGCTGATCGTGCGATCAATTCTTCCGATCACTGATTACAGTGCGGAAGAAACAGTTACTGTAAAAGTGAAGAATAGTTTAATTATAAACTTTTCATTCCTGTAATTTCATCTATAGTAGAACGAAAGCAACTTATTTTGAAGTTAAATAAAAAAAATCTTGCTTTAACTTTTTTTTTAAATTTAATTGCAAAAGGTAATTACGTTTCTCGTTTTGGTTTCTTGTATCCTAGGTCCGGCTTTTCGTTCCAACATTACGTTGTGGAGCTGACAAACGGAATGGAAGGTAGAAATTAACTTCAACGCTTTCGATGTTCACAACAGAGCACTTCTTTTTTTTTTGCACGTCTCTTGTCTTAAATAAATCGTTATTGATAGAAAATGTTTATATTAAATACCAAATGAATGCTCATCGAGGGCATTAAATGATTTGCAAATTGTAAATAAAGACATTTTTGAGATTATTTTTGTGGTAAAGTTTACAATAAAATTGGTACAATAAAACGATTTTTAAACCTAAATCACGTTATAAGTCATGATTTAAATCATGCCTTAAATCCGAGTGATTGATAGTTTCGGCCCTGCCCGTAATGCACAGACGCTCGTGAAGTAAACGCGTCGTTTAAGACAAGACGTTCGTGTTTGTAACAAAAAACTCGCTTGAATTCATGGGAAACAGAAAAAAAGGTTTTCGGCCTCAGAGCTTACGCTCAAGACCGCTTGGAACACCGAACGTGGTTTCAAATATGGCATCCAGTGAATACCCCCTATACAGCTGTGTGTGGCAGAGATCTTAATCCGGACGATTATGTACCAGGATATATTTTAAATAACCTACTCCCTGAAGCGGTGCAAACGGTGTTCGATGGGTTTTCAAAAAATCCAATGTCTTCACTCAAGAAAGCTTGAAGTAAACCCGCTTTGAAGCAGTCAGATTCTGTGACAAAAAAGCATAAATCACGAGTAAGTTGTGTTGGCTTCCCAAGAAGGTTGTGAAGTGACCTAGCGAGATGAACCAAACTGCTCTCAAGCACGTGTTCCCGTACCTTCGACTTCATAGACAGATAAAGTGGTTCCGTACTTTAGTGGTGACACCTCGTATGGCCGCGCTACGACGTAGCTCCCGGCCGCCCAGGGGCGCATCCAGCCAATTATTTTCTAGCGCCCCAATGCAATCATAGGTGCTGTCATGCGTCACAGAAGAGGCCGTAAGACAGAGATCGCAAATCAAGTTTCTCCGTGTTCAGAGGATTATGAACGTTCATGCAGCTCTGGCTTCGCTCGCATATGAAGTTTAACAAACTATAGTTGTAGTGCGACCGAGGTGTGAAACAATCCACGTGACATCCGACAATCCCCGACCCTACATTCTTTGATTTTGGCGTTGACACCAGCACAGTGTTAGCCACTGCACTTTTGGGGATTATATATTTCGGAAAACCGTGACGTCCCAGCTGTACCGCGCGAACCTTTCTGGGCGCTTTAGTTTTGATTTTATCTTTTTGGAATAGAAAAGAATCTACACGGTCTTAAAGTAAAAACAAAAAAACAAAAAAAACAGACTTGTAGTATTCCGAAATTCCAGTCGATCGCCCCGCATAAAAAAAAAAAAAAAGCTTTTGCTTTTGGCGTGTTTGGTGGCCCTCTAAAGGAGCAACGCATTGAAAGAGCACTACTCCAGTATTCGCTTTAACAAGCCTCGCGC
This sequence comes from Ixodes scapularis, assembly GCF_016920785.2. Taxonomy (NCBI): domain Eukaryota; kingdom Metazoa; phylum Arthropoda; class Arachnida; order Ixodida; family Ixodidae; genus Ixodes; species Ixodes scapularis. Next base: position 294,125 of record NW_024609861.1, on the reverse strand, counting down.
GTATATTCAAGGGTTGGCAGCCGCTCTCATTGCAGTCTCCAGCCAAGCGTGATAAAAAGAGCGGTGGATTTGTGTATTTACTTTGAAGGAGCTTTACAATAAAAGGTAGAGCTGAAATACGCCGCTACCAGACGGAACTGATCTCTCGCAGTGCCGTACTTTGGTTCGTTTTTCTTCTAGCTGAATGAAACGTGCTTCGACATACATTGATAGAGTTTAAACTTACCATAAGGTTGGGTCAAATTAAAGTAAGTGGGCTTGTTAGAATACAGAGATTTTGAAGTGCAAACCCTCGTAGGCCGATGAAAGATTCATGAAGCAATTTGCATTAAAATGACGCATCTGACTTATTTTATTAAATTAACATTTGACTGCCAAAAATGTTTTTAGAGTGAATGGATAGGACGCGAATTTCATTAAAAATAATTCGTTTCGAAAATCAGAGCAATGTGTACTCCGCAGTGCACATTCTGAATTAGGAACGATCCTGAGACTTCGATCTTCGTTCATTCATCCATTCATTTATATACTATTTTATTAATTTTATGATTCGTTCATTATACCCTGAAATGCCGCATCCTGGGGTGTACACAAAAAAGGGCTGCATTCCAAAGTTACAAAAAAACATTTTTTTTTTCAGCGAACAGGGCTCGCGTTTTACTAAAACAGGAATATAAAAACAAATGCGAAAATACCTTAGTGAGGAAATAAAACCGTGAAAGCGATTCATTAGTCCAAATAGGAAATTAGAAGACCTGTAAACAAGAGAGGGTGACCTATGACAACTTTGTAGGACGACAGACCTGCTTCAAAAATGTATAAACGTCGACGTCGATTAGGACATATTTACAAATAAACTGTAGAAAAGATTAAGTAATCGTGTTCAGTTTCAGCATGGACATACTTTTTCTTGAAATAAGGCGCTTATGCATACCTGTAACACCAAAACAGTAAAAGGTGTCAATTCATCAATAAAAGGTAACGCAAAAGTAAGGTGCGGTACTGTTTTATCGCTAACGCAAACGCGATCGTTTCATTTTGAAGAAGAACGTAGAACGGTAACGATCGAGTTGCTTTTATTTGGAAATAACAAGTATGGCATTTTCTTTTTTTACGGTAACGCCTACAACACTGAGATGAATGCATTTGTTTCGTCGTTAATTGCCAGAACTTGCACCTGCAATTTTGTGTCCCCAAGTTTGTGACCTTGCTGAAATTCTACAATAGTATTCCGCACGTGCTGCCTTTTACTAAATACAACTTTGCATTGCTCCATAAGTTCACATAAGGCCAGCTGAACTAGGATCAACATACACACAAAAAAAAGACCAGTGGTGTGTATGATATTTTCTTTGTGTGTATGTTTATTCTACTTCACTGGCCTTATCTGAAGTAATCAGTGGGGCCTGATATGATTCCAAACATATTTTTGAGAAGGTATGCTGAGTCATGTTCTAACTATTTATTGGTTCTTTTTAACAAATCAATTGAACTAGGGCAAATCCCCGATGACTGGAAAACTGCCAAAATTGTCCCTATTTTGAAAGCAGGTGATATTCGTTGCGTTACTAATTACCGACCTGTGTCTCTACTATGCAGTAGCGTAAAAGTAATTGAGCACGTTTTATACAAGCATATTGTTTCCTTTCTTGGAGAAAATGTTTTTTTTAATGCGGGGCAACATGGTTTTAGACGGGGTCTATCAACGATTACACAACTTGCGCATACGATCCACGACTTTGCAAAAACATTTGATTCAGGCCTTCAGACGGACGTCATTTTTTTAGATTTTGCGAAGGCATTCGACCGAGTATCGCACAAAAAGCTTCTTCTTAAGCTCAGAGCAATACTAAATAACAACCAGATCTTAAGATGGATAGAAGCATACTTAGGCAACAGAAAACAGTTCGTTCAAATACAAGACGCTCGTTCCTCGACAGCAGCAGTTGGATCCGGGGTACCCCAAGGATCCGTACTGGCACCACTGCTTTTCCTTATTTTTATTAATGACCTTAAAGTAGACCCCTCTGTTGAAATTCGTTTATTTGCTGACGATTGTATTATTTATAAAGAAGTGAAATGTTCTAACGATCAAAATATTCTAAACAAGAGTCTCGAGATGGTTTCTACATGGTGCGACACCTGGCAAATGTCCCTTAATTGTAAGAAATCTGCTCATATGACAATAACCTGGAAAAAAAAATCCACTCCCCTCCGGCTACTGCCTCCAGGGGACCGCGCTCAACACAGTACCCCAATACAAATACCCGGGACTAGTAATAACGTCTGATCTGCGTTGGAATTCACATATTGACTTCATTACTCACAAGGCAATGGGCACATTATGGACTTTAAAACGGCGACTAAAAGACTGTTCCAACAATACAAAACTAATCGCGTATAAGACATTCGTGAGGTCTTTGATGGAATACGCTGATGTGGTATGGGATCCACACACAAAGTCAAATATTAATAAGTTGGAAAGAATTCAGAAAAAAGCGCTGCGATTTATTTTTAACACATACGGTAGAAACACATCAATCTCAGAACTTTATGTCCAGAGCGGTGTCCCTTCTTTACAAAAACGTAGAAAAATTAGCCGACTGAAGTTCATTTTCAACCTATTAAATAACGTTCAGTAGTGTTGACGATTGGGCTAGTTGGTCATTCATATTAGCGGAAAACAAACAGCGCAAAAACACAAGAGGAGGACTACACGTGTTCCTAGAGTCATCTGCAGGCGCCGTTGCTCTCCGATCTGACCTTGTCCTAACGCTGTTTGTTTTCCGCTAATATTAAATAACAATTTCAACTTGGACTACAGCAATTACCTTCATTTCAATACTAGTAGGCCAACAAGGAACGAGCACTGCAAATCTTTCACTGAAATAAGGTGTAGAACTGACTGCTTCAAATATTCCTGTTTTCCACGTACGATTCATGAATGGAACTTGCTCCCACAAGAAATCACCTCCACAGAATGCGTATTGTCGTTCACAGCCAAGTTAAAGGAATCGGATGTTGTTTGATATTACATGCGTATGATTTGGTTTGATTGTCTGTGATTGTGCTTTTCTTTTAGTCATGCTTTAGATATTTCTTTTTTTTTTTATAGGTTTGTACTGTGTTTTTATGTTTACGTGTGTTTTTGTGACGTGTAGTTGTAAAAGATCCTTTTGTGTAGTCATTCTTTGCATGGGAAGAATCCTATCAAGGGCATCTGTTGGCCCTTTATTCCTCTACGAGTTGTAACGCCACCACACCTATGTATTTTATTTTCAAGCGCATTTTATTGTGTATATCTCCTGCCTTGGCTGCGTATTAGCGGCCGGCAGTATCAATAAATAAAAAACCGACTAGCTCAGCTTAAATCCGTAAGTTCCCTGTAAGACCGTGGTACGTAGTATGGTGCCCTGGACTCGTGCCGTGTAGCTCCACTCGTAGTTGCTTTCTATTCACACGACGTCTCTCGATTGCAAAGGTCGGAGGTCACGACAGAACTTTAGGCTCTGGACATGCCTGTGTATCACTTACAAGGCAGAAACACTCAAGTTGGAATAGGACTCATCAGCCCTCTTCGTTTCGGAGCTCCGTTGAGCATTTCCATCGTCAAGGGGTTTCTTCGGTAGTTTACAACCCCGAATTAAAGGTATTCGCTTGCGTTTTCGTGGTTGATCTTTTAAATTTTTTTTTATCAACAACCTATGGTGACTCGCGCGCATCTTTTTTGCCATGCCATTTGTTAAGTGCTGAGTAATCAGGAGTCGCTTACGGAAAGCACAACGAGTAGCTTTACTCTGCCGATCCTGATGGCGGCGTGACCGAATGTCCCTGCATGCGCGGGCACGTACACTGTCTGATTATCGCAGAAGAAGACGAGGCGCGTCTTCTTCTTTTTTCATATTATGCCGGACATAACACCTCCCCCCACTAGACGTCATGTCCATATCTTTGAGGTGGTCGCCGGTCTCGGGAACTTCTTCGAGTGCCTGAAGTGTCAGGCCCTGCCGGCGGCACAACAGGAAGCGATTCCTCGGGAATAGCAGTTGTGCTGTTGTCCCTGATGGTTGTCGCGGGTTGCGGAGCCAGGTCATCACGGCTGTTAATGTCCCATGTGGGTGCCACAGCTGTCTGTGGAGGTTTATTATGCGATGCCACTCTTCACGGCCGTATGTGGTTGGTGTGCCGGCGAATCGAACCTTGCTCTACCCGAATCATCCAAGAGCGATGTCCCAGCTGACGTTCGATCACTCCCGGTATCCACTTTTTACCGTCTGGAAATGTTTTAACCCACACTGCTTGGCCTACATTCAGCTTGCGTAGGTTTGTAAAGGTGGCAGTGCTTTCAGGTGTCTCGGGGCTGAACGTCTTTAGTCGCTCGAGAGCAGACGGAAGTTCTCTTCAGAAAGCATCCAAGCAGGTGTCTTTCCTGTTGCCACATGGATTGTTTTATGTTTGAATAAAAATCTGGCAACCACGCAATTCAGCTCTTCTCTTCCTCTTTTAGCTAGTGCCATCTTCAGCTCTTCAACCATGCGTTCAGCCTGGCCGTTAGTTGCTCGATGGTGTGGCGCACTTGTGATGGATATTACACCGTTATTCTGGTAGAAAGTTTTGATGTCGTCGGACGCAAATGCTGTGCCGTTCTCCGAAACCACCTTCCGGGGAACGCCGAAAGTTGCGAAGATATCCCTCAATTCTCTAATGACGGCAGCCGACGTCATGTTTCGCATCATTCGGACTTCCACCCATTTAGTGTATGCGTCCACAACCACCAGAAAACTTGGCCTTCAACAGGACCCGCAAAGTCCACGTGAATAGTATCCCAAGGTTGGGAGGGTCTGTGCCAGACTGGCATGGGCTCCTTCGGTGGTGTCTTGCGGTGGGTCTGGCAGGCAGTGCATTCTGCGACGAATGACTCAATGTCTGCGTCGATACCGGGCCACCAAAGGTAGCTCCGTGCACATGTCTTCATTGCGATAATTCCACGGTGCCCCGCGTGAATCAACGTTAACGCGTCCGTCCTCAGCCGCGTGGGGTTCACAATCCGTGCCCCCCATGTCACACAATTTCGGTGTGTCGACAGTTCTGCCGCCTTTTTTGTGTAATGTGCGAACTCTGGTGATTTGAGCCGATGAAGAGTGCCCTTCTGAATTGCTTCTAACACTTCAACCAACATAGTGTCCTTTGCTGTCGCTTCTGCTACCTGTTGCGCTGACAGAGGAGGCCGTGACAATCCTTCAAACATCAAGACGTCGCCAGGTGGATTCAGTTCGTCTTCTGTGTGCGTGGTAACGGAAGCCGACTGAGAGCGTCTGCGTTCTGGTGACGATTTCCTGGCCTGTATTTCAGGTCGTAGTGGTAGGCTGCCAGTTTCACGCACCATCTAGTCATCCTTGGTGATAACACTTGTGGAACAGGCTTGTTGGAGCCGATGATACCTAGCAGAGGCTGGTGGTCTGTGAATATGGTCACGGACCTCCCAGCTATGTATTGATGGAAGTGGTGAACTCCGTACACGATAGCGAGGCCTTCACGATCCAGTTGCGAATAGTTCCGCTCGGCACTGCCTAGCGTTCTGGATGCAAAAGCGATCGGAGCCTCCCGCCCATCAGCATCTTGCTGTGCAAGTACGGCTCCCACTCCATATGGTGAGGCGTCGCAAGACAACACTAGAGGTCGTTTTCCATCATAGTGTGCGAGCACAGTGTAGTTCGCCACTAGATCTTTCAGCTTTTTAAAAGCCCTTCGGTGTTTTTCTTCCCACCTCCTCTCTTTGCTCTGTTCAAGTAGTTCGTACAGTTACTTCGCGATTGTCGCGCGATCCTTTAAAAACCTGTCGTAAAACGCCAGGAGGCCTAAAAAGGACTGTAACTGCGTCTTGTTCTCTGGTTCTGGGGCTTTGACTACTGCTTGGATCTTGTCCTCGGTTGGATGAATTCCCTCGGCGTTTATGCGGTGACCTAAGAATTTGACCTTCTTCACGCCGAAGAAGCACTTACTTTGCTTGAGCTTCAGCCCTGCCTTTTCCAGTCGTGAAAGTACCTCATCCAGCCGACGCGCGTGCTCACTTGGAGTTGTTCCGCTGATGATTATATCGTCAAGGTAAACGCTAACTCCCGGAATGGCCGCGAGTGTGGTTTCCATGACTCGTTGAAATATCGCCGGGGCGGCCGCGATTCCGAAAGGTAGTCGCTTCACTCTGTAGAGCCCCTTGATCGTGTTGATCGTCAGTATTTCGGCGGTCGTATCCGTTACTCGCAGCTGCTGATACGCTTGCGCGAGATCAAGCGTCGAAAAGACAGTTCCTCCTTGAAGGTTTGATAGAGCTTCCGTCGGTGTCGGGAGCGGGTAAGATGCCGGTTTTGCTGCGTCGTTCACGGTACTGCGGTAATCCCCGCAGAGTCTCACGGATCCATCTTTCTTCCTGACAACCACGACAGGCGTTGCCCACCCGGAGTGTTGAACCGGCTCTATAATGCCTTGCTTCTGCAATGCTAGCAATTCGCATTCAACTACTGGCCGTAGTGCAAATGGTACTTGTCGGGCATTAAGAAACTTAGGTGTTGCTGTTTCTTTCATCTCCAAGTGTACCGTTGGTCCGATGTACCCTGTGATCTCAGACTTGAAGACCTCACTGTGCGCGGTAAGCACCGTTCTGATAGTACGGTCTTGCTCAATGTGGTGAATACCACTGAGTCGAATCTGCAGTGCTGAGAACCAGTTGCGTCCCATCAGGTTGCATCCTGTTCCGGTTGTCACTAGGAGTGGCAGGATATAGTCCTTAGACTTATGCTTTACGTGTACCTGCGCTGAACCGAGAACTCGGAGTCCTTCACCGGTCCACGTCTGCAGCGTCATATCTTCTTTCTGTAACGGAGGTGGCTTGTTTGGTCATGTTCGCCTGTAGGTCTCTTGACTGATGACCGTGACTGCTGCACCAGAGTCAACTTCAACTTCTAGTGCTCTTCCTTCTACTCTAAGCGTTATGAGGTACTTGGGAACCACGACGCTGGCACGAACAGCATTATGTTCCTGCATGTCAAAATCACTCACTGACTGATCAGTCTCGTTTTGGTCATCGCTCACCAGGTTGGTCGAGCGTTGTCCAGCTCCGGATCGAGCCTTCATTTGGTAAGCCTTCTCAATGTGACCCGTCTTTCTGCAAAATCGGCACGATGTTTTGCGAAATCGACAAGTTTCTGCGCTGTGTTGCTCATTGCAGCGGTAACACGGCGTCTCCGGCTGACCACTGAAAGTGGTGGCTGCCAGGTTCGTAGTTCTACACATTTTGTTGAGATCTGGTTTGGGGAGTTTCAGCTCCTGGTTGTTGTTGCACGGCACTCTCAAGTCTGATGGCAATATCGCAAGCTTGCTTGAATGTGAGTTTTTGTTCTGCAAAAAGACGTTGTTGAATACGCTCATCTTGAAATTTGCAGACGAAGCGGTCACGAAGCATCACCTCCAGCGGCAGCATCGTTGGATTGGAAGCCAATATGCCTCCGGAGCTTGACGACCCCGCTGACACTGTGCCGCCGGCACTCGACGAACCCGCTGTCGTCGTTGGCGATGTAGCTGTCGTCAACACGCCAAAGTTACAGTCAGTTGCCAGTTTCTTAAGTGCTGCCACGTAGCAAGCAATTGACTCCCCTGGATGTTGATCACGCCTCTGAAATTTGCTTCGACAGAAGAGTTCGGATGGTCTTACATCGTAATGGTCCCCTAGCAAGGACATAATTTCGTTGAAAGAAACTTCCCCTGGCTTGTGGGGTGCAACTAGCGCTCGAACTGTGTTGTAGGTCTCTACGCCGCATAAAGTCAGCAGTAGCGCCCTCTTCTTTCCGGCATCTTGCACATCGTTCGCCTGGAAGTAGAAGTCCAAGCGCTCCGCCCAGGCCGACCATGCATTACCGTCGAACTCTTCGACCTTGCCTTGCAGCGCTGACATCGTTCAAACGATGCAAGTCTTCCCTTGTGCGGTTCTGGTCCGCCTTCGTCGCCAATGTGAAGTGCTGAGTAGTCAGGAGTCGCTTGCGGAAAGCACAACGACTAGCTTTACTCTGCCGATCCTGATGGCGGCGTGACCGAATGTCCCTGCATGCGCAGACACGTACACTGTCTTATTATTGCAGAAGAAGACGAGGAGCGTATTCTTCTTTTTTCATATTATCCCTGACATAACACCATTCGACTATGTCAACATCGACGTAAATAAAAAGTTGACTGAGTTGTTTACTGGTCACTTCTTTTTTTTTTTGTCCTATGTAACAAGGATGACCAGCGGTATATTCTAGTAAATGAAGTTCTGTGTAAAAACTAAAAAAAAAGGTCAGTTACAAACATTTGCGCGATGGGCGAACTTGTCTAGCGTCGTAAATATTACAATTATTTCTCAGAGGAAAATTTATTTTGTTGCATACTTGCCCTAACCAGGCACCTATTGTTATTATAGACGTTGGGTTTGGTGGTTTCTCGAGCCTTCAGGTTTTACCGGATTTCATGCTCACTTTCTAGGTACTATCGGGGAAAAATGAAATGCGAACAGAGGAGCGCGTGGCTCGCGGTACAGGCTGCGCCGCCTGGAAGTGAACCTAGGGGCGAGGGTGCGTGGTCTACTTCGATGCGTTCACGCCCTAGATTGGCGCTCGCCCTGCTTCGGCAGTGAGCCTCTCAGTGCGCTGAAAGCCGTCACCGCTATCTTTGCCTGCTCGGCGAGTGCAGCGAGCTTGTTTGCACCGCTCGCGCTGAGCCAGCAAAGATAGCGGTGATAGCTTCCAGCGCACTAAGAGGCGCACTGCTGAAGCTTGGGGAGCGCAGAGGGAGAGGCGTGAACACGTCGGAGTAGGCCACGCACCCTCGCTCTTAGGCTCACTTCCAGGTGGCGCAGCCTGTACCGCGAGCCACGCGCTCCTCTGTTCGCATTTCATGTTTCCCCGATAGTACAGTGCTCAACGAAACGAAATGGGCCAGTAGAGCGCGTGGCCTAGCGCAGTGGCTGCGACATCTGCCAGGAAAGGTTGTGTAATCTGGTGTCACAAAGAACACATTCGCGTCACTGAGTCAAGCAGTCAACGGCTGTTCGCACTCGGGGCGCCACCCCCAATAGGTGATTACTACAAAATAGAGGTGGACGAATATTCGAAATATCGAATACGAATCGAATATTGTAGATTTAATATTCGCATTCGATTCGTAAGCCGAGTATTTGGTATTTTCCGAATATTCGTCGTAACACGAATATTCGATATTAATCGAATAGTCAAGAACGTATTCGCAAGCGTTTGTTTTGCTTTCGGTTTCACTTTCGGTAAGCAAGGCCCATTGACAGCGACATAGCTGCATGGAGGCTTCAACCTAAACTGCTGGTATACTGCTGGTGTCGGCAACGGTAATCTGCGAGTTTCTGTTCCCCTGTGACACCTGACATTTTAAACTGTGCTCACTTCGCGTTTGCCTACCTGTGTTATGGCGGATGGAGGTGACTGCGGGGAGCCATCTGCGAAGCGGAAGAACGAACTAGAAACGGCACCAAAACGAAGAGAGAAGTGTTATATTTGGAAATATTTTCAGAGAGTGACGGCATCGATGGCGCAATGCACGGCATGGAAGTCAACGCTTGAAACGCCCACAGTTACGACCACGCCTCTTGTAAACCATCTTAAAGTACATCCTGCGTTGTTGAAAGAGTGTCGTGGAATTACCGCTGGTACGCCAGAAAAAGATCAACCGACGCTGACGGACTTCGTGCGCCGCACGGAGCCCCTGCCAGAAAAGAGGGTGCGAGCACTAAATAACAAGGTTGCCGCCATGATGGCGCTTGATTTACAGCCTTACAGCATTGTGGAAAACCGCGGCTTCAAAGAACTTCTGACAGAAGCCGTTCCCAACTATCGCCCACCATCCCGCTCTACACTCTCGCGTGTGCTTGTGCCACGGATGTATGACGACACCCGAAAGAAGGTGAAAGCAGAGCTCAACAGTGCCTTTAAAGGCGGCAGTACCGCTGTTGCCTTCACAAGCAACATGTGGACATCGCGCACTAACGAAAGTTACGTCAGTTTCACCTGCCATCTTCTCACTCCAAAATTCACGATGAAGCGGTTCACATTGAACACTCGGCACATGGCTGCCAGTCAGAGTGCAGTGAACATCGCAACAATGCTGGACGAAATGTGCTATGAGTGGGAGATACCCGATGCATTTGAGAAGTTCATTGTAACGGATAACGGGCGCAACATCCGTGCTGCGGTAAGGAGACTTCCGTGGACTGAAAGAGCGTGCTTCGCGCATATACTTCAACTGGCGATTAATGACGCGAGATTCCGTTCGCCGGCCACTGATCGTCTGTGCAAGAAAGTGAGGCATATTGTGGGACATTACAAGCACAGTTCATTAGCTCAGAAAAGGCTTGAGGAGTGCCAAAAGAAGATGGGAAAGGACACACTACGTCGGGTGCAAGACGGGGAGACGAGATGGAATAGCCAGTATCTTATGTTGTCTCGCCTTCTGGAACTCAAAGAAGCAGTCACCGTGGAGCTTGCTATCTCGGACTATGACATCGATGGGCTTGGTTCATCAAAATGGAAAGATGCTTCTGAATATGTACAAGCATTGAAGCTATTGCTTGAGGCCACTTTTATTGCCAGTGCTGAGAAGTATCCGTCCTTGTCTTCTCAAGTTCCCATGACTTTGGTATGCTCCACTGTCTAGATAACTGTGCTGGGGCATCAGAATTTCCCGCAGAACTGATAAGATCCATCAAGGCAAGGTTCAATCTGTATGACAAGGACAAGGAAGCATGCCTTGCTATGTTCTTGGACCCACGCTTCAAGTCGACCATTTTTAAAGCCGAAAAGGAAAACCTATTGAGGCTAAAAGCTCTGGTGCTGCAAGAGCTAGCCTCATGTGATGCTACTGAAGAAGCCCAGCCGGAAGCTTCAACACAGTCAGAAGAGCAAGGCTCAACGCCGTCAGCAGATGTTTGGCAAGCATTTGACCACTTAGCCAAAAGTGCAATAGAAAGCAAAGTGGTTTTAGTTTCAGAATGGGAAGTTCTAGCGTATGCGGACGAGGCCCTGCTAAAGAGAAAAAGTGATCCGTGTGAGTGGTGGTGAACTGTAGGATGCTTGAGATATCCGAGTCTGGCGAAGCTTTGCATCAAATATCTGGCAATACCTTCCACTTCAGTGCCGAGTGAGAGAGTATTTTCTGTGACTGGAGGTGCAGTTTCCGCTCGAACGGAGCGCCTCCTACCTGACCATGTGCAGCAGGTGATTTTTCTGCATGACAACTTGTAATCTTCCGTACGACTAGAATTTTCGTTTATGTGTTTTTATTCTCGTTAAGTTTACAAGCTGTCATGCAGAAAAATGAACTGCAATTCAGCAGTTCAAAAATTAAATAAAATATAGTTAACTGCAGTTTTGATGTGAAAATAAAAATTCTGTGAATAAATGCACCTGCCTTCGACTATTCGACATTCGATTCGGTATTCGAAGCTAACTATTCGTATTCGATTCGTATTCGAAAATATTGATATTCGCACACCCCTACTACAAAAGCTTAAGCGCAGTTTAGTCATCGCGTTACACTCGCGACTTCTATCTGCCCATCAAGATGTGAAGTTATATATGTAAATTCATATCTATGTTAAGTTATGTAAAATATGTAAAACATTATGTAAAAAAAAGAAAAAGCAGCAAAAAAGTGAGACATTTTATTTATTCAGACAACAAGAAGGACTCACGGGCCTTGACACTACATATTTAATTTAGTATGAACAGTGAGATGTGGCGGTCGCGTTTTTTAGCTGTAAACTTGGAAACAGATAAATCTGTTTACGCTACTGCAAATACAAAAACAGCAAAATGAAACGCTGTTGCGAACTCATGGCCAGCGTCCATCACCTATCAGGGGTTGTGCACCGAGCAGGAGCAGCCGCTGAGCGCTTGGCTCAGCTGTGCGCACGTGCCACTCGCGTCGTCAGATATACCGCTTCTCCTGACAAATGGCGCAACATGTGCGCGAGGCCACGCGCTCCGCTGGTCCATTTCGCTTCGTTCAGAACTTTACATCTAAAACACCTCTCCGCCAATAGCGTTGTACACCGAATCGCGAACGCAGTGTTTTTAGTGATGAGATATCCCCCCTGTAGAATACACAAGATAAATTGTTTCTTGTTTTCTTTGTATCAAAAAAGCGCAATGATGTGCTTTAACATTAGTTCTCACTTTTTGCAACTCGATCCACCTAATTGCGTTGCTACTTCAGTAACAACCTATCCCATGATTGATTTTCTTTTAAATAAAGACTAAAAAATATATAACGTCTGCAGCTATAAATGGAATACAATGGAATAAAGCCTACGTCTGCTAATAGTATACAGTGTCGTGTAGGAGAAAAAAGATTGGAGTGATTCGTAGCTATGCAGAAAATGAAAAATATTTGGGCATTATTCTAGGTGGAATGGTCTACCGAAACCATAAAAGCGAGAGCGTTTTATGACGTATCTTTAAAAAAAAAGCGCTTGGTGTTGAAAATAAGTTCCTTTCGCAGGTTATCCTTGAACATACCATGGGCGTCTATCCCCAAGTTGCATGCACTCGTTCTTTGCGATGAAGTGCATTTTATATATAGTTTGTCGTGTTAATATTGACTTATTCTGATGAAATTTAGAATACAAATGTGTGACACCATATATCCTTGATAGCGCTGTTAAAAAATGTTGAGTTATGATGTAAAACGCTGTGCATTAACATAGATTGAAATACACAAAATCCCTCAGTTCATCGAATATTTGAATGTATTCGGGATTATTTCCCCCGTTTTTAAAACTCTGCACGCGAGTTTAATAAACTTGAATTTAACATATAATGCCAAGCAAGCGTGTTTTGTTACTCGTTTTATTCACCAGGATCACATATCAACTGATGTAATCCTTTATATACTAACGATTCACAAGGCCCAACCTGGATTTGAAGACCTGTCATTGGCATATCGATCCCCCTGCTTTCTATGGATACCAGAACAAGGCACAAATCTCAAGCGACGTCGCAAGGTAAAACTACTATCTGTGAAGTTTTAACACTGCGAGCACAGCCGACAAATTTTCGTAACCGTCCCGTGTAAAAAATTTATCTCTTAACTTATAGATTCATTTCGCTTACATTGCATAATCACATATAACGTTTTTTTTAATACAACTTTATACAACAAACCCGATATAGTCCATCCTCTTTGGCCGTTTATCATCGTTTTCTCTGGGTAAATAGGGAATTACGGATTTGTTTCGATATAAAAGGTTAACAGATTAACAATTAATCAGTCATTAAAAAGACGACACGAGATTTAGTTTAAACGGCTTGAGGTGGGAAGGCTTCATATTCCTGAACATGCACGAAAAGCTATCTGTAGGTACTAAAACATAACGATGCAGGTAATAATATGAAGTCATAAAACGGTAGATAAAAAAATGTAATGGCATATGTTCTGCTAAACACATTGGCAGCACGTACTTAATTTAGGCGCGTGCTGCTAATAATCTGTCCTACACACAAAAAAAGAAACGGCATGCATTTACGTGCGTGCCGTTTTCATACTGTGCTGTACTGTTGTGTGCTGTTTCCAGAACGTTTTTTATATTAGGGACCCATTTCTACCATATGCTTCCCAGCACGCGTATTGCTTTGCAGTTTTTAATGATGTCAATTGAGATCACATATCTAATTTTACCTGAAGATAGTTTTCGTCAGGACAAAACAACTTAGGCATGCGCACTGTTATGGTGCGGTATGGCTCGAGTGTTTATGGAGTAAATGAAAGTACGCAAGACACAGTATACGTTGGGAATCTTTCACTAGTGCAATATAACTATGAAAATAACTAGATATTTACACCGCGGTTATTTCAAGAAATGTAATTTTGAGAGTCGTCTTTTTCATTGTTATGTTTCGGTCACATTGAGGGGTGGCGTCATCAGTTTTGTATGGCGCTTGAATGGACCGCCGTAAAAGAATAGTGGAGTGCTCCTCGTTGATGGGCTCGGAGATGGTGTTTGGGAGCCTGGAAAGTATTGTTCCCGTGAATGTCGATGTGCCCGGACACAGGAGTGGTACTTCGCGCCTCACATAGTTCAGTCGGCCTTAGTCAGGTCGGCGCCTTGACCACGAGAGGTGGCCGGGACAGATTGAGGCCTTTGACGCCTGGCGACGTCGACGGAGGTCCGCCCAGCTGTTCGCGGCTTGGCTTTCCGAGTACGAGGTGTTTTCGCGCCATTCTCGAGTCCTTCAGAAAAACCGCGCAATTCCCCTCGCTTTCTCGTCTCGCGGGAACTTCCTTTCTTGAGTTTTATTATTTACTCTCATTTCTTGTTTCAAGAATTACTATGACAGGCGCTATTAACGGAAAGTGCGACCAAAAGCTCAAATTCCTACCTTTGGCCTTTCGGGTTCCTGGAAGGAAAATGGTGAACTCTGCTTCCCAGATAATAATTCAGAAATGAATATTGAAATACCTCTAAAGGAATTGTAAACATGACATGCCTGCCAAGTCTACGTGTTGCAATGCAAACTCAGCGTCTTAGAATGCCTTAAAATGCTAATAATATTTATTAGGTCGTGGATATGTAAGCCAGATATACTTCATCGACCGGCTTCAAAATAAGACATAGTAGTTGAGGTTACACGCATCTAGGATTCTTCTTTACGCACAAGCAAACGCAACACGCCTGCACGCACACATTCACACGCACCAAGTTAAAGCTGATCCAGAATTTTTTTTTTAACCTGTACCTAAAGTACAGTTTACAACCAAGACATTTATGCCACCGATTTTTCTGTATGCCTGCAACTTTCGAAATATTAAAGTGTCATGGTTTGCCCTGTTAAAAAAATATTTTATATTTCCTTATTAGCCATTAGCCTGCCTTGGCCTGGATCGCTCTGTTGAAAATTCGTCTTGGGGCACACCGGGATATTTGTAATGTTTTACGAACCCTTTAAAAATGACTGAGGGATTTGGGATGGCTGTCAAAGTCATCTAAGGGGCTTGTTGTACCCTTTAAATATACCTAAGGGGTGTAACAGACCCATCATAGTTTTTGAGAGGCCTGTGGGGCCCAATCCTCTCCGTGAAACCACTGCACCCATTAAAGTTGTTTTCACGTGTCTGTGGGAGTGATAACGTGACCCTTCAGGATATATACATCGGAGAAGCCGTTTGGGCTTGGCATTTTTTGTATCGTGCGCCGGAACAACCTTAGGAACTTGAGGAGACGTTTCCCCGTCCCTCATTGCAGTGTATGTGTGTTCTGTGTGTGTCTTTTAGGGTCGGACTAGAAACGGGGAGAGAGAGAGAAAGAAAAGAGAAGATTGAGTTTTTCAACGTCCAAGGACACCCAGTGCTCGTTCATGAGGGAGAAAGGGTGCGTGGAAAGAATGATAGTTGGAGTTTTTGCTGTTTGTTTGAGTATAACCTGCTTTAGTCAGTCGAAATACAGCCTTCTTCAGAAACTGGTCGCCCTGTTTTTTTCTCCCTCAAAGAGGGCACAATAAATACTCTACAACCAGCGTAAGCTCAGTGTCGGCTTCCCGGCCCATACGTGGGACGTATCTTCTAGAGCAGCTGAGTGTACGAATCAAGAAGGTCTCTCAGTGCCCTGTTTCATGTGCCTCTTCGTCGGTCCTGCTTTAGAAGCATTCAACGATTGAAGAAAGAGAAGCAGGAGACGCCACCATGGGACGATACCGTTACTGTGCTCAGGATTTCTCAATGGCGGAGGTCGTTTGTTGCGCGTTGGTTGTTCTCGCTAAACGTGCCACAGACAGTATATATGTGTGCGTTTGGTGTACCTGCTCGGTTTATTCTTTGAACTACTGTATATCTCAAGATTTTAGCCAGCGGCATTGTGAGTACCTCGATATATATATATTTTTTTTTGCGACAAGAACTCCGGTTTGGTCTTATCGCTTTTGTCTACAGCAGCTTGCACCCGGGTTTCAGTAAACGTTGGTTCTTATCGCCGTTCTGAGTTAAACATGCATGTAAAACTTAATGTGTGAAATAAACTTCCAATAACGTTTTTAATTGCATTTTGTCTATGGTTCACAGCTATATTGGCGTCTAAAAGGTTGAAAGGCTGAAGGGCTGAAGTGGCTTAAAGGGCTGAGTGTATTTGAAGGGATGAGGGGTTTGATGGGCTGAGAGGGTTTGAAGCGCTGGCAGAGACCCATAACACATCAGGGCTGATGTGTTATCTTTATTAGAGCGCTACCAAATGAAAAAAAAATTATTAAAGGTTGTACTTCTGATGATCTTTTCGGAGAAGAAAATACTGAACATTTTCTGAGTATGTGTGCATTTTTGGTCGTTTGCTCCTACTTATCATCACGAGCTTCAGCATTGTTGATTTTATTTCCTAACACAACTAGCACCTGTCATTCCAGACGCCGTGAATCGTAAGTTCCACGATGCCATCTCCTGGCGGAATGCAATGAACCTCCTTGTAAAAGTCACGTGCTGATGGTTCAGAGATATTAGGACACTTGACGACGACGAAACACGTAGTGCGGATAATTTTGGACGAATATAACTGCTTATTATAGTAGTGACATTATGCATTTTGGATACCCTTTAAAATTTGATGGTGATGTGCTTATTTGACTGCTACTCTGTGGAATACCATCGCTTTCAACAGACTGAAATTCTTTACATGGATGTAGAGTAGCGTAGTGCTTTATTTGCTCAATCGATAGCAGTGGCGGAAGGCGCCAATTGTTCGAATTTTAAGTACTTTGCCGAAATCTCATAATTTGTGTTGTGTAAAAGGAAAACTTCACGCTTCCTAATGTGTTTGAGGCGAGAGGAAAAACAGTAGTGTAATTATTGTTACAGGGAACACATTTAATGTTGTCCCTACTTTTATGTAAAACATGTCACACAAAAATAAATCCTGTTAAAATATAAGTAGAATTCGGAACATTTTTATGCTGGTATCTGACAAATCAACCTTTGAAGTTAGTGTCTACGTTCATCCAATTTTTTAAATGTTGACTTCACCAAACTTTACTGAAAGTGTTAGCAAATTCTGCATTTCAATTCAACCAGATTCTAGCAGCGCACTGTCTTATAATAAAAACCCAACCAGACAGGATTCTGTCGAATATTTTTACGTTTAAGTGGCTAGGCATTTTTATTTAATTTTCCCTCAAGGCCAGAGGCATTGTTTTAGTTCAGAGGTGTAGCGTGAGAGACACTAAAATATGTTCCCCAAGTAAACCGAACAGGTGATAATCGAACATTTTATTGCAGTCATCTCAAACGAGAAACCGCCAACATGTCATAATGAAGCTTGAAGTTTCTCTAGGTGCCCGGATTATTCCACGATAAATGTACTCACGACGTGAAGAATTTCAGTGTCTTGGAGCGCGGATCAACACACAGTCTCCGGAAATACGGTTCATGAATGATTTGCCTTGCTCGGATAACCCTGTAATTTAATCTTCATTACTCCTGAGCACAGTGTATTCAGTGAATTATCTTGATCCCCATGACCGCATTGAAATAAGCCCTATTAGAGACTCTTAAATCCTTATAGTTGTCTTTGTGACTACTGTGAATCTGAACTAAAAAGCTAGTGCGATATTTACTTTTCTTTTTTTTTTTTCTTCCATTCTGGACGCAACGAAAAAGGAGAAAAGATTTACAACTTTTCAAAAATACTAGTGTGTAGATCAGCCCTTACACAACATGATCAAGCTACTTAGTATCACAGGATATTCAAGCTCTCTTCTGGCATTACACGTGAAGCTCAATGTCAACTATAACGCATATAGACTAATAGCTACAACGATGAACATTATCGAGCAGAGAATGTACATACTTACAGTGGATTGCTTGGCATGTTACCTACGGTAATAGTACGAACAACGCACGACACAAGGTCGTTTTTATGATAGGTTGTAGGCCATCATTTGCAGTGTTAATCCGTCTCTGAGAAAAATAAGAAAAGGAACGGGAAACATTTTAGCCCCAAAATTACTTTGGCGACAGTTGGTGCAGTTGAGAAGTAACAGGATTTTTTTTCTTGATGGGGGGGGGGGGGGAGGTGGCGTTGAAGTAGAGGACGAGTTCGGAGAGCCGTGGTTGCTGCCGGGGCCGTCTGCAAAAAATATCGAACAAAATATTACATAGCTGAAGAAGCGAGAGGTTTTTTTGTCTCCTATCAATATCGCTAATGTACCTGACAATAGCTAGACCTGCCGTATTGATATGATGCTTGGAGCGAGTCTCCGACTGGTGTGTTTAGCGTCCTATCTCGCCTGCACAACAAAAGTGGTGCCTAAATGGCAACAAATGACGTCATAAAAGCCAGAGTGTTATGCTCTCGGATGCTGCGATCCTAGCAATTCATTGTAGAAGTGCTGGCGAAAAGCACGAGCGAACGCGAGTGTCGCTGTCGTCGCGGCGTCCCAACTTCTGGCTGCCGAAAGTTTCGTGGGCTGCCACACTGTAGAGCGACCTGCAGCGGAACAGCCGTCTGCCTAATACACAACTGCTGTTGGGACGCCGCCAGGATCGGGACCGGCGATAGCATGAGACTTGTACGACGTCATCAGGCGGAAATCGAGGGACCATCTTTCCGGACGTGGTAAACACACCAGTCGGAGTACAGGGTATTCAATAAAATGGACGTTTTTTTTGTTGTTTTTTTTGTACCGCCAAAAGAAACTACCCGTGGCCAAACGCTCATTCTCCGCTGAAAGGTAGCGCCAGAGGTCCGAACTAGATGCCAAAGTTTCAGCCCGATCCGATGCCTTAATCGAATGTTATAAGTAATTTTCTGAAAATTTCAATGAGAACATTTCAATTAGAACATTTTCGGTTCTCTTTGGCTTCTGGCGCGCAAGAGCACGATGTATTTGAGAGCCCTTTTGGCCACCATATTCCCATTGACATGTTCAGCAAATAATTTATAATTTTTAAATGAAATATCGGTTTTTGCTCAAGTTTTCGAATCTGGTTCCGACCTCTAGCACTATCTTTGGGCGGAAAATGAGAGTAAGGCGATGCATAGTCAATTTCTGCGCTAAAAAAAAAGAAAAAGTATATATATATATATATATATATATATATATATATATATATATATATATATATATATTTTTTTTTTTTTTTTTTTTTGGTGGGGAGGACACTTTGTATTATAGAGATAAACAATCCGCTTAACGATAGTTGTAGGAGGTGAACTGCAACGACGCTTTACTCTTGCAAGAGGGTCACGAAATGCGCCAAACCTAGAAAAACGGTATTTTCCTCCCAAAAGTTCACAGGACGAATGCATCGAATGCTTAATTGTGGACGTCACATCAACGCTCAACTGGGATGTAAGTATTCCCAGGAGTGCGGGCTCCAGAAGTGGAGCGACAAGCGTGTTGACACGCGACGCGTTAGCGCGGCCTTGACAAGATGCCACAACTCAGTCAGACCAAGAGGGGAAATGCCGCAGAGTCGGCAGCTGGACAACTCTGAGGCAGCTGCTGTTTTAAAGGCGCTCTACAGAATTCTTTCTTCACAGAATGTTGTTTTTTTCGCCGAAGGCGAAGGCTGGCAATTATTACTTAACTCACGTAATGACAAAAGCAGGGTGTGCTTTTTTAAACACCCTGCCTCCAGCACGCGCTTCCTGCCTCTCGCCGTTCTTTGACTGCGCGTGCGCGGTCAAAATGCACGAGGTGCCGTTGTGTTGTTGAATATAGGAAGCTCGCCCTCAAGGCGGAATAACACAAGGCCCTTCCTGGCGTTCTCATCATTTCCGTGTTCTACAATAGGCGCGTGAGGTATTCAACACGTCACACAACCACCACAGCAATTTAGCCACATGAAGACTGCTGTCCCTAGCAGTTACAGTCATATACTAACGATCGGGTTCATCAGAGTTCGCCTTAATTATTGTAGTTTCTATTTCTTTTTCTTTTTTTGGAAATGAAAGATGGCACAAATTACGTTATTTATTAAGACGAATAATAGATCATTCCTTCGTCACATAACTACGAAATGGAAGACCGCAAGACAGATGGTGAAGACGCACTCGAGGGAGTGCGTCTTCACCATCTGTCTTGCTTGCAGGGAGTGTTTGATTGTGACCGACTGCTTTACGATTTGTGCAGAGCGCAAGTTCGTCTGCTTTTTTTGGAAGGGTTGTGGTGACGTCAAAAGGCCGAGCTTTGATTAGTTCTGAATGAAGGATAGTGGGCAGCTTGCTTTAAGTTTTACCCACTGTCCTTCAATCAGAGGCAATCAGAGTTTGGCGTCTTCCTGGCGTCACCGCAACTCTTGCGCAAAAAGCAGGCGACTTGCTCTCCGCATTGCGTTCCACCGCGGCGCGTTCCGCGGAGCTCGGTTGTCATAGCAACCGTGTCGCTATAAGCAGTGAAAAACACTCCTAGCATACTTGCCCCATCTTTTCCCTATACGCAGCATAATTGCACCCTTGGACTCAAATGTCTGAGCCGGACTTGACGGAGATGGAAAACGCTGTGTCGTTGCACTCTTTGCGGAGGGAAATGTACTATACACCGTTTCAACCTTAAGTTCAGACGCACCGACGGTACGAGCTTAAGGGACGATAGCGTCAATAGGGCCCCATCATGGTGGTCGTCGTGTTTCTGTACGTGTTCTAGTATCGTTTAACCAATCACAAACCGAAAAAGCCTAGTGACTCGCGCATTTGACGCTACTTATTGATCACATTGCCTATTAGCGTTCGCTGCGTCTGGGCTCAAGCTGAAGCGAAGTATAGTTGTCGGAAGAACCGTTAACAAACTCGGACTCACCCCTTAAGTTTCGTGTAGTCACATTGTAGTTCCATGCACGACCGTGATGAAGGCTGTCTTCTGCAAGCCATATCTTTGACTTCCTGGGACGAACAGCACTTTAATGACTTTCACTTATTTTTTCTTATATTGCTCGACACCTTTTTTGGTGTTTATACTTGCGAATTGTAACCGGAACACTCGATAACGCACACATAGATTACATTTTGCACTTTTCACTGGGAAAGTAGCAGCTCATAGAGTGTCCGCTAGGTGGGATGTCTCCTGAAAGAGCGCTGAAGCGTTGCGAAGAATTTCTTGCCGACGGTAGCCATGGTTTCTTCATGATGGGTGAAGTTGTTTGTACAGATGAGTGCAATGGGACACATCATGGACGGGTAGTGCGGTTGAAAACCTTGGCTGCGTGAAACAGAATACGGATACAGGGTGAGAGAAATAGTTTTCTGAGAAATTCAAGCATAATCGAACATAATGATACTTAAGACATTCAGTTATGTTTGCCCATTTTCGTATTTTTGCACTGTTTATTTCATCTTTAGTTAGTGATGAGCAATTTTAATAAACATTATCTTATGTTCAGCGAATTAACGAATTGAACACAAGCCAATAATAACGTTTACATAAGAAACAAAAATACCAATAAAACATTACTAACGTTTCATTGCTGTATTTTGTTGTCTATCACACCAGTGTGGTAGAAAGTAACGAATAGAGCATAACACTGCAAAAACGCTTACGTAGTCAAGATTTGGCAGCGCTGAGAATGCGGTAAAGTATTAGCATATTTATGTGATTATACACATGATCAGGGTTCTGTCGAGACACTAAACACCAGCCGCGGAGGTTTAAAGAACGAAATGTGCCGAAAGTTCTGAAGGGGAAGAGATATTCACAGTTTTAATATTATCACCAATAATTGTTAAGACAATTACACACTGTGCCTACACTTAGGTATATTTTTTTACAATATGCTATTTAACTGAAGACAGACAATACAAGACTAATCATGAACCTGAATAGGCGTGACCATTGGGACAGAATTTAGTACCAGCTGGGGCTAGGCGTCCATTAAAAACTTAACCCAAACTTTCATTATCATTTATTTAGGTTTTTAAAGCCACTTACAAAATTATAACGACAAAGATGAGCTTCCATTGTCACGCCTAGAGAGCGAAGATTCTAGTTTCCACACAGCATCGGCGTCAGTTGCACTTGGAGCGCTGCGCGCACAGCCATAGCACGACGGAAAGCGTCCCATGCTTTCCGTCGTGCTATGGCTGTGCGCGCAGCGCTCGAAGTGCATAGCACGACGGAAAGCATGGGACGCTTTCCGCCGTGCCTTCGACGCCTTCCACCGTGATTTCTGACGCTAAGCGTTCAAAGTACACGCCCTGCCGTTTTTGCTGTTTAAGTGAGTCGTGTTAATGATTTATCGTTTGAGTTGACCACAAGGAATAAGACTTCCAAAAAAAATGAATTGTTTTAAATAAAATATGTTTTATTGGGTCTAAACACGCCATCACGAACTCATTTTTTACATACAGCCTGCTGTGAGGCCAAACCAGGTTCGTAGTCAACGAAAAACTACGAACACTTTTCAGTATTAGAAATGTTAGCAAGAAATCACACACATTTTTACTGTAAACAGCATACGTGTAGAATCAGTTCAATTCATCGATATGTTTAACAAAGAAAAAAGGAGTTCCTAACTAATTAATGTTGAAACGATGAGGCACAGTACATTTGTTATGCGTCGTTCTGTTTGCATTTTTGAAGTTTGCACACGTAACATATTCTTGCGAATATCAATAAGGTAAACGCCATGTAGCAATTAAAAAAATTAGTTTAATCGAGTCAACATTATACCGGTTTACTTATGGTCAAACGGTTCGCATCGGACTTGAGTGGGGAGACACCTGTAAGTCGATAGCGTTTGTAAATAAATCTGACAGCTTTACTTTCTAATGGTTTTATTTCGGGAATGTTTCGTTGTGTAAATGGTTCCCAAAATATGATTGCTTATTCAACCGTTCCTAAAATCACTGATATGCTCCTAATTTGGGCTCTGGACCGGCGAATTTTAATTTCCATCTAAGTGTCCAAAACATTTGTTTTGGCACATATTGGAGATATCGTTTACGTGTGCATTCCAGTCCAGATTCAATATCGAAAGAGCGCCTTGGTGTTTGTAATCATGTACACATTTTAAATGAATAGTCTCAACACTTTTGGTGAACTGCGCATGTACTTTGTTTGCGTTTTGTTCATGTATACTGTTTTGTTTTTGTTCATTTTCGCGTCACACCAGCTTGTCAATTTCTGTAAATACTCATTCAACGTCTTCTCATCATATGTTTGTATTTCTGAATATGTAAGTGTATCGTGGCCAAAATGTTTAATTTTAACCCCAGACTAAAATCCTCGGCTCATTTCGCTGATATATAAAATTAATAGCAGCGGCCCGAGAACAGATTCCTCATGCACTCACAATATATCGGATAAGTTTCCTGACATTGTACTAATCAACTGCACAGAATATTAGTTCTTTCTAAACCTAGAAGGCGAAAATAATAAATTTATTTCCAGAAAATTAGGGTCATTCTTGTAAATGTGTAATCAGATTTTTCAAGCAGTACAGCGTAAAAAACAAGTGTAACGCGTCCTAAAAAAAAAGCGTAAAAATATGAGATGCGACATTCTTACTTTTTCCTTTGTCACCACACCTTTTCTTTTACGTTGAAGACAAACTATTAACCTGCTCAGAATATACCGATATTTACAAAAGTACATAGTGATCGATCTTTTAATCAATGAAGTGCTCATACCTAGAAAGAACGTAATTAGAGCTTTTGGGAATGCAGTTGTCCGCTAGGCGGCAAAACAACCGGCTGTCAATTATGATGATAACTTAGTGCGTGCGTCATCTAGCCTCCATTAAGAAAGTGGAGGGACCTATAGTGCATAAAATAAGTTCATCATCTGAAATGGTCTAGAAAAGCGTTACGTTCAAGTACCTTCATGCGAATTATAAGATCAAAATCTTTATACGTTAACTGCGCAAGAGGTCCACCTTGCATATTCTGGACCATGGGAAGCCATACGCAAGTTATATTTTCATCAAAAAGCGGAAGGAGAGAGAGAGAGAGAAAAAAAAAGTATTTATCAATGTATTAACAATTGTACAAAATGAAGTTTAAGACGTATAGAGGAATAGGCAAAATGTGAATGTTTAGATCAAGAAGCATGTACAGGGTGTTCAATTTTTAACTTAAATTCATCTTGAATATATATCTTTTTTTTTTTTAAGGAAACAACGTGAGAAAAGAAAACGTTAATCTGGTCTATGCCTTTGAGTTGTATGCCTCGGAGAACATTATATATGGGGTTTATTGTCACAATGAGCTAGAATGTGATAATCAACTTTCTAATTATTCAGAATAAACACATGTTTCGGTTAGAAACTGGCTGAGCATCATCCAACGCTACTAAATTTCTTAATTTTGGAAACCTTTCAAGCATGTGGTAAGCGTGAGGCAAGGCTAGAGTTTCCACTCGTGCAAGAGGCGCAACGCGCGCGGTCTGAAAACATGGATGAAAAGCCTTATTGAAAAATCTCATTTGTGTGAGAATTTTTGTGTCCAATAAACACATATGAATCATACAATATATATAAGAACATATAAGAACATATGATAACCATATAAGAATTATATAAGAACTATTAAGACTGTAAGAACCATTCGAATTTTGTTATAAGTTTCTTATATGGTTCTTATATGTACTTATATTTTAAATTGTTCTTTCATATTTCTTCCATGTTTTTATAGATTTTGTATGAATCATATGTGTTTATTGGACACCAGACATTTCCCATAAAATAGAATTTTTCACTAGGAACGTTATTATCCGCGTTTTCAGAACACAAGAGTCGGGCCTATTGTTCGACTGAAAACCTTACCTTACCCCTGCGCTTATTACGTGCTTCACATTTTTTACTAAAATTGATCGAGTTAGTGGTTTTATATGACTCTCATCAAAATTCTTAGTGGAGACGTATGTTTGCTTTCAGTAATTAAAAGCTTAATTACAAAATGTTAGATATTTATTTACCTACCTGCGACAATTATGCCGCCCTGTTAAGCCCGCTTGTCAGTTTAACTTACCTGCAAAGGCCTCATTACTTTGCATTTCACGGCTTTTCTTTAACTAAATCTGTTGGAGTTTCAATCAAACGCTGTGTCAGAATAAAACGCAAAAAAAAACGAGCGCTAGAAAAGAAAACAAGCAGCCATTAAGGTTTCATTCATATCCCAGCGGGTTTTGTAGAAGCATCTTGAATAGGGAAACAAATAAAAATTATTTTATCGCATGGCCGTTATAGGATCCGCAAATGGTAGTCCGGAAGATCGTGCCATGAACTCGGAACATACTCGTACTGTAAAGCATGACTCCGCCGACAGCAACTGAACTATTAAACAAGCACAACACATTATGAACCAGTAAGTCCCTATTCCAACTCCTCGTAATCCCCGCCTCAGCATTTGGTTCGAACATCTTAGTTGCATGAAAGAAACACGCTACTTACTGCGGACATAATTCACAGCATGGGGCAACGAGAAGATGGGAGCCATTCAGGGAGGAGTTTTGATCTGGAAAACAGAGCAAGAAACGACAATTGGCAAGTATATCAACCTATTAAATATTAAAAAAAAAAAAAAGAAACGCGAACATTCTACGCACTCACAAGGAAGGCACGAGCGCCGAAACATCTCTTCTGAATGGTCGTTATTTCCTGCTGCTTTTACGGAACCCAACTATGGATCAGGTCTACATAGTAGCTCCCTTCTCACACAAAGTATTGCACGCAATGTTGTGATAAGAAAAGTGGAAAAAATGATTTAAGCTGGTGAAAGTATACATTCCTTGGGAATTTATGACACTGCTTTTCATTACGTGCCACACATTTGATTGTGTGAGGCTATGGCCGCCGAGGTGCCACTTGAGCCTATAGCAACTCAAGCCACGATCAACGATGCACAACATACATCAGTGCAGACGCCTCGAGCGAATTGTGCTAGGGACTCTAAACACCGCCCCCCCCCCCCCTCCCTAGGAGGGATAGCCTTAGTATGGTTAGCGGATCCTCAACCTGCCCCAAGGAGCAGACACGCTGAAGATCGACAGGCAGCCACAGGGGCAGACGCTTGTGTCTTGGCGTCGCCTCGCGCTGGCATTGCGTTCGACGTGGGACGCTCTCAGAAGAAACTTGCAGGTCATGTATGGTGTAGGCGGTATTGTTCAACGTTACCCCGAAGGCAAGGCGTACACGTCCCCTATACCGTCGTCACAAAAGAAGAGCAAGCTATAGCTTGCGTTCGCGACATCAGAAATGCGTCGATCCCTAACGCATTGGGGGTGTTTCACAACGCACGCAACGCTGGCACGCTTCGGTGTGTTCTCAAATTCAAGTGGGTGTAGGCGATCCAAAGAAATGACGGCGTAATATGTTGTAAGGTGACTGCAACGCGTTTCCTACCGTAGTCACGGATATGATAAGAACGCAAGGGCGTGTCTTTTGAATGCCTGACATCCACCAAGTGCTCCATGCCTTCTGCCGTGCTTCGGCCACGCGCGCGCGCGCTCAAGGTGCACGGGACGCTGAAGCATTCTCGAAGGTAAAGGACGTTTGCGTGACGCGATAGAACTGAAGCCCCTATTCGCCGTTTTCAACTAGCCAGAGAAAGTGCGTATGGCGCGCCCTCTTTTCTATTTCCGCCAGATGACGCCAAACCTTGCTATATTGGCTGCATTTGATTCTGGCCCTGACACAGCAGCAAACGTGGAAGCGGGAGACGCCTACTATAATGTTGGTCGCTCTTCATGTTGACAGTTCGCGGTAGCTTCAATAGCCCGTAGCCTGTACGCCGAGACAACAGCGACGCTTGACTTCGGCACTTGTTCTTCAAATACGGTAACAATTGAATTCGAGGCAGCATGCTTATATTGCCTAGATTTACAAAAGCAGGTTTTACTATTGCTCTGAATTATCGATGTTAGTATGGCTTTACTACTTCACAGCGCATAAACTTTTCACAAAATGAGACGTTTATGCGCTGTGAAGTACCAAAACATGAAAAACCAACCACCTCAAGCTGCGGTGTTAACAGGATAGAATGGTGTTTTGCATTACTCTCTTTAAATTTCCAGGGTAACATTTTTTTGCGAAGTTTTGATTTTGTATGACGACCTTATCAGGAAACAACTTTACAAATTCGTCCAAAATCAAGAATATTAGGTTCAATTTGCTAGTTTACTTCCTCTCACATGCATTTATTTAGTAGCTTGGACGTCAAATATCCGCTCCTACGCACCGTCCATGAATACCAGCGATCGCAAAAAGACCGTCGACAAAATCCCAGCCGACGAATTTACTGCCATCAACTCATCAGCTCGCCAATGAAACCTTCCGCGTAAGCGGTCAGCCAAGTACACCAACGTAACGCGGCCAGTGAAGCGGCAGCTGCACCCTAGAAACTAGCTCCCCATAAGGCTTAGAAAAATCAGTGTGAACCATCGATATACATATTTAACGTGACACCATTAGCGAAAAAAAAAAAGCAATCCCCGTTACTTTAAGTTTCGTTTTAATGCGGAAAGGCCACCATAAAAAAATGCTACAGTGCGATCAAAATTTCTCAATGACTCAGCTTGTCTATACTTCATTTCGCAATAGTTCAACCGTAGCCCACGTGAAAATCAGACGTGCGATTCAAGCAGCCTCAAAAGTGCATTATCGTGGCACTCGTTTTCTATCTGCGTTTTCTGTGGATGGCTAAATAAATCACGTAGAAAAAAAAGGCAGAATCACGACGCAGTCATAGTTCGTGATTGCCTTAGCCGATGATGTCAAACGTGCTAAGACGAGTGCCGTAACGATACGTTTTTGTTGTTCCTCGATTGGAGACATCGGATCGTATCGTTAGCTGCGGCCGAACTTAATATGAAAGGAAGTATAATATAAAGGCCCGTTCACACACTTGCAACCCAGTACGACCGAGAGAGACTCGACCTGTTGAAACCTCTTAAAATTTCCTCAGACGACAGAAGACACTGGCACCCTGGCGCCGTCTATACGTTGACCCTGGAACGGCATTTCACAAGAGCGAAGGGTTTAGAGGATTTCAGAGGTCCAATGTGCGTAATACATATGAGAAGGCTCGTTTATAACGCTGACAAATGTTTTTCGAGCTAAGAGAGAAAGGATATTGCGCGAGAGAAATAGAAAATATGTTGGACCGCCAAGATTACACTGCTACCCGATAGGTGGCGCCAGTGTGTCCTCTCGCCGTAAGAGATATTAAGAGTTGCCAAGGCACTCGGTTCAAAGAGGTCGCAAATGTTCGAACAAAAAATAAGAAGTAAGAGAAACACACCGATTTATTTGTAAATTGCAAAACAATATCGGCTATGTTGTGTCTTTGTTGCAAGTTGCGCCTAATGTGTATACTCTCGTCGCAAGAGATATTAAGAGGTTTCAAGGCACTCGGTTCAAAGAGGTCGCAAGTGTACGAACGAGAGTTAAAACGTAAGAGGAACACACAGATTGATTAGTAAAATGAAAAAAAAAGCGGCTATGTTGTGTCTTTGTTGCAAGTGGTGTCTAAAATGTTTGGTGTCTTACTTACACAGCCGGTAATTAAGGATGTTTTGTACTCCATTTCGGCTCAATTTGATTGGCAGGCACGCATGTGCCAGGGGCTGCCCACGGTCCTTTACACGGCGGCAGAGGCGGTCAAAAGTATCCCCCTTCTGACTGAAATACTAAAAACGTTTTCACTTATCCCCCTAGTTTCCTGAAAGGCTGGGCTGAGTTTCCCTCGTCTTGCAACGCATGCTACACACATGCAGAAATCGAGCTCCCTATGAGTTTGAAAAGATTTGCGAAACAATGATGTCGGCCAAAGCAAAGCCCGTATCCCGTTCCCTGGTATACAATTTGGTGCTTCGCTAATTTACATTTCGTTTCACAAGTAAACTTTAGTTCCCGGAGATGCAAACTTCCTCTGATGAAAATAACTTCTATTTTATTTCTTCAGACTCGAAAACATTTGACACCATGTACTTTTTGTTCTTTCCTGTCTTTCTCTCTTTCCATATTTCTGTCTTTCTGTCTTTCTCAAGTTAAAATCGCGGTCGCTTGTAGCCGCTGCCCACGACAGGGCTCCGTAAATTTTCAAATTTAAGAAAGCGTCGGTGCGATAGCTTTGTTTATTATCAATAGAAAGACTTGCGGTGGATTGTCACGTGACCAGAGACGCAGGGCGGACGCCATTCTGTTGTTTGTTGTCGGCACATGTCCAGCTGTTGAAGTGTCGTTGCGCCAATATAAAAAAACGAACCTCTTGCCGGCGTCATCACACATGCGCTGTACCTCATTCAACAGACAGATGAAGTCCCGATCCGCTCGATATCGTGAAACGCTTTACTTAATGACTAATCGAAACGCACGAACAGAGCGTCCTTTGGAAACAAGTGAGATAAGTTTCTAAAGTCATCGATGGTGCCGGTACTAAAGAAATACCGTTTTCTTTTTTCTGATTTCCTAAAATTTCAAAAAATGCGAATTGATGAAGTTCCTCCTTCATAGTTTGCATTTTGAAAACGACGGAAACAATTGCGCTCTTGAAAACACCCACCATGTTTTGGGGCAGCTGTTTATCTCCGTAATACTCAATTTCACAAGCATCTGCACTGTTGAAAAATGAACGGGCGCAAGCGCGCTACTTTGAAGAAACATTTTTATGCTTGAATTGTTGTACAAAACATTCTGTTGAGCAAGGCTCATTCGCCTCTGCCTTTGTCTACTCTGAAGACATTTGCGGGGCAAACTATACTTGCGTAATTTATAATTAAAACCGTAAAACTAAGGTACTTAAATGTCTTCGTAATATACGCATTGCCCATTAAGACTTCTTTGAGCGATGCGCGTAACGCGCATACCGCACCCCGTCGCCCGGTTGCTATAGTATAGGCGAGGCAAAACGTTATACTTAAAATTACGGTATCGGCTGCTACACCAACTTTTTTTGTAAGGTTATTTTGTGCAGAGAGCAAGTAGTCTCCTTCTTGCGCGGGAGCTCTGGTGTCGCCGGAAAGACGCCGAGCTCTGAATGGTTCCGATTGATGGATAGTAGGTAGACCTCAAAGCAAGCTGCTTTGAGGTCTACCCAGTATCCTTCAATCCGACTCAATCAAAGGTCTGCTTTCTCATAACACCCCAACCCCTGCAAAAGAAGCAGACGAACTTCCGCTCCGCATTGAAGACGACCTCGAGACTACATCATAACATATTAGATCTTCTTGCTGTGTATTGGCAGATACTTTACATATACATTCAATGATAAATCAATGTGTATACATGCTATCGAAGAATAACACAACGTTGACGATCTTTGATCACACTACTCGATTGGCACAACTTATAATCTTACGCTATACACCCAAACTATTTCGCTAATTGATCGGCGTCGCCGTCCTAATAGCACGTTTATTATGAAATTCAAATTATGTCCGGCAGCAATCAAAGCTACGATTCGGCGGACGCAATCGAGCGGCGCGAAAATTGCGTCGTCATGACGCGCGTCGTTTTGTGCGTTTGCTGCTGCAGTCTAAACTAATCCCGCAGAGTAAAGAAAAAAAATGCCCATAATCACGTAACGTTCACTGTTTGTGATTCGGTGATATTCACCGCATTTGGCGGGAGTTAACACCATGAGGGCGCCGCTACATTAGGTGCCCCAGTAGACTTCCGGTAGTGTATTTATTTGTCATCCAGCAACGCACAGTGATCGGGTTTAAAGGGATGGTGAACCGAACATTTCAGCGTCTATATATATGCGGAGACACCAGTAAAAGAAGAGGAAAAACGGAAGCGCACGGGTGTCCGCCGATAGCAGACAGCAGCGAGCTTGTTTGCGAACAAACATCGGTGAATAGCGAGCGCCTAAAGGCGACGAGTGTCAGCCACGACAACAACCTTTTGGCGCCGTTTCAATTACTTCATGGCATCGCGGCGCACGCTGCGTACGGACGCAAGGTGGAGCGACGGCTACCTGCAAATGGAGAGTCCTCTTTTCGGCGATTTGCATTCACTGCGATATTTTCTTTAGATCGGCGAACAGAATATTGTTTTTTGTACTTTGACCTTTCCGTCAGTCTTAAATATTCAAAAGTGTAATGGAGAAGGAAGACTCTAGAGAGAAAAAAAAAAAGCTGCGTTTATTTATTTTGTTGAGAGAAACGAACCGTAGCTCCGAAGCATTATAGCAGGTACGGCCATGAAGAATAAAACAAAACACCCTCTTATGATTGTAATTAGTGAAACACCCTGCCGTAAAAGCTGTAAAAAGAAACACATAAGAAATGCATGTGGAAAGCAAAATTAAAAAAAAAAAAATGGGACCGCTTTTGGAAGGAAGGGCCCCGCTTTGTTACGCATAAAATAAGCGTCTGGCAACCCTTTCCACCCAGTAACTGTTTCAACAAAAGGTAATATTTTTTTTTATAATTGGCAGGATAAAATATTTCTTTGTGTCTTCCTCGAATTGTTCGTGCAAAATTTAGACGTCCTTTGGTAATTTGTTTAGTACTCCTCGTTAAACAATTAACCATTCAGATAAAAACCTTAGTCGAAAAATTTTCCCGCTTATGCGTAAATGGTTTCGTCCAATTAAACATTGCGTCCCTCTTACAGGTGCATTTCTACTCTTATTTCCGAATACAAATCTCGCTGCCGGTTTTGTTTTCGTAAACTTTTAATGCGGATTCTGAAAAGCGCACATATATTTAATTGTAGGTCCTACCGAAGAGCAACACGCAGTTACCTTTTTTTTTCATGGAGAACTACGTAAGTTCCAAATCAGGAAGTAAAGTACGGCTAATTTTTTATAGTTGGGCGACGTGACAATTAAAACAAAGCGTGCCTGACAAAGTGATACCAAATATTCCCCGGGAGTCTTGATACTTTATAGTATAATGGGAGGTAAAACGTTTCGTCCGTGAAGTTTCCTGAACATGCATTAAGTATTCAGATCCAACTCCCAAGTCTAAATCAATTTCAATCATTCATCTATGATTGTAAAACAGTAACATCACTTCCTCTATCTATTGTGCTATACAAAACAATATGTCGTCCGCAAACAGCCACAAAGACGAGGTAATCTCTAGCGATAGGAAATTGATAACCAAAATAAATAAAATGGTCCCAGCAGAGCCTCTATTGGCACGTCGGTCGCATCACAAATTAAATCATATTCAGTGCTATAAGAAATTTGTTTTTTTGCATTATCGGCATTTATTTTTTGTGAATATATAGGGAGCTCAAATTGTGTAAAAACAACAAATGATACAATTTGTAAATTGTTTAAAAAAATTAAAGACGTTTCCGATTCCCTGTGATGCCAAATTAGAGCGCAGCTCTCGAGGAGGAGGAGGAGAGGGTACGTAGGGAAGGGTATGCGTCTCCTCCCCCTCCCCTCCTCCTTCTCTACTCCCTTCCTATTTAGCGGAAAATGTTTCGCTAATGTTAGCGGTGAAATTTTTTCTCTAAGTTTAGCATTGCATTCTTTCAGCTAAGTTTTGTGCTGCAAAATTTATCGGGGAATTTTTTCGCTAAATGTATAGGTGAATTTTTTTTGCTAAATTTAAAGGGGAAATTTATTTTATACACTTAGCGAGAAATTTTTTTTCGCTAAATTTAACGGAAATTGTTTTCGCTAAATTTAGCGGGGAATATTTTCCGCGGGGAAATTTCTATCTAAATTTAGCGGAGGATTTTTCCGATAAATATAGCGGAAAATATTTTGCGCTAAATATAGAGGGGAATATTTTCCGCTTAATTTAGTGGGGAATTTTTTCCCTAAATTTAGCGGAGAAATTTCCTGCTAACCTTAGCGGTGAATTTGTTCTGATAAATTTACGGATGAATTTCTCCGCTAATTTTAGTGGGAAAAGTTTTCCCGCCAAATTTACTGCGGCAACTTTTTCCGCCAAATTTAGAGGAAAAGTATCCCCGCTAAATTTAGGCGCCGTGTGACTTCACGAGCGTGATGTCACACGTGACGTCATGTGTAACGTCATTATAAAAACGTTCTATAATGCAACACGTGGTTGGGCCGATGGCGACGTCGACGCCGCTTAATACGGAAAATGGCGCCTAAGAGCTGGGCTCTAAAATCTAGAAAAATAACGTGCATTTCAGCTCCCCTCTAAAGTCAAAACCAAATAATGGTAAAGATTGACGAGCTGTTTAGCGCACACGAGACCCTTTCTAAAACCATACCGGACAGGAGAAAATGCCTTTTGCTATCGAGATGTTTATACACACCGTAATAAATAGTATGTTAAAAAATCGTGCAACATGCACAGCTAAGAGAGATGGGGCGTTAATTCTCTATCTGTGTTTTTACCAATGCTTGTGAACTTTAGTAACGTGCGTCAGATTTCATTTATTGGAAAGCGTACCCTCGTCTAAAGTTTTAGAAAAAAATATGTAAAGGTAGGAGAACGCAATCTATAAGCACAACTTTAAAACTCTAGGTGTCAATCAATCATGTCCTCCCGCCTTCTGAACACCACACTCATCTAAGCATTTCTTTGTCTTCAACATTTGTAACCACAGGTGACATATGCGGCACTATATTTTCGATAAAAAAAAGGGGGGGGGTGCATAATGCCTCACGCTAGAGGGAAATACAAACTAAAATATTAATTAAATCCGTTTGTACTTTGTGACTTTCTTTATTTACGTCGTCCTGGTATAAAATGTGTGCAGTTCCGATGTCTTTTTACATGTCCCTCGCAGTTATATTAAGAAATCTTTGCTATTTAGACGCATGCCATTTAAGGGTTTGTCAAAATACTCCCGTTTAAGCGTGATAGTAAATATCCTAAAGGTTTTAGCAAGTTTTGTTTTAGTTTGGCAGACGCAGAAATGCATGGTTTAATTTTACATTTCTGATAATTAGATCACCGTTTCTTTATGCATTTTGAGGGTAGAAGTCATCCGGTTTTCGTTTTCATTTTTGATTTCGCAATTTTAAATATAGACGAAATGTAAAAATCAGTTAATCTCAATAAACGTGTTTTTTTGTTTATCGCGATTTTTAAAATCCTTTATTTTATAAACCATTTTAAATATTAACATATTTATAAATCAATTCTTATAAACTATTTAAAAAATGTCCCATGTTGCATCTATACTGTTATCTAGAGCAAGAAACTCAAAATGCTTTAAATATATATCAATTTATTTTCTATTAGCTCCAATAATTTGATCGTAGATAAACATTTCTCCATCCTTTCCTCGGGAACGTCAAGGCTGACCGAGCATTAAACTGGCAGTGACTATGTTGTGTTTGCTACTATTTGAAACGACGGATACATCATGAAGAATTTCCCTTTTAAGCAGAAGCAGATCTAATACATTTTACCCATCTATTTGGTTTCCGAACAAGATGTTCAAGATCATAGGAAGTGACCATATCATCGAATTAACATAAATAGCCTCATTTGACACAGTAGTGTCATCACCGTGCTATTCTAGTTCTGGAAGTTTAAATTCCCCTTCCAGAGAAATGATCTCATGGGGTAGAACAGACATATTCTTCTTCTAGACTACAAGTGTCTCGACACCGGTTTCAGGAGGATGGCAAAACACACCAATGGCCATATATATCATATTGGTTAGGCGTTCGTATCCGTCACTAGACGGATTCCACCTGTTCCGTTTCCACATCGATTGTCACACTGTTCAGATTCCTACTAACAAACATATACCAAATTCACGCCCATTTTATCTCTTGTATATTCATTACACTCGGAAGGAAAAGGACTGGGCAACTGATCAATTAACCTTCCGATTAATGACCTAAGGCATTAATCGTTATTAAAAATTTTATCCGGTTAATCGATCGGTTGGATTTTCAGTTATAAAAATGCCCGCTTGCTGCCAGGTGTGATATTTGTCGTTTTCAGGAGTCAGCACTGCTGTGTGCTATGGTAATGTAGTTTCGCGTTCGAGAGTCTCCCATGGGGATTATAAGTTTTCAACCAAAATTCATAAATATTTGTTCTTAAGATAGGTCGCTCGTGTTATTGCATTTTTCTTGTGGTTGGTACAGCGCTGTACGAACCGCCTTATTTGAATATTGAAGCGCGTTAATACTCAAATAAGGCTCTTCGTGGCGCATTTGATGACATAGCAGAGAAAAGGGAAATAAACAGTGTATTTTTACACTTTTTGAGACGTCATGCATGAAGAATAACGCAACCGATTAATTAATTGTTTAATTGATTGAAGAGTAGCAATAGATCGGGTTAAACGTTTCGATCGACGCCGATCCCTAAACATTTCAGTGTTCAAAATTGAATCACCTAACCACAATCCTCTGCCGAAAATGAAGTCGTGACGAAATACATGTATTGGCCATTTAACTCTTCAATTATGCTGTTGTTGTTTTTTACATTGCGGAAATTTACTAAGAAAGCTGAGTTCTCTTTTCAAAAATAGTATCTACAAAAGGAATATTTCGTTCGTCAATATATTTTGATTATCGCAATGTTGTTTTGTACTTATTGTCATCAGTGGAATATCAAGGTGAGAAAATCACATGAGCGGATTTCCGCCCAGACCCTTAAACGATCCTTTCGAGTTCAGATACACACTAATCTTTACACGGAATTTTTACCGTCATCCAATGCGTATGTGCTATTTTAATGCGAAAGCATTAACTGTACCGTGGAGCGAGCCGACGTCATCGTGTTGTGTGTACGTTTATACAGCTTGGAACGTAATCTGCCTCAACGGGCGACTTGTCCGACGTCATCAGCTTTGAAGCAGCGCCAAACGGCACCTTAAATCCTTTCTCCAAGCGAAGCCAGCTCCCAGCTATGAAACCACGCGAAAAGCCCAGACAGCGGTACCTAATTTCCCCGATCCCAAAGAAGTGGATTCAAGCGGATGGTTTTCGGCTTCAGTCCCATTGGTGGGCGTGCGTCGACGAGGATCCCATTGGCCGCTGCGCGTCAGTTTGAACGACGGCCACCCCATGGCGCTGCGTGTCGACGCCGGGATCGCGCAGGTCAGAGCGGGAGGGAGAGCTGGGAAAGCCCGTGATCGGCCGACGCAAATACGGCCGACGCGGAAAAACGACAAGCATGCTTTCACATTCACAACTCATAAGAAGTGCTTGGGTGCACCTCGAGCCTTTTGTGACTCGCAGGTTATCATTAAAAAGTTTTAACTGAGAGACCTTTTCCCTCTTTAATATTGCATCGCTTTGGAGCAGCTTCCGTTTACGCAGTCACCTGTCAGTACTAGTCATTCGACACCGACATTTTTTGGCCCTTCAGTTTCAGACAGCTTCTAAACTCATCGCTCTTTTCGTTTTAGTCGTACAATTTCATAAAAAAAAAAACTAGCCTAATTTTATCTACATGTTTTATTCCAAGCCTGCAAATGCGTTCCACCAAGTGTACTTCAACGTTCA
The DNA here is from genome assembly GCF_016920785.2 of Ixodes scapularis. NCBI lineage: Eukaryota > Metazoa > Arthropoda > Arachnida > Ixodida > Ixodidae > Ixodes > Ixodes scapularis. The sequence continues at coordinate 257,746 of NW_024609861.1, read as the reverse complement.
GGCCGCACCGGGACAATGTTTGCATAACCTTTTTTATTGTCTCGTCTGTCTCCCGCTCGTGTTCATGAATGCGAAACACGATTATGTTGTTCCTTGGACCCCTTTTTTTTTTCTTATTTCTTTTTTCAGGCCGACGAGCTTTTTCTACTGAGAACAGAAGGCTTCTTTCATATTTTTACGGCCTCCTCAAGTGGAACAAGTTGTACATCTGATCCTTGTTTATTTCTAACACTCTTAAGATGCTTAGACATACGGTAAATTTGCTCGCCTAGTCGATACTGGGCTTCTTTTATCGATAGCACTCCGAAGGAAATACTATCCTGTTTGTCCAAAACCTCTTGAATTAGGAATTCCGTTTATAAGTGTGTCTCGGAACTTTGCTAGACATCCTCGCAAATAATTCAACTTAGAATTTTTTTGTCATAGGATGCACATAGGCCGCAAACTCACAGAGGTGGCATTGATTCTGATTTAAAAAAAAACAAGGCTGATCTATTGCAAATGGAGTGTAATGCTATTCGACTTATACGCAAAAATATGCATGATTAAGATCAGTTAATGCAGAAACAAAACAAAAAAAAAAAAACTATCAGGGCAAAAGTGCTGGAAGATGGTAGAACATACTTCTGCTGTACTCTTATCACCCATACGCTTACATGGCGGCAGCGGAAGCTGCGTACCAGGAATTGATGCTTTAGAAGAAACTTGTGCTGCACTTACACGAGTGCACGGATTAAACATACGAGCTCGTGGTGACTTGCTCTTGCAGCTTATGCTGTCCTGCCATCTTGGAGGCGAACGGGGTATAGATAAACCGAGATAGGCTTCAATTATGTCGGCTTAGGCTTTCCAAGGTTTTGCTAGGGTAGGTTAGGTTACGTTATATGATGATATGTTTGGTTAAGTTAGTTAACATTCAATAATATTAGTTAGGTTACGCTAGGTTTGGTTAAATGTAGTCAGGTTAGCTCAGATTAGGTTAGGTTAGTTTTGCAGTGATATCTCTGCAGCAGGCGAGCGCCAGTGGTTCGTCGTCCCTGTCGCACGTACCTTGATGAGGGTGGCTGTGGGACACGGTTCCATGTCGGCGCTGGTGTTCTCCGTGCTCATCCGGCGAGAACTGAAGACGTCCTCCGAGATAGAGCTCATGTCCGTCGACATTCGGGGGCCTCCCGTCGAAGCGGACACCGTCGGGACGGTGAGCAGTAGCGAGGAGGTCGGACCGTTGTGGCGGTGCTCGTCCGTGTGTACCTTGTCGCCCTGTCGGTAGCGCACGGCCGCTCGGTCCTGAAACGAGCGACCGAGCGGTACAATATTTTGTTTGACCTGCGGAAGGCGGGCCGGAATCCAGTCCCCTCTCTAACCGCCATTCGCCTTTTACCCGACACCGCTTGGCAAGAGAGGGATCGAACACGCGTTGAACTATTTTGTATTATCCACTGATGTTTTGTTTGTTATCTCATCCCTCTCATCTGTAATGCCTCTCGCCCCGACTGTAAAATAAATAAATAAATGAAAGTTAATGTTTTCACTCACCCACAATTTGAAAGAACGCAGTCGAAAAATAAAAACATGAACTCAGAGGGGCAGTATAGAGACACAAGGCGATCGATTGACTTTGTCGGCGGTAACCTTGGCAGAAAAACGCAGACGATGGTCGTGACGTTGCAACCCTCGCGCTGAGTGATTGCGTTCACAGCCTCCGAGCGTTGGCTATGCTCATGTTGTGGTTAAACAAAAAAGTCAAAACCATGGTACAGAGAAATTTTAAACAAAACTACTCCGGGCGCATTTACTCTACCGCGTAACCTTTGTCACAGATCAAGCGACCCGGCGCTCGCTTAAATAAATAATATTGAACGTCATTGTCGTTCCTGCGCTGCTTCATGAGGATGATTCGCAAAATTTTTTCGCGCCATCCTCGCTTTCGTTTTTGATTTCCCTCCCGTGCCTTGTTTGTATACCCAGACTACGCGGAGCTTCCTTAGGGCGCCGTAACTGAAATTGGCGGTCTTCGGAGCCACTTCTAACTTTGCGAGGTATACATAGCCGCAAGCCGTGCCATTTTGCCCGCTCGATTGAGCGTGCGCGTGCATGCGGCGGCGGCGGCGGCAAAACAGGTTATACGGCCAATAGCTCCTAGAAGACAAAGGTCTAGGTATGACGTCATTGCTTGTGGATGCCCCCAGCCCGCCCCAAGAGGCAATTGTGCTGAAGCTCGGCAACAATGGACGCAAAGTGGGCAGAGGCGTATGTTTTGGCGGTGGCGTCGCGTGCAGGCGTCACGCTCGGCGGGGGACGCTGTAAGACGCACGACAGAGACGCTGGCACGAGCTAGGCTCTGCGGCTGGGATCCACTGTACTAGAGATGACATTTTAGAGGGAGGGGGGAGGGAGGTGCTTCCCGCCTATTCTTTTATGTGACGTGGGTCTGGCAGGGAATCTCGTTCGAATACCCCGGCGGATATTGGGATTTCGTCGCGGAGTAAAACAATAGTGCAATTTTTGTAAATATTGGAAAACCCTTTGACGCATATTTGTTGCTATTTTGCAGAAATATTGATACATACATTTAGAGGGCGCTATATAGGACATTGAAAAAAATCTGAAGCTCGGTACCTATGTCCACCTAACGCGGTATTGTCTACGGTCCTATTGAAAAAGTCAAGGCATTTCGCGATGTGCCATATCAGACAATTAAAAGAGATGAAACGGCTGACTTAAGAAATATTAAATTGCGCGGGAACCCCCCAAGACAATAGTCGCAGGGCCTGCTGCGGAACATAACAATGCGCTGTTTCCATAAAGGTAGACTTCGTGTGTAATTTTTAGAAATTTAAAGAAAGCGTGCGAGCTCCAAGCAAATATGATCCCACTTGACCTAGGGTACTATCATCGCAGTTTGCCGTCTGGGACCAACTCATCCGCCGTGCCATGTCAGGTGACGATTCAATATCTCCAGTTTTAAGCCATCACATCCATCGTGCCCACAGCGCCGCTACGGTGGCGGGAATGGGAAGTGTTCCGGGCGGAGAGCGAAGGGCTGCACTATGGTGTCTGGAACGCGTTTCCGATTGGTGCGTTTAGCCTCCCATCCCACCCATACATCAAAAGTGGTCCCGAAGGGACCAGAAATGACGTCACAAAAGTCGGAGTGTCACGCAGTCAGATGTCGCGACCCTAGCGGTCGATCGTAGGGATGCTGGCGAAAAGCACGAGCCGCACGAGCGGCATGAGCGAAAGCGAGGTGTCACTTCCGTCGCGGCGTCCCAACTTCAGGTTGCAGAAACTTCCTTGGGCTGCCACACTGTAGAGCGACCTTCAGCAGAGCAGCCATCTGCCGCATCCAGCACCACTGTTGGGATGCCGCCAGGATCGGGACCGGCGATAGAATGATACTTCTGTGACGTCACCAGGTGGAAATCGAGGGACCGATATTTGGAACCCAACAATCAGGGACGCGTTTCAGGCATCATAGCTGCATAGAGTTGCGATGAAAACGACTTGTTTCAAGACTGCTGCGCCACTCGCGGTGGCGACGATTGTCATCGCAACACACGTGCGCTGCCAGCGGGGCGTGTGTTGAAAGGTCATATAGCTACTTTATATTTTGACTCGGCTTTCTGTGACTAGATGAATTTCGCACGTTCCACCCGTTCAATGGGTCGTACGCCTAGATTCCGCGATGAAAATTCCGGGAAGAAATTTTTGGGACCGCTAGAGGCGTTGCAGCCAGCAGACGAGTTTAGAGAGCATCAAGTAAGTGTCTCTTCAAATCAAACCATAGAGTGCGTTTGCCATTTGATGGTGGCGTTAAAGATGGCGGATCAGAAACTTTTCTGCTTACAAAACAAAAATGGTTGTCCTATCGGAACAAAAACTGTGTCTAAAGAAAAGTTTGATTTTATCCTTTGCGTAAAATATTCAGGCAATTCAAGGTCTGTTTAAGCCGGAGTTGCTTTGAAAAAGCGAACGTAGCCCTTTAGACCCACAGCTAAACTTTGCAATTTAATGGCGCCCATAAACACGTATCCCGGGTGTGAAGTTGGACACACTCTTGCTTGAGGCTCTCTAGACGCGTTAAGCGGTGCCAACCATTTTGAGAGAGCCTAGATTCCAGAAAGTCTCCCGCTGCTCGATCGAGATCACGTGGTTCATGGGCCACGTCTGCAATGTGAGCAGCGACGAAGCGACGAACGCGTTGCTCGTCTGCGATCGCCTCAGCCCGTCCGACTGCTCTCCTCCTCGCCACGCGAAAACGCAGCGCATGCGCACTTGCGACCAATCTTCGCCGGTGGCGTCGGCCATTAAATTTCAAACGATCCCCATGGCTTCCAGATGGACCCTCTCTACAATCTAGGCTCTAAAGCTTTTCATGGCGCCTCGTGCCCCTCCTTATCACTGCGCTCATTCGGCCCCCGGCACGCTTCCCCTTCCAGCCACTCTACCGTCGTCGTGACACAAAATCGAATGAGAAACTACATCAATTATGGGCAACCTGGTCCCACGCGTCATTACATTAATTGTGTAGTTCGATGCATCGTGCCATTACACTCACCGCTTTATCGCATCCATGGAGCAACTAATTTCAAAGGACGCATGTCAACACATCCACCGAGCCATCACATCCGTCGATGGATGTGTTGGCACAGGGGATGTGCTGGCTCGGTGGATGCCGATATCGTAGACACGCACAAATACATGTGATTCACGTGACGTCATTCAAAGAGCGCTCCGATGACCACCAGAGAAGAGGGGAAGAAGGAGCTCCCCTTTTAGCAGCCTTCACTTTTGTGCCTCCCAGATTTGCACACACGTCGATAATCCCCTCCCACAAGATTATAGAAGATTAACCCGACACTCAAAATTCTTACAAAATCAGCTTCCTTCTCCTCGTTTTATATGGTGGTCAAAAGTATGCTAGGTGACTTCAGTGCAACCCATGTATAGCGTAAGTGGAACGTTCATTTAAATGCTCCAGATCATATGTAAGAAAGAAGCAGACTGCCACAAAGGGACCCGATGTCACTCTATGTACCGCTGAAAAGGCTCAAAGCTGCAGTTCAAAGCTATAGTAGGAGCTTCTGCTGCCCGTGTGTTCATGAAGCCGAGGTGCGTCCTTGAGAAATGAGCTCATGCTTGTAGTTTCCACTGCAGGATATATTAAAGGGGAGCTGCAGCAATGTTTGTTACTTTCAGCAAATACCGCTTAGAATTATGCCTTGACATTCATAACATATGAAAACGCATTACTCTTACTTCCGTCGAAGAGAAATACGTTAACTATGTCAAAGTCACCATTCGCCCAATCGTGGAAAACCAACCGCAGCGACGATTTCGATTTCGGACGTCGCCGATTGCCGGCAACAAATGTTGGCTTGCTCAATAGGACTGTTCGACATGCGTTGTAAGCACTAGTTTTTGTATGTCTTAGCGCAAGTTAGCTGAAACACACTGTATTGCCTCTTCATTAATATCTGTCTCAATGCCTCTATGGCCAGACATATCGACATATTTTTATGTGTGCCATAACCGAAGCACGTGAGCTAGGGCACCTGAAACCCATTCCCGAATGATGTGTGCACCGGGTCTCCAATTATGATACCTCGATTTTTCGCTGCTGACGTCATCAAAGTGTCATGCAGTCGCGTGCCGCGATCCTGGTAGTGGCACAGCAGCCGAGGTGAACAAAGAAAAGTTTGTTAAGTTGCAGTTCGCACCCCCGCTTTAGGGTTCACAAGAGCTTCAAAACCCAGAGGTTGCGACGCTTCGACAAAAGCGACACTCGCGTTTGCTCGTGCTTTTGGCCTGTACTTTTGCAACCGGCCGACAGGATCGCGACATCCGACTGCATTACACGTAACGTCCTTTCTTGCAACTTCGGAAGATTTTCAATGCAAAGGCGGTACGGAGCGCTGAAGACACCAGTCGGTGAAACATTCAAGGATACATAGCTGAGCTGATCAAGGCCCGCGTCGCACTTAGGGTGCTATCTACGCCTTCATCATAGGGCGCAGATAAATTAATGTTTTTTGTCAACTAATAAAAAAGATAAAATACGTCACGCGTTACTGTCTGTAAACTGAAACAAAGCCCTTACTGAATGACTTTACCGTGTACAGAAAAATAGTCTGATGAATGAAGACTGGCTTAACTCCACGCATTAGACCCAACACAAACATTAAGAGAGCGATAGGCACGTACCTGCACAGCCGCCACGGTGTGAGAGCGCCCTCTTCCTGCAAGGTACTCTTGGTACTGGGAGACGACGCACAACAAACAATAGATCTGCAACGCCAACATGTTTGAAAGCGATCAGTTCAGTTCGGAGACGAGGTGCAAAGGCTTACGATACTCGAAGAGCACGCTTTAAAACGCACACTTACAAAGCTGATATAGGCAAAAGCAAAAAAAAATCCTCCAATACTTTGTTTCACCACAAGTCAGAGCATAGCCGACGCTACACGCTAATGGCGGCTATTTAAGCAGTGTAAGAAGTGGAATGTCACTACGTCCGTAATATTTATTTGCGTATGACATGACCGCTGAGCCAATTACCTTTCACTGCGCTCTCATACAAAGTGAAGCAAAGTATACGCGACGTTTTTATTTGTCAAGATAAACACATTCAGTAGGTGTCTACTTGATCGGTTAAAACGTCAGCGCAAGAATATATATTAAAAAAAAATCAACTGACGAATCGATATAGCAAACCAAATATGTACGGCAAACAATACAACACGGGTCAAGCCCGAGACTACCGACACCAGCTGCCATAAGCAGGTATCCAGCCTTGCTCAAACTCGCGCATCTGCGTGCCCTACATCAAAGAAACAAGGGAAGTGCTGACACGCGTGATAGCCAAAGAAGGAATCAACGTGGCCCTCAAGTGATGTCCACTTTTGGAAGGCTCATGCCCCGTCAAAAAGATCGCCCGGTGACAGGGAAAAAAAAGGCGTGGTATATAAGATCCCTTGCATTGAATGCGCAGAAATTTAGACCAGCGAGACGAGCAATTTCAATAAAAAAATTTGCCAACACAAAGACGACGTGCGCAAGTTTGACCATGAGCACAGCGCAGTGGCATGAGCACTGCGACGTCAGAAACCACCGGACTGCTTTTAACAGCACCCGCATCATCTACGCAGAGACTAACCTCGGGCGTAGACTCTTGATTGAATCCTGTCACATTCAATCGAAGCCAAAAAGAAATGAAAAACGTGTCTTGGTGCTCTGAAAACATTCTTTGTGAAGGAGCACCGGCATATGGCTTAAAGAAGATCGAAAAATACTGCTCCTCAACGGCCATCGCTATAGTCACCCCTAAAGATGAACCGAGTAATTATCGAAACCTAGGGTCTCTATTTTTAGGATTTGGTTGATTGTAGTGCTTTATTTATTGTGTCCGAGTCAGAGAGATATCCATCTCATAGAATTGCTTTCAAGCAAATTGATTGATCAAAATCTAAATTTGTTTACGTAATTTCAGGCTAATTGTTTATGAGTGCTGGCGTTTATAATCTCAAAAACAGAGGATCGCTACACGTATTAGGTTCCAAATGCGTAGTAGCTGGACAACGTGTTAGAGAAGCCAATTTCAATTATTTTAGCAGGGTCCATTCATTTGCAATAAAAGCATCGTTATTATTAAATTATCATTGTAGTAGCACTCACTTTCTTTATTTGCAATACAAGTTTTATTAATATTATTGTTATTAGTTGCCTAGGTACTGGCTATCTGCAATGTGTGTCGTTAACCTACCGTCAGCCGCCGGTTGCTACTTATTGTATTCCTTTGACCAATACAAGCCACATTACTAACACTGATTGTACGAGGCGTTATTATAACGAATACGCCAGGTTCAGTAGTTTTAGTACTTAAAACACTCACATTTTATCTTAAAATGTACATAGTTACTTAATTGGATTTTTGAAGCATTGCATTATAATCTCCATGCCTCGATTTTAACGAAAAAAATAAAGGTAGCTCTTACGTATACGTGACCAAACACTAACCATGTTATATCTAAAATGTCGTAACATAAACGGGGCGTTTTAATAAAGGTGGACCAATTCGATATTTCAAAAAATACTCGTCGTAAGAAAAACAAAAAAGGCTTGTGTCGTTTTGATTCTGGGCCAGGGGCTATTTAGGATAATTATACAAGTTCAAGATAATTAAGTTGTTAATTATATTCGCGTAATTAACTTTTTTAATAATTTGTTTAAGGGCATCGTTTCAATTAGAAGATTGCTCAGTATCATCAAAAAATACTGAATCAACAAATTGCAGAACGATAGAAGTCACACGAAACATTTTACGGCTTTCTGAAAAACCGCACAAATTCGACGGGTTTTTAAGTTTCGGTTTTTTATCGGAGCGCATCACAGCCTCGGCGGCACCGCGCCCCGTGGAGAAATAGTGCAACCAACCTTTGCTGCGCTGTCATCGCGCGAAGCAGCGGAGGTTGGTTGCACTATTTCTCCACGGGGCGCGGTGCTGCCGGGGCCGAGGTGCGCTCAGATAGTAAACCGAAACTTAAAAACCCGTCGAATTTGTGCAGTTTTTCAGAAAGCAGTAAAATGCTTCGCGTGCATTCTATCGTTGTGCAATTTGTTGGTTAGTGTTTTTTGATGATGCTGAGCAATTCTTTCATTCAAACCATGCCCTTAAACACAATATTAAAAAGTTAATTACGCAAAAATAATTAACAACCTAATTATCCTGGAATTTAATTATTTTCATAAATAGGCCCCTGGCCCGGAACCAAAACGACCGAAGTATTTTCATGTTGTGACGCGTCGTTTTTGAAATATCGAATTTGTCCACCTTGCGTGAAACACTCTGTATATACAACATATCCTTCTACTCTACGTCTGACGGGTTTTTACTTCGGCAGAGTTTAATCAACGAACCGATAAAACCCTTTTTGGTAACTGCTCTGAACGCGAAACATTATGTATGAACTATATTTTTCGTTTTCATTTTGAGCTTCTAATCTTTATTTTTATTTTATTATGAAATCATGTTAACATTACCTGTTAGTCTGGGTAGTTCAACAACGCTTAGAAATGTGTTCTTTGAAATGTTCATGGGTTGGCAGAGGGAGAGAATGTTATAAGAGGTACTTAAAAGCGATATCTGTATATACGCTTCCGCCTCTGTTTAATGCAAAATATAATTTATGTCAAAATAATGTTTAAACTACGTCTGTTCTTATGTAAAAGATTACTTGTAGCTTTCATTCGACGATACAAAACTACCCAGAAAGGTTTTTTTTAAGTATAGTCTTTGTAAATAAAGTAAACCCTGGATAAAGGCGTTTACAGCAGAGTCCACCTACGTCTACCCGCAGTTCACTCACTGAATAAATATATAATTATTATTTGATCCTGTATTTAGTTTACAACTTGCTGTGAATAAAGAATGTCCTTACGTTTAATGCACAAATGGTGTAGTCCACAATGCAGAAGATAATAGTCACCAGGTCACTCAGCTGTGAACAAAATGGAATTGAATCAAAACCAAAACGTTTGGAGTAAGTCACTTTATGATCTAAAACGCGAAACGGAAAGTATAAAAGACACACACAGAAGCTGGGTACAAGTATTCTTTCTATCTTTATTAAATAACAAAAGGAATTGGAGTCTGTGTTAGGGTACTGCGATAAGGATTTGTGTTATGTCTTGAAAAGGAAAGCGGAAAAAATTGACAACGTATCGAACGTGATGTTACAAACCCTCAATCAAAGTGACAACAGGTACCGCCCACTGCCAACATTTTTCTTGATTCTTCACTCGAAGGAAAATCTGAAGTGTTCGCTCAACGTATTGAATTGTATTGTTTTGTATTCTTCCGCGCAATCTCTTTGAAACAAATGTCAAAGTTAAATACGGAAAAAAAAGGAATGGGGGAACACATTTTATTAAAAAAGAAAGAATGTATATTAAATGTGTATTTTTTTTATGGGGGGGGATTCTCCAATGAAACCACTGGAGCGGAATGAGAGGCAAATATGTTCTAGCGTGCATTATAATTCTAAGGACTGTGGAAAAAATTACCTAAAGCCAAAATAACACCCTTTTTTACAACCAAAAAAAAAAACTTTTAATAAAACATAATAAAAAATATTAAAAATAAATATCAATTCTTTTAAATCACAATTTAATTCACTGAAATGTGCAGTTAAAAAAAGATCTCTGATAGCGAGCATTATAAACAACCTAATCGCACAGTTCGGTTTTTTTTTCTTCTAAAATTGCCTTTGTTTACGTATATACAAAGCTGACTTCTTTCCTGCTGCTCGATGACCGCAGCGAACACGGAGCTATCTCAGCCAATCCAGCGCAGTCAATGAATCACGTGACGACGCACCCCGGCTGTCGCTTCGCTCCTCCCGAAGGCAAAGACCAGGTGAAACTTTCATGGCAGTGGATTGGCTTCGATGGCTGGTAGCTTTTATGCGGTCCATCTTACATGAAACATAATACCATCACTGCTATGTATGAACACTTCATTCGCATCTAGTGCTGCCCTCAGCATCAAACTTTCGCTTGCTCTTCGTACAGCCGAGACCTCAGACCGATAATGAGTTCTATGCCGCGGGGGAGCTTTTAGTCCACAACCTGCAGGGACGGTCGACGACAAGGTATACATGCAGATAATTCAAGGACTAAAAATACTTACCGCGTCTGCGAGAAAGTAGAAAGACAGTGCAACATCCAGGATGGTTGTGATTGACACACAGGCTATCCACGGAAGCAGCAAGAGGCGATTATCCTGTCCACATAAAACAAAAGTAGAGACAAGGAAACTTTGATGAAAATAAGTACGGAGACAATGTAGTTCAATTAAAATATCTTGCACGTGTAACTGTTTTTAAAACTTTTCGTTGCGAAGCTAATTGGTGGACAATCCTAGAGTTTTATCCTCATTTTCAGAGGCACTAAGGTGTTTGAAAACAAAAGCAGCGCGAAGACGAAAAGAAAGTGAAAGGTAACTGACAGAATACAGCGATGATGCATACTTTAATGCATCGCTTATCAAACAAAGTAAAACTAATCTTCCGCTATAAATGCACAATTAAAACATCCCGTACTGAATAAACATCAAAATAATGCTCCCTCTAGATACTGACCTAAGTTCCACAAATTTTCTTTTCTCTTGAAGAAACATTATTTCATTTGTGCATTTAAAATTTCTCAGCAGTTTTATATTTTGCGTCAGTTGTGTGGTATGGGGGTTGAAATAGTTTCTGTACAACTCTTTGAAGTTTGCTCAATTTTGTACGTGTATTATACAAATAAATATTGAGGACATCAACTTTGACAACCTCTAAGAACAATTGAAGAAGGAACGAATTGCTTCTTTAATAGAAGAAGTTACGGTGTGATCTCTTGCTGCTTCGCTACCCTTCCCGTTAAGGCCTAATGACAAAAAAAGTATTAAAAGGGAGTAAACAAACAAATACAAATCAAAATACTACAATATAAAAATGATGTCATTAAACGCAAGGAGAAACATTTATCCCACATAAAAAGTAGGAAAAAATATCATTTTCCACAGAGTTTAAACACTGAGAGAAAAAATAGCGAACAACAAAAATATTTCACTATTTTTGTTTTATAGTTTTTTCTGAGTATTTGAACTAAAGTTGCTCAACGCGAAGTCACCGGCAAAGTTGTTTTCTTCTTATAGTTCTTGTGGTTCTATTTTTATTTTCGACCTTAAGGCAATATCTTGCAGCTACTCTTACTATTCTCTTTTATCAACACCGGCTTCCCTCATTCTTGCTTTTTTTACGATGCACCCGCAAGGTTGTCAAAAGAAGATATTAAACCCCCACCTCTTTTGACTTCAGTAGCGATATAAATTGAGCTAGGATGGAGCAAGGTTTGGCTTACTGTACAAAGGCCGATGATCAAGACGAGGGATGCGATGGCGGAGAAACCGGAGAATATGACCATCAAGAGGACAAACACGAAGATGACCGCTGCAAAGAAAAGTAAAGGAAACGTGTTAACTCAGTATTTTACATTACTTCCTTCACTAACTCAATAGTTCGTTCATTAATTGTTTTCGTTCATTTAGTGCCACCAAGACGAGAGGAAGACGAAAAGTGCAGAAGTTAATCTGGGCCATTAAGAGAAAAAAGAGCTCTAGGGTCATATTATTGCGGCGGCGATCAAACAGAAGGTCCACCTTGAATTGTTAATGTAACCAGTTAAATGATTCTTTACCAATTCATTATCTTATTATACAATCATTCAATAAATGATGCATCCATTCATTCGTCATTTTATTTAACGCGCTCATGAAGACCCCATGTCTTCGTAATCTTCTAAAATATATGTTGATAAAAGATTTGTCGAAAACAACTTAAATACTCCAAAAAGTGTGTTAAAGGCGTCATCATCCAGTGCGAAAAATGTGTTATATTATGAAAAATACGAAGCGGCGAAAACAAAAAAAAAACAAAAAAACTGGGGAAACTAAACGTTTAACGTGGCGATCTTGCACCAAAACAAAATATAAAATAAAGGGTGTGGGGACGCTGACGAAGTATCGACCTGCTGAAGCCACGACGGGCTGTTCTTATAGCGACGACATTTTCTGCACATTTCTGTACAAGAACAACCATAATATATTTAGAATAGTTCACAGAATCAAAGGAAGATTAAAAAAAAAAATAAACCATGAAAGCAATTTGAATTTTGGAAGTCCTCATGTTAGACAAGTGTGTTGCCTAGTGGCCAACACACGCGGCATTCTGTCAATTTTAAAAACAAAAACGCATCGACACGATGCGTAAAGGTAATAAATAATAGCATGCAAAAGGGGGTGTGACAAGCTACATAAAATTGATGCAATGTCAAGAGGAGAAAGAAAAAGAAACGAATAAGTACAGGAGCAGTATATGAAGGGCTTCGTACGCACAACGTACACAATTTAGGGGCGCAATGGACGGGAGTTGCTATTTGCACAGCATTACGTGATACTCCAGTGACGTCGTTTCTCGGCGTCACGCATTTCTGCTGATGAGGGTTGCGTGACTTTTTTTTTCCGCATTTTTTTTCGGTTATAATGGGGGCTTCTGTTAACCCACAACCCCCGCTGCGTTATCGCCGCTTCGCGGGGCAGTCTGCGGCGGCTCATTACAAAAATCTTGATCCACTTGGCCCACCCGTAAAATACGCTTTTTTACCCCCTCCCCCCTCCCCCCCCCCCCTTTTTTTTGTTTTTTTTTTTGTTGATGCTGTGCAGATAGCAAATCCAGTGGCAGACGCTGAGATGAAGGTCTCGTTGTGCCAGGTATGACTTCGTAGATGAGGTGTCCAAGCCAGCGCAAAACTTGGTTAAGCAGGAGTTATGTTTTTTTTTTTGTTATTTTTTTTAAGATTCCGGTGGAACCGCGGCGACTTATCGGCGCCCAGGGCCGCACCTTTTTACCAGGCTGGTAAAGGACATCTTAGCGGCGAAGGTTGTAACATCTGGCTTCAATCTACCGCTCGTCTTGAATCCGGATTCGTGCCAACCGGTGGGATTCTTCAGCGAGCTGACTGACTACCACGACAGCGTCGAAGGCATCGTCGTGGGGTGCATGTGGCGGCATCGCATCAGGCATAGTGGTTATTTTGCATCCATGTACCACGTCGAGCGGTGTAAGCCCTGTGGTTTCCTACGCCGATGAATGGTACACAAACGTGATGTATGGAAGATCTTCACCCCAGGTCTTGTGTTCCATGTTGACGTGCATTGCCATTGTCTTTAAGCGTCTTGCTCAGTCTCATTTTAGTCGATTTGTCTGCGATTGATACGCAGTGGTTCGACTGTGACCGGTGCCACTGAGGTGTAGGATCTCTTGGTTTAGCTCTGCCGTGAACGCTGAACCCTGGTCAGTGATCACGACTCGTGGTGCGCCCTTGCCGGAGGACAATGTACCTCACACAAAGCTTTGTCACTTCCGCAACATTCCCAAATCTCATTGGTTTCGTTTCAGCATACCGAGTGAGGTAGTATGTGGCTACAAATACACAGTGGTTTTCATCCGTCAATGTGAGAAATGGTCCAAGCAAGTCCATCTCTACCTACTGAATCGATGTCGTCGGTGTCCCAATCGGCTAAAGTAGTCCGTCTAGTCATGTGAACGGCGCCTTGCGCCGTTGTCATTAATGGCAAAGCGTGTGTAACTGCGCACTGTTTTTTTAAAGTCAAGGCCAGATATACGTTTTCTGGATCCTTGCAAGGGTGGAACTCTATCCCATGTGTCCGGCAGGCGGGTCGTATTGACTTGCTTTGTGTATTTCTGCACAAGGGGCACCTTGGATCACCAGCGACCACAAAGAAGCGTTGTCCTGGAAGTCATTTTTCTATATGTGACCACGTGTCGGAGTGAGAAAGTCTGAATCTGACTTGCGAACGCGCGGGGAATGGCGTTTTCACAGCTTTGAAAGTGTTCAATCAGAGGCGGAGCTTCCGGGTCGTCTCTTTGGTGTGAAGCGAAATCGGTAGCGTCAACGGCATCTAGAAAAAGCTCGTCGTCGTCATTTGTGCAGGCGATAGTTCGGCCCACCGGTGATGTGGAGAGACAATCTGCTTTGCTGTGTTTACGGCGGGACTTGTGGACGATGAAAATATCAAACTTTCGAAGGCGTTAGCAGTAGCACAATCACTCGAATGGCCCGACGGATTCCTTTGGTTGTCGAGCCGACACAGAGAGTGGGGGGTCGGTCTATTATTATAATTTGCGCTCCACGCATTATTATACGTGTAGCGCAAGTTAGTTTTAACATCTACAGTTATACAAATATGAAACAGGAAACTAAGAATAACCATGATTGTGATGATCACTTCCAATTAATATTGTCCCGAGAAAACAACCCTTACAATACACCGATTTTTTTTTGTTTGTTTGCTTGTTTACATGGTTGGTGTGCGTTCCAACCACGTAAATCATCAGCAGTGGGTCTGCGCTAAGACGACCATTGGCGGGGCTTTATGGGAAGGACCGCGTGGCCAGCCACGGGCCTTTCGGGGGGCTTCCGCTGGCAGGATTTGGACTGCGGACCGGGGTTTATAGACACCTGGCTGGCAGCACAGGATAATTGGTTCTGAGTTTTCTTACATAACTACAATAATTGACAAATGGGGGATCACCGCTTATCTGACAAATTTTGGTCAGGACAACGGGTCAATCAACTTCTTGGTCACGATAGAAATCACTGTTCACGCTCCCAATTTGAGCCATACTATTTTTGCTTCTGAGGGGGAAAAGGATTATGCTTTTTATAACAGCAAAAGCTACGGAACATTAAATTTTCTGGGAGTTGGGGGAAGGGCGGCTGCAATTTCTATATTTTTCTGTTCGGCGCCCCCCGGGGTTTGTTCAACCGATCGGTGAAGTGGTGCAATAATATTAAAAAGAAAAACTAGTTTCCCAGCAGTCACGTCCGTGAGCTTCTAGATTGTAGGGTATCACCCTACATTGTAGCCTCATTTGTTTGCAAGTTTTGTCTTGGGACAGTAAACTATTACGCATATCAAGCGCGCTAACGCAAAATTATCCAGAAGAAATATCATGTGATGTTGAAAAGAGTTCTTGCGCATTTAGAGCCAAACTTTACAAATTGACCAGATAGCGAAATAAAACTCCAAATTCAAGAGAATTGTAAATAACCATTTAGAAAAAAAAAACGAATATTGCGAAATACACGGAATCAAACCTATTTGTTATCGCACATAAATACATCTCTGAAAAATTCTATGGTGAATGCTTCATTCACATGATCTGTATCTTTAGTTGTACATTAGTTAAGTCAACTGCTGAATTTTTTATTCTATAGGCCAGTGGTTCTCAAAGGGGGTCCGCGGAGCCTTTGCGGTCCGCGAAGTCATTCTAGGGGTCCGCGAAGCCCTGCCTCATCAGTCAAGCCCGGCAAAAAAAAGTTGGCTTTTTTCAGGACGAGAAGAAATGTTTCAGTTTTTGGGCTAATTTTCTCGTGCGTATGTCAATAAGGGAGGTCTACTTCACACTAGTTCTTGTTATATCCATTTAATTAATCATTATTATATTTAACCTATACCTTTCCCCGCCCTTCACCACGAACGGGGTCGTCCATCGTCTCCGCCGCTCCACAAGGGGTCCGCGATACAACGATGCTTGAGAACCACTGCAATAGGACAATTTCTCCAAGTGCTCGGCGCATGCGAGAAAACTTTCATGACTTTAATTCACTGAAGTTAAGCGGCAGTGGCAAAAATGGCTTGTCGCGTCCTCTACATGCGCGGATTTCCAGCTAGATTGTTGCACTTGCAGAAAGAACGTTTTTCTCTTATCTATTGCTGGCGCATGCATCACACCAGTCACCACAGTGACTGGTGTGATGCACGTTTCGAGCAATGGGCAAGATGGAATAAAAATGAGTCACTTGGTGAGAAATTCAAATTCTCGACTTTTAATTCGTGTAATTGTCTTCAAATTTCAAGTTGAAATTTCAACTTCTTTTACAGAAACCGCAATAATATTTTTATAAAAAAAAAAAGTTAAGTGGGAGTGCGAACGAGTCCTTTCATGCTTAAAATAAATGTACTTTTGAAAAACACGAAAGAATAAAACATGTCGGGACGGAGACATACATTACAGATATTTTTAACTGTGCTGTGTATCTTCGTCCCAGCATATTTTATTCTAGTGTGCTTTTTAAATAGTCTTTACCAACCAGGTCTAAGTTAATTTTCAAATAAAAGTGCGCAACTCGTCATTTTAACGTGCCGTGGTTTCTTTCTTTTTTTCTTTTTTCTTTTTAGAGCGCAGCTCTTAGGCGCCCGTTTCCGGCTATAGCGGCGTCGCCGTCGCCACCACCGTCACCGTCGGCGTAACCGCGCGTTGCATTATGGAACGTTTTCCATTTTGACGTAGCCACATGTGACGTCACGAGGGTCACTAGGGTCACGAGTGACGTTATGGAGATCACTCGTGGAGGTCACGACAAAGGTCACAACCTTCACGAGGCCTTCACTAGTGACGTCACGAGGGTAACTAGGGTCAACGTTATTAGATTAGCTCAGTTACGGAACTGCTCATAGGCGCCGCATACACGAACAGTACCCCCCCCTCACTCACCACGACTCGCCAAGCGTCAATCGACGCGCCGCCAGACGGCTGCTTTGGTAACTGAATCAGGATACGTACGTTTCAACGTTATTAGAAACGTAAAAACCAACGGAAAAAAACTCTTTTTGTAGTAACTTTTATTGGAGTTTAGTACAAAATGGGGGGCGCGTGATGTTTTCTAAAATCTTTAGTTTGCAAGGTTTTGCAGTACAATTAATATTGTTTTCATACAACCATGCCTCAGCGGCGATTTCAGGTAGCACGTCCCGACCAAGGCTCATCTTAGCTTCGGGCAATTTCGCGGCGCGCCCGCTGGGGACTCGGGGGTGGCATCCCTGTGACCTCTTTCCATTGTATCTGTTTCGGCTCCGAAATGGCCGATTGAAGCCAAAATAGGTGTTAAGTGCAGTTCCTTGAGTGACCGCTGTAGGATAAATGGTGGCGTTGTGATCGCCATTTGGCGCTTCAGCCGGACTCTTGGGAACGAATAGTTATGAAACGAAAATGTAGATGGCGCTTCGATCGACGCTTGGCGGATTGGAGTGAGTGAGGGGGGGTATCCCCCTCCGCGGGAGTTCCACAACTGAGGTAATCTAATAACGTTGCTAGGGTTACGAGTGACGTCACGAGGGAAAAGGGGAGGGAGAGGCAGAAAGGAAGAGAAAGGAGGAGGAAGAAGGAGGGGGAGGAAGTAGGATGAATGAGGGGAGGAGAATAAAAGGAGGAGGAAAATGAGAGGAGGATGAGAAAGGAGGAGGGGGAGAGGGAGAAGAGGAGTAGAGTAGGAGAGGTTACGAAGGAGGTTAAGGCGCTACCCTCCTCTCCCGTACCCTCCTCTCCTTTTCCTCAAACGCTGTGCTCTAACCCTGCATTACAGGGGATTGTAAACGTCTTTCATTTTTTCTTTCTAAAGACAATCTTACAATTTAATTTAAAAAAAACGGCATACAGAATTAACGCAAGCCATATTACTGGAGTATACGGCATAAATTTGGAACCCTCATAAAACCTACCTTGTTAAGAACCTGAAATCAATTCAGGACCTGACTCCAAAATGTATCATGTCCGGGGGGGACGGCACCTACATTTCCTCTGATCAAAAAAGCCTACTAAACCTTGCACCATTGCGAATTCGCCACAAAATTGCTCGACTTTTAATTTTCCAGAAAATGTATTACTATAGTCCTACGCTCCACAACGCTTAACTACCTCCAGCCCTTAGGTCATCTGCCCGACTCAGCAATTCCCAAACGATTGCAGGTTTATCTGGTCCCACCAACGCATTCAACCACGCCATCTCTACCCAGACAATCGTTGACTACAACGGCCTGCCCGACTCTAATATATATTATGAAAGCCCCGACGTTTCCGCACGGAAGTATCAATGTTTGTTTTAATACAGAAGCTGGAAACACATTTACGCGTGTATCTCTTTATATTTTTCATAGTCACAATTTTTTATTCTGTCGTTATGATAAAATGTACTGTACGCATTTGCACTCACCTGAACTGTGTAAGGTTTTTATTTACGACCGCATCATCCAGCCCCCGCTCCCTTATGCAGCGCCTTCTAAAGGGCTTTTCATAGAACATGGATAAATGAATAAATAGTGAAGGAAAATAACTGACTTTTGGAGCAACTATTTTGTAATTTAGTCAGTACTTATTTTTAAGTGATTCAGAGTTTTGTAGTAATCAAAACAGAACAGTTATTTTAATACCAACGCCTTTTATTCAGTTAATCTGCATCTGAAAATTTTGAATTTTAAAGCTTAAAAAAAATAATTCGCCCTCGGCATCTTTGATATCAGCTTAAGCTCCTGCTATGCTAGCCTTCAAGGGTTACCCGCGACACTAGGAAAAACAATTACATAGACATTCAGTTGTGCCTGCTATGACATAATCGAATGCCCAAAATATTTGGTCCTTGACTTCTGCAAATTACACCACGGAGTCGATGCGTTTAATTGATGGAAATGGTTGCCCTGTGCCCATAGAATTACTTCCCTCAGTAATAAACGAGATCGTTGCTTCGGCTTTCACCTACGAAAATCTTCCAGACATTTCCGAGATGCCACCTGCATCAGATTGCGTGACGGCAACAATAACTATATCCTCGACAGGTGTAGCAGGTTGTATAGATCGTATAAAGTTTCCCTAATCCCCCGAGGCCATTCGTGATATTATTTCGTTTAAAATTTTCAAAATCCCGAAGACATATCTAGGGAGTTTTTCAAACTAATACTTGTGCAGTATCAGTTGAAGGGTGTCTGCCTTCATACTGATGGTCACAAAATGCCGTTCGAGTATTCAGGAACGGTTACCGCTTGCTACGTCTAAATTATAGACTGATATCGCTAGCATACACACAGCGGTAACACTAACGCCTTGATGCCACTTTCGACGGTTAATAAAATTAGGTTTCTTAGCGCATTGCACTATGATTTACTACTGAGCTGCGGGCTAGGTGGTGTACCCATAATATAAAATACCAACGCATTGTAAAAGTTTGGTCTGCTGGGCAAGTTGGTAATTGACAGTTATATTGAAAAAGCACAAAAAAAAAAAAAAAACAGAGGGGACAAAAAATATCTGATTTCGCGGTTCGCCGTGTTTTTGTTGAGACGGGAATTTCCCGCGTGCACGGCGATAGCAAAGTTGGAAGCATTAAATAAACTTTAGTTGCCAGTTAGCCCTTGTCCTGTGTGCTTCTTCGTCTTTTTGCTTCGTCTTTTTTTTTTTTTGCGCTTTTTTAATATGAATATCAACGGATAAACTTACCTCATTTAAACAAAAAGAACTGTTTTGGGCAATCTACGGTGCCATTTTTCGGGCGACGCAGGCGGTGTTCGTTGGCTTGTAGACGCTGTCGACAGATGGTGCATGCATCGAAAAACTTACGCTAGATCGTCTGCTTTCGAAATCAGAGCTGCGCGCCCCGTGCACATTCGATGCATACGCTATCTGTCGACAGCGTCTCCAAGTCAACGAGCACCGTCTGCGTTGCTCGAGAAATGGCGCCGTTAATTAACCAAGAGAGTTTTTTTTTTTTTTTAAGGTTTTGTATCCGATACATAACATGTTTTCTATATCAACAGAGCTTTTGTATATTTGTTTTTATTATAACACGGTTAACTACATTTTACCTCTAACCTAGGCACAAGCCTCCAGACTTTTATAATCAAAATATGTGACATTACGGGGTTACTTGAAGGGCTTGGATCGAGACACCGTTTTCACCAACGCGCTGTCCTGATTTAAAACCGACTGACAAGTAATTTTAGAGCTCTCTGCTTTATTTCTTTCCAATTACCCTTTTTAGTTGTCAATAGCTTCGCATCTTGGCAGTGCAGCGTTACGTCAGGGGTTCCTTAGGGCTCAGTGCTTGCCCACTGTTGCCCACTGCTTTTTCTTATTTTCATCAAATATATCTCAAACTCTATATTCTCTAAAGTGCGAAGTTTCGAAGATGTCTGCTTGCTATACCGCCATATTTATTCTTGCAATTTGCACGAAAGCCCTCGCAGACATAATTTACCAAAATAATGAATTCGTGCTCGAACTCACCAACCTGCCAAAACCACTCGAACTGAATCTATACTAATTCACTCCTAAGCGTATACCTAAGCATGCACCTACTTTGTTGAAGCCGAAACCGAAAAAGTTGTCATGGGTGTAGACTTCGCATCCCCCTCAAGGAGTGTCCAAACAGGACACTACAAAACGCACGACTGCGACAAATCGTGAAAATTGAAGCGGACCCGCCCGCTTCACGTCCGCTTCAATTTTCACGATTTGTCGGAGTCGTGCGTTTTGTAGTGTCCTGTTTGGACACTACAAATCCTGGGTCTCCCACACTATTTTTTTCTTCTTTAGCTGCATTCTAAAGTCTGGGGAACATATGGCACGGCTTGCACTCTGTTCCTTCGATACTTTGTCAATCAGCCTATCAAACATTGATCTGTTTAGAATGTGGATATCCTCCCTTTATCTGGAGCACATATAATGCGTATCTTATCACCCAGCTTGAAACCATTTAGATACGTGCTCTCAGATATATTCTGTCGAGGTACCAGTGCACCACAAGCATGGAGGTAGGAAGCTTCTGAAGTCGCCAGAGGTAAAACCATAACTTTGGTCACCCTCGGGTGAACCCGAGGGTGACCACAGTTATGGTTTTAAGTCTGGTCATGTCATGTCGACTCCAGAAGCTTCACCTCTGGTGGCGTCATGTCACCTCCAGAAGCTTCCAACCTCCATGACCACAAGGCACATGTCTGCCTAGATAGTACGCCAGAGGAACACCTAACTTCCCTTAGCAAAAAGTAATGCGTCCAAAATATGCTACTTTGTACTAGAAGTGCCTTATGAGTACAAATTATCTTTGCAACTTCACTGAGAATATGTGAATAGTATTGCGAAATTTTGACTTAAATGCAAAAATACATTTTAGTACATAAATTACGTTTTTGTTTCAAAAGTAACCTCGAAGTATTTTTCAAATGGGCCTAAGTACATATATGCAAGATTAATAGTATATTCCGAGGACTTTTCAGACGTACATTGTAAATACAAAATGAATGCATAAATATAGACTAATTCTACAAAAAATATACTTCGCAAATATATAGTTTCAGAAGACTTGAGTGCATTTGAAATGTATTCTTGTAAATACGTATAATATTCATCCAAAATATTTTTGCAAACCTGGAAAAAAATAAGAGAAAAAAAAATGATTAAAAAGCACGACAGGACAACGGACACAGTAGGAGATACAAACACAGCGCTACTTACAACTGAACTTTATTTCCGCTGCAGCTCGGTTTATATTACAAGCAGCAACACAAACAAGTTAGGAAGATATAAAATACACATCGTAAAAATCTTAAAAAACAACATCAAAAGGCTAAAATTCCTGCATCACTCATCGGCACCCACCCGAAACTAGTCATGCTCGGTCAAGAAACTGCAATTCTTTTTCGGATAACGATAAAGAGGGTGCGCTGACACATTGCAGACCTTATCTAGCAATTTCTCGAGCCTCTAGTATTTCCCCAGTGGTTTTCTTTCTGTTTTTGTTTAGTACTTTACAATAAGTTAAACAAAAGCTAAACAAAAACAGAAACAAAATCGCAAGAGAAATACGCGAGGCTCAAGAAATTGCTAGATTAGGGCTGCAATGTGTCAGCGCACACTCTTTATCGTTATCCGAAAAAGAATTGCAGTTTCTTGACCGAGCATGACTAGTTTCGGGTGGGTGCCGATGAGTGATGCAGGAATTTTAGCCTTTTTTATGTTGTTTTTGAAGATTTTTACAATGTGTATTTTATATCTTCCTGACTTGTTTGTGTTGTTGCCGGTAATATAAACCAAGCTGCAGTGGAAATAAAGTTCGGTTGTAAGTAGCGCTTTGTCTGTGTCTCCTGTGTCCGTTGTCCTGTCGCGCATTTAAATCATTATGAATCACCAACTTGCCCCCAACGTTTCTACTCTCGTCAAAAAAAAAAAATACTATAGCCGGTGACAGGTCAAGAATGAAGTGGAAGCTCCTCCCATCTCGTTCCACTTTAGTAGTGCGCACACTGGAGAGGATGCAACCTCCTCTCCGCCGTTTGCTCTGCCAAAGGGAAAAGATGTGGGAGGAGCTTCCACTTCGTTCTTGATCTGTCACCTACTGTAGTTTCTCCCGCATACCCCCCCCCCCCCCCCGGCCCCTCCCATCTTTGAATCTCGTCTTTGGCAGCACGGACAACCTTTTTGGCAGAACCCTTCATAATGAAAGAGTTTTAGCACTCGTTCCAACATGCTGGAAGAAACCACTGCTGGAAGACAGGCAACCGCCAACCTGACATTTAATGGCATCGAACTTTGTACCCGCTTTCAATTATGCACGCTAGGCATACGACGACCCGTCATCGTAATGAACGTGTTTCTCTTTAATTTTAGCGTCTTTGGTGCTGTACACACAATCAGCCGCTCAAACGTACTTATCTGCTATAATCTCTTAACAGTATATAATCTTGAAGACATTCGTGTTCTCTCAAAAATGAACTACAATACTTTAAATAAGATGTCACAAAAACTGACCAGTGCCAAAATTCAGCGCCGCAAAGGAAGCCATCCAGGAGAGGGGATGCAAGCCCGTGCGCTCGATTGCCAGATTCCTTTCTGTTTGAGATATAATTTTTTTTAAACCAACATAAAAAGCTTATATATAAGGAACGATTTTGGAGATAAATAAAATATGAGCGATGCTGGGATAGAGCGACGATCTTTGAACAAAACATATTTAGAGTACAAGCAATTGTGCTTAAAAAATAACTTCTGGCCGCGAATTTGAACTAGCACATGGAAAATAAAGTGGCCAACAACAACAACCTCCCCATTGGGGTACGCGGAGTGCCCTTCAGGCGGGCGGCAGGATCCACCTATCGGCCGAACTCTATCTGTATGTAGGGCTCGGCCTTTGGAGCGCCACCCATTTGTGAAAGTAAAGAGGGCTGGCCCTTTGGATTGAATGGTGTCCCCTCTTCACTTTCACAATTTTATTCCTTATCAGCTCTTATCCCCTCCGCCTTTCCTCCAACTAATGATGACCGTCTGGCATCTTGTTATGACATGCACGTCAGTATTTCCTCTTTCGAGAGCCTTCTCTTTCTCTGGGTTAAATGGTCTCAAGTTTCACTATTACTTCAGGCACTATATTTACAATATTATACTCATACCATTCTACTTGTACGCCTCACGTAGATTTTAAAATGTGTCATATTTTTAGCGTATTTCTAAACATATGGAAAACATTTGCCACATTTTTGGCATGCCTAAAATATATGAAAAATGTGCCCAATTTTCTGTCGTATTTAAAAAAAATAAATGAAAGACGTTTACAATCCCCTATAACGCCAAATTAGAGAGCAGCTCTTGAGGAGGAGGAGGGGAAGGTACTGAGAGGAGGGTACACCCCTCCTCCTCTCCTCCTCGCCTCCCATTTAGGGCGAAAGTTTCCCCACTAAATATAGCGGAGAGTTTTTTCCGCTAAATTTAGTGGGAACATTTGGCCACTAAATCTAGCGGGGAAGGTTTTTCTCTGCTAAATGTTACAAAAGGAAGGTAAAGTTTGGTTCTCTGTTGGCTTGGAAGGTCTTTTTATGTCCTGGCTATGTTCCCGGACGCGAAATTTCGGCCCAGAAAACTGTACGACCTGGGTATTAAAAGCATAATAGGACCTAACTACATTAGGTACACTTGCCGCAAATGTTACCACCTCTGCTTGTTCCACATTGAAAACGCTATACTCCCGAGATAAAAGAAAGCTCTGAAATCACCCTTCTTCGTGCTCCATTAGACTAACGAACTCTTACTGCGTGCCAGCTCAACTCCGGATCCTCTAACGCATATAATAATTACATGTTAACGTTGGCTATCGCGGAATGGAATGTCGTACTAAAGAGCATCGTATCCCATGTATACCCGTACGCATACTGCCCTGCTTTTCTTTTATTGTCTCTAAATTAAGATGGTGTGCACAATTTAAGTTGTAATTTTCATTACCTGTCTGTAGGTGCCTGCTTCGCAGAAATACATCTATTTTTTCCTGTTATCATTGAATTATTAGTTTATTCATTGCTCATGCGTGAACGCCTCGTTCTGCTAAAATGCAGTCATGTGTATTGCCTATTTGTTTTCTTTATGAGAAATGCAATATTTTCATTCAACTTCATTCCACAAAGAAGGACAATTAAGTTGAATAAAGAAAATGGAGGATAATAGACAACACAAGCAGTTTAGTTTAGTGAATGTTTCTGCACAGAAGTTTTATTCTTGAATTCATCACCTGAATGCACAGGAGTAGCGGCCATGACACGTTAAGAGCCATTACCCCCACACGATTTATTTTTGTTTAAAAGACATTTATAGTCTAAAAGTTATATCTTAAACCGAGGAAAAGTCACTAGTATGGAAACATGTATTCAATGATTGTTGTAATAAAAACAAAATCCACATTGTCCAGCAAATAATCCCTAGGCCCATTTATCTCATACGGGATTTCGAACAAATAGCATAGGTAAGTAGCAAACAGCAGGTTAGTAAAAATACGAGAGGCGATGAAAGAACATAAAGGAAGATCAATTGCTGGATCCTTAGTGAATGCGTAAGTATGACCCTTGAGAAATGACACATATGTTCCCCTTTGGAAACGCTAAAGCTCACCCCTTCATTCTTCTGTTTGGCTTCCTCTTTTTGATTCCTCTTTTGCTTCCTCTATTTCTGCTGCCTCTCTTTGGCTTTGTGACGGGGTCAGTGCTAGCGTTTCCCAAAGGGGTACATGTGTAGCTTGTCGCAAGAGTCATGTTAACGAATTTTCTGAGTATTTACCAATGGAACTTCTTTTTATTTTGCTACCTACTCGAACCAGTGCTAGCACTTGGTTCACACTTTATTTTGCACCACAAGCCAAGGCGTACACGGTCCGCACACCTGCAAGTTCAGACTCGATCGCCCGAGCATCCGAGCGCGCATTGGCTTCCGCTCTGTGACGCGACCACCTTCTCGCCTTTGTCCCTCACTACTCTCCCTCCCTCTACGCGGCGCGTTTCCCTTTCCACTTTTTTTGTTTACAGATGGACGCCGTCAGCTTTTTCCTGTAATGTGTGTACTAATATATAACGCGTTAAAGCATTAGGGACAAGGACAGACAGCATCAGTAAATGTTCGTTGCTATGTTTAAATGACTTTGCTCTCTGTAATTGTCCTTAAGTGTTTTTATTTTTTTATAGATTCTCGTAGAAGAGGTGTTTTTATTTGTTTTTAACGACAACAATTGACGAATGTCCAAAGACTCGAATATTTAAACTCGCTGAAAACATTTGTCTACAACAAACTGCTTTCGTATTACGGCGAATATGATACTCGCACCAACAGCACTGTATTTTATCCCATAAATTCGGGAGAGTGGTGGCACTAAAGCGCGGAATTTTTCAAAAAGCTGCTTACTTCCGGCAAACACATCCTGGATAGTAGAGTACAAGTGCCGTGTTTTCTACATCAACTGCCGGATGCTAGTGTTGGTCAAAGATTTGATAGGAGTGTTGCGATAGCGTTCGGTTGAGACTTGTGTTATGAATGACTGAACATGACTCACAGAGGAATCATTTTGTAGTACACGGGTGAACTAGAAAACCGTGCAATACAGCCCTGATACCCACGAGGTTTATTTCTGTCTCACGTTACTACCTTAAATCTATATTTTCCGCACGAACACAACCAAATGCATGTGATTGTAAAACAAATTCGCTGCGGGCATTTAGGCTTTTCATGCCACATAATCTAGGTAAGAGAGGAAAGTCAAAGCGTTAGGGCGTTTTCCCAATTCATTAGTTCCTTGATCTAATGCTCCAATAACTGAGAAGTGTTTGGCTCGGAGTTGTGGCGGCTTGAAGCTGAGCTAGTTGGTTCAACGCTCGTGTGGGGTGCCAGCTGAACACAAAGGGAGGTTACATACCGAAACAAACAAACTGACAGGAAGCGGTGTGTTTGCCTTGTCTTTCTCTCCCTGTATGTAACCTGTCCTCATGTTCAGCTGGTGGTACCATACGCAAGGCTCAGAGCTGTCAGAGTGGAAGGTTGTCACAGTACCAGGATCTCATGTTTCAACAAATTTCGCAATTATCACAAGCCCCCAATATATCACAAATTTACATTAAGAATACACAGTTTTTTTCGTTTTTTTAGGCTCTATAAATTGGTTTTAAATAAGCCGCGAAAGGTACGCGAATATGTTATGTGCGGTTGAGTCCTACGGCAGGAGAGACATTACATACGGAGCTAATCGTCATACTCAATCAAATGATTACCCAACAAATGGCCACTGAATCTGTAAATTGTAGAATTATATTGCAGCAAGTGGAACGCATGACAGTGCCCTGTAGTTACCACTCGTGAAAAGGGCGCGAAGCAGGCGCTGAGGAAACGCGGACGATAGGAGACGAAAAAACTGCGTGGGTGCGTTTTCGCACCCAGAGCCTTGGGCTTGCTGCACGTCTGGCAACTAGCACACCATTGTGATTCCCATATGCTCCAACTACTTACAAAACCAACTGATTTGGAAGTTTTTGATGACGCTCAGCAAGTTTGTTGTTGGAATCATGCGTTTGTTACTACTAGTCATAACGTTAGTTCACACATTATGTGTTAATTCACCGCCTTATCGCGACGATTAGCTTTGAGGGGGCGTGGCAGCAGCCAAACGTTGTACCCATGGCTGAACTTGCTCGTCTGGTTCGTTCAGAATCTGGCTGAATGTCTTGACCAGGTAACCTACAAAGATCGTCAGCAGCGCGGGCGATCTCGACTACTGCATGGTCCGTGCGCTTATTGCCAGTGTCGACGCTTGACGTTGAGGCTGCATTTCCGAACGAGAGCATCGGCTTTGATTGCGAACATTTCACGATTGTGCGGAGCCATACCCAGGCAGTATAGAAACCTTAGAAACTCCGGAGCATCATCAAAAATAAATTAAGTAAACTTTAGAAAAACTTAGAGTGCGTGAGAAGCGTGGTGCGCTGAAGTTGTCACTCGTACAGCAGTCAGAATGCTTGGAGTGGGAAAACGCGCCCTTGCGGTATTTTTCGTATCTTATCTGCGCTTTCATGCATTTAGCCTTCCGCCTGTTGCACGACGTGTTCTAAAACTTCTTTGAATGTTACTGATTTAGTAGTTCTCGAGGAAGCTCAGCAAATACTTAATTAAATTTATATGTTCATCTTCACCTTATAAAAAATTATAAATACCCGACTTATGTTGACGATTAGCCCCTTACCTTTTATTCCCCTGGACGTAAGGCTCGCGTGCACAGACCAGACGAGTATAGCTCCCAAAGTTGTTTTTAAAATAAGCCTGGAAACCTTAAAACGAAACAAAAGGGAGCCTGTAGAGCCCCGGTGCTTTGACGCGATAAAAAGAAACACGAACTGTCGGGAAATACCAAAGACATCTCCGAAATTATGAACCGACGGTGCTCTCATGCATATCTCTCCCAACGCCATCAACAAAAACTCCACTCTACTTACTTTCTATCTCGAACACCTATAATCACGTCGTCTGTTCGTTCTTCCCAAATCATTTCGAGATGAACTGTCATTCATGACGTTTCCTTCATGCACATTTGACGGCTTAAAATTAATAATCTCATCTATTGAAAGAAAAGTCGAAAAAATCGAAACTCAAGTTAAAGCTACCTCGGATTCAGTTCCCAAACTTGAAGCGTGCGAGACGGTCGTTCACCACCTCAGTAACCAAGTCTTGACATTAGGTGACAGGATCACTGGACTGGAAAACTATAATAGACAAAATAACTTAATAGTGTATGGACTCGACGAGGACACGTCAGAAACAAACAATCTGCTAAAAGAAAAGGTGATAGTGGATATTTTTGAAAAGAAACTTGGGTGAAAGTGTCTTCTACAGAAAAAATACATCGGCTTGGGAAACAACATGAAACGAAAATTCGGCCAGTTATGATAAGATTTTCTTCACGCAATGAAAAAGCTGAGGTCATGAGGAACGCATACAAGCTTAAGGGTTCTGTCTTATCGTTATCTGAAGACTACACTTTTGAAGTAAGGGAAAAGCGTCGTCATCTCTGGGCATACGCGAAGGCTCAAAAGAGTGATCCAAGCAATAAGGTCAGATTAACCTATGATAAACTTACAATAAACGGTCAAATGTTTACTTGGAATGCTGGAATAGAAAAAGACGTTGCCGTGAAGCGTGGATGACGTCCAAGTGCTGTTAGAAAAATTGCGCGAAGGAATGTTATAATGTTGCTGGTGAATTGCAGAAGCGTTAAAAATAAAGTGGAAGACTTGTATGGATTGACTAGCTCTGTAAAAGCCGATATAGTACTGGGAACAGAGTCCTGGTTAGATAGCTCTATATCAGATCACGAGGTGTTCCCTAGCGTATTTAACGCTTATACAAAAAATAGGTCATCACATGGGGGAGGCGTCTTTATACTGCTTCATGGTTCCTTGAATAGCTGCCAACTAGACGTGCCAGGCAATACTGTCGAATCAGTGTGGTGTAGTGTTGGGCTGCCTGATAACAAGAAATTCACTGCTGGAGTGTTCTATAGACCCCCTAACTCTGACTCAGCTGTCATAGAGGTACTTCACGACCTAGTATCCAGTGTTTCGAATGACTGTGTAGTGCTTGGAGGCGATTTTAATCTACCAGATATGATATGGGGCGAGGAACTTTGTGCTTGTGGAACCATGGGCCAGTTGAATCTCGATCTCAAATGCATGGTGGACAGCTTAGCACTTAAACAACATGTTCTTGTACCTACACAGAATCAAAACACACTTGACTTGTTTCTCTGCAACTACCCTACCGTTGTTAAGCAAACTGATGTCATACCCGGTATCAGCGACCACAGTGCTGTTGTCTCAACTCTTGACTTTCGGGTTTCGCGCAAAAAAGTGAGTACGGGTAGAAAGGTTCTGTTATATGAAAAAGGTGACTATGAAGGGATCAGTTCTGAACTTTCGAACAATTTCCTTTCCTTCGAATGTCTTGCTGGGGAGATGAGTGTTCATGACATATGGGTAGTCTTTAAACAGAGAATTATCAGTTTAACTGAAAAATACGTTCCA
Organism: Ixodes scapularis; assembly: GCF_016920785.2. Classification (NCBI taxonomy): domain Eukaryota; kingdom Metazoa; phylum Arthropoda; class Arachnida; order Ixodida; family Ixodidae; genus Ixodes; species Ixodes scapularis. The sequence goes on along the minus strand of NW_024609861.1, from coordinate 227,979 downwards.
AGTATAGACTCGTCGAAGTTAAAAAAGAGAGAAGGATTACCGGTAGCCTACTGCGGCTGATAAAGAGGCGCAAACGTGTGTTTGCACGGTATAAAAAAAGAGCTCGGTGCGAAATCTAAATAAGCTAAAAGAACATACGTCATTGTATAAAATGAAGGCGAAGGAAGCCAAAGAAAATTATCTGCAACGGCTGGAGGACGGGATGAAAGCAAACAACAAACAGTTCTGGAAGTACATGAGGCGCTGTGGTAATGATCAGATTGGGATAGGAGACGTGATGGTCAACAACGAAATAATTACCGATGACTGGCAAAAAGCAGAAGCCTTCAATCAATATTTTCAATCAGTTTTCTTGCCTCCTGAGAGCATCGACTACGATAGATGCCAGGGCACGTTCAGTGCAATGCCACCAGTTGAACTTGCTATAGGAGGTGTGTTGGAACTTCTAAAACATATAGATGAAGCTAAGGCAGTAGGCCCAGATGGGATCTCTCCGAGAATTTTAAAACGTTGTGCAGATGCGATCGCTCCATACCTTTTTGTAATATATAACAAATCGTTGAATGATGGTTCATTGCCAGACGACCGGAAAGTGGCACACGTCGTGCCTGTGCACAAAAAAAGGCCCAAAAAAGAAATAACGAATTACAGACCGATCTCACTGACATCTATATGTTGTAAATTACTGGAGCATGTCTTATATTGTCACATTATGAAGCATTTAAACTGTCATAATTTTTTCTTTGACTCGCAACATGGGTTCCGAAAGGCGTACTCATGTACTACACAACTAACTGAGCTTTATCATGATTTAATGACGGGGGTTGACGGAGGCGGACAGATTGATTGTGTTTTCTTAGATTATAAAAAAGCGTTCGATACGGTGTCACACGAACTATTATTATACAAATTAGAGCGCATGAATTTTGACACGACTATCCTAAATTGGATAAAAGCATATTTGTCATCACGTCTTCAGCGTGTTGTTTTAAATGGTAAAACTTCAAATACTGTTATGGTAACATCTGGTGTACCGCAGGGGTCCGTTTTGGGTCCATTGTTGTTTCTGATATTTGTTAATGATATTAATGACGGTGTTAATTCACAATTACGATTGTTTGCCGACCATTGTGTTGTTTATACATGCATAACAGTCGAGGGGAGTTCCACGAGGCTGCAGTGTGATCTGAATCGAATAGAGCAATGGTGTAAAAAGTGGAAGATGGAGTTAAACGTTAAAAAATGTGCCCATGTTAGTTTTACCCGCAAAACCAAAACAAAAGTTGAAACATGTTACCAACTGAATAATGAAACCATAACAAAACAGCAAACAGTTAAATATCTTGGCGTCACTCTGTCAGCTGACTGCACCTGGAACGCACACATTAACGACGTTGTTATGAGGGCCGGCAGAGCGCTTGGATTTTTAAAACGAAATTTAAGAAAATCAACTAAATCTATCAAAGAGCTCGCCTATCTACCTTATGTGCGCCCAGTGCTAGAGTACGCCTGCACCATTTGGGATCCTTCTCAGCAAAACCACATTGTTGCTTTAGAAAGAATTCAGAGTTGTGCCGCTCGTTTCGTTTTGGTGCGGTACGGCCGCTTTGAGAGAGTAACCGACATGATAAAAGAACTGGGATGGTCTACATTGGCATTAAGACGAAGAAATTTGCGCTTGAAGTTTTTACACAACATTCATAACAATAAAACTGGCATTAATAGCTCATTTTACTTATTACCACCAAATTATATCTCAAAAAGAAAAGACCACATTCATAAGATTAGAGAATACCGCACCAGGACGGAATTGAGCAAAAATTATTTTTTTGTTAAAACAATTAAGGAGTGGAATGCCTTGCCCAGTGCGATTGTGTGTGCCGTGAATTCAGAAATGTTTTTTCAGAGTTTATTCGCCCCCTGCGATAATGCCTGATGGCGCTGCAGGACAATGATGAATAAGGAATAAAGAACGATTATTTATGTTGTGTAGGCGTAATTCCACGCATTATTTGTAACTTCAATGATCACGTTGGTGTGCTTTACTTATTTCAATCTAAAGTTCTGGCCCTGATCATATTTTTCTCTACTGTACCCATTTTTATACTTGTCAGTCCAATAATTCGGTTGAGCCTGTACAAAGACGCTTCGTAAGAGTTGTGTATGGTCGCCACATCACGGCGCGTTTACACTTGCGGATTTGCAGGCCAGTCCGCACTTGCTGAAAGTAAATTTTGGAGCCGTGTGGCGAAATCAACTCGGCGCTGGCGGAAAATCTGGATCAGTACGAAACTATATCCAGATTTTCAGCCAGCGACAAATCGATTTTGCCACCCGGCTCTAAGATTAAGTTTCCGCCTGCGGAGATCCGTCTGCGAAAACCGCCATAAGGCAAAAAACAAAACAATAAAACATATTTTTTTATAACTATGTGCTCTTTGTAGATAATCTTGATCTATCGCCTCTTTCGAAGAGACGTATTGTTCGCGACATGGTGTTTTTCTATAAGGAACATAACGCTGGTATTGATTCTCTCTCCCCTGCAACCAGTAGAAACTCACTGCACGTTCTAAAACAACTAAAAATATAATTTTTCATCCTGTATTAATGTCTAGCCCTCTATTGACACCCATAAAGCTTGTGCGCAAAAAGTCAACTAACTTGAACTGGGCCTCTTGGCTTATTTTAAAACTTAAAGAAAAGTGTATCAGTCATGATCACTTGCTAGCCATATTTTTATTAAACAAATTTAATTTAATTTAATAAATTTAATAAATTTATAAAATAAATTTAATTAATAAAAGAAAGCCTAGTTTGTCCACGTACCGAATTAATTGGCGTTGACTGTTTCGAAGGTTCGGCTAGAAAATAAACGACTATATCAGCATCTTGAACACCCAAGACTTGGGTAGAAATAAAAGGACAGCACAAATTGGTTTCAAACATGGCTGGAACGTACATTTTATCTTCATTTCTCTTTCCTTGAAGGCCAAGGGGGCAATATACAAAATTCTCCTCTGGAATCTACGGGTTTAAGGGTTTATAGCATTCACCGAAATAAGAACACAACCCCTTCCCTCCTTAACGATAACAAATAGCATAGTCAAATGGGAATCCGGAAAAGTGTGATTTTTGTTGTGTCACAAAGGCGCAGTAACCTGTTGTCTTGGACGAACATTTAATATGACAAACAGTAAGCGCCCTTTTTCAGTAAGCCTAGAAAAACGAAAATTAACTCGATCTTATGCGTAGAATACAGTCCTTTATTGCCACCTTGACATCAAAATCCAGTTTTTTTATGTGTGTAAATACTACGTAACAAATATGGTGCGAGCGAGTCATTTTATTTAGATTCTTAGAAAACGGCTCTTATTTATAATCAATCACAAGGAAATATTGTGGTATGTATTGTTCGGAAAATCTGACAATGTCAAACCAGGCCTCGAACAGGCAGCGTGTATTGTTTCTTTTGTCACAAACCCAAACAGGCTATAAACACGCCCATACAAAAATGGTCTATGGTCGGCTATAGAAAATCCTTTGTATGGCCGGCTATAGAAAATTGGCCCAATTAGCTATAGCCGCTTCTATGGCTGTCTATAGCTTTTCCTATGGTCTACCCTATGGTTGTCTATAGCTTTTTCTATAGAAATTTGGCTATCGAATTTTGTATGGTTTAATCTATGGGTCTCTTTAGAAAAGATGCTATAGCCGCCTATGGCTTTTCTTTTGGTTCCTTTGGCCGTCTATAGCTTCTTGTAAGGTCTTCTATAGAGATCTCTATGGCTTACTTTATGGTTCGCTTTAGACACTGTGCTATAGCTGCCTATGGCTTTTCTTTTGGTTCCTTCGGCCGTCTATAGCTTCTTGTAAGGTCTTCTATAGAGATCTCTATGGCTTACTTTATGGTTCGCTTTAGACACCGTGCTATAGCTGCCTATGGCTTTTCTTTTGGTTCCTTTGGCCGTCTATAGCTTCTTGTAAGGTCTTCTATAGAGATCTCTATGGCTTACTTTATGGTTCGCTTTAGACACCGTGCTATAGCTGCCTATGGCTTTTCTTTTGGTTCTTTTGGCCGTCTATAGCTTCTTGTAAGGTCTTCTATAGAGATCTCTATGGCTTACTTTATGGTTCGCTTTAAACACCGTGCTATAGCTGCTTATGGTTTTTCTTTTGGTTCCTTTGGCAGTCTATAGCTTCTTGTAAGATCTTCTATAGAGATCTCTATGGCTTACTTTATGGTTCGCTTTAGACACCGTGCTATAGCTGCCTATGGCTTTTCTTTTGGTTCTTTTGGCCGTCTATAGCTTTTTGTAAGGTCTTCTATAGAGATCTCTATGGCTTACTTTATGGTTCGCTTTAGACACCGTGCTATAGCTGCCTATGGCTTTTCTTTTGGTTCCTTTGGCCGTTTATAGCTTCTTGTAAGGTCTCCTATAGAGATCTCGATGGCTTACTTTATGGTTCGCTTTAGACACCGTGCTATAGCTGCCTATGGCTTTTCTTTTGGTTCCTTTGGCCGTCTATAGCTTCTTGTAAGGTCTTCTATAGAGATCTCTATGGCTTACTTTATGGTTCGCTTTAGACACCGTGCTATAGCTGCCTATCGCTTCTCTTTTGGTTCCTTTGGCCGTCTATAGCTTCTTGTAAATTCTTCTATAGAGATCTCTATGGCTTACTTTATGGTTCGCTTTAGACACCGTGCTATAGCTGCCTATGGCTTTTCCTGTGGTTTCTTTAGCCGCCTATTGCTCTTTGTATGGTTCGCTATAGCTCATTCTATAGTTCGTCCTATGGTTCTTTCTACCCATCGTGCTACGGCCGCCTATAGCTTCTTGTATGGTCTGCTATAGAGATCTCTATGGCTTACTTTATGGATCTTTTTAGACACCGTGCTATAGCTGCTTATGGCTTTTCCTATAGTTTCTTTAGCCGCCTATGGCTCTTTGCATGGTCCGCTATAGCTCATTCTATAGCTCGTCTTATGAGTCTCTTTACCATCGTGCCAAAGCTGCCTGTAGTTTTTCTTTTTACCGCAATCGTATGAAATGTGAAACAAATTATTTGTTGTCACTGGACATCTTTAAAAAAAAAAAAACCTTGTGAGACGTGCCGAACTTCATAGCCCCATTTAAAACAAAGAGCTTACATTTCAACAAAACAACAACAAAAAACAAATGCACTCACTCAGGTGTTTGCAAAAGCACAGGTAAACAGACACAAGGTATTGTTTTCAAATCTCCCAGAAGTTTATTACACACAGCCTATTCTGTAGACAAGCACACATTAAGCAATCTCTACTATGTGAAGAGGTACTACTGAGCTGTTATACAACTGAGAATATTGCAAAGCAAACAAGAACCAAAGGCAATTCCTGGGTAGTGTCTAGTCCCCCGGCAGCCGGCCGAATTCTCCCCCCCCCCCCCCCCTTCCCCCCGAAATTCTAATGCCAGTCGCCACTCATTGGCGCTGCAATCAGTTTATCAAAAGACGTTTCATCGAGATCGTTTCATCAACACGTGACGTTCATAAACAACTCAAAATATGTTGTTTTTTTTGTAATAATTTGCCAAGAAGTGGCGTGAACGGGTGGGATGAGTCGGTGAGCACGCGCTTCAGGAATACAGGCGCGACGAAATGTCCCTGCAGCGTGCAATTCGCGTAACGAGTGCCGACTAAACGTGTGTCCATGAAACGTCTTTCCACGAAAAGGTGTCCATGAAACGTCTTTTCACAAAACGCTGGTAGAATAAGAATGTCAGTATTCTAACTCCAATTTTCACATGATTTCAGAGAGCTAATGGCAGGCGACTGCGTTAGAATTACGGGGAAATTATTCTCCCAGCTGTCAGAAGATAGGCACTGCCAGGAGATAGACACTACAGAACGGTCAATTGTCGCCGAGTAGGTTGCAGCGCACTTACGTTCAAAATACCGGACTTGAAAGATGTAATCCGAGATATACGTCGACACGGGCACTGCAGACCAACCACTCAAACACAAAACCGAGAAGGAAGGGATCCGTGAAGATTCACCACGATGTAGCACAAGCTGTCATTTGCCGAACTGAACACTGAACGCATCACAAGAATGTCTTGGGCTTCTTTGAAGAAATCGCTTGTTGCCGACATACGGGTAGAACTTTTCGATCGGGATACCTTTTACCATAGAAGCGAAATCCACAGCAGCCCCGCGGGCCGCACGACACGCGAAACTAGGTCCGCAAGCAGCCTCATTCCGGGATTGGTAGTGGCTAATGCGTCATCCGTCAAACCACGTGATCACGCTCCTTCCGTTACATGCGCACAGAGAGCGGAGTGAAGCGATAAAAAGTCTACGGTTGATTGGTCCGCCGAGTCCGCACCTTCTACAATGCTTTTAGCTTAGGGAAAAAGAGAAAACAGAAAAATTGAAAAGCAGAGCTTCTTCAAGGACAGAACGGGGGTGCGATCACAAAGACTAATCTTCAGGGGCATACCAACAATGAACACAGCGAGAGAATGTGTCACTTATATCCTGTTGACAGTTCGAGCCAAGGTTGATAGTGCAGTGGATGCTATGTGTGGCCTTGGGCTTAAGGCAGGTGCCGTGTCCAGCGTTATTACCAGCTTCGAGACAGTTGTCACGGGACCCTAACCGGAGACGTGATTGGCCTCAAACACGCATAGCGTCTACTCTGCTGTCACTACCGAGTGAACAGGACAGCTCCATGAAGGCCCCCCAGCTTTTGGACTTTTTTCTAAACCTGCACTTCCCAGAAGTGACCCAAAACGAGGCAGGCTTGAAGATATCATATTTTACGCCTTGTAGCCCACATTATAATTTAAAATGAATAATTAATGGCGAATGCTTTTTCTTTGCGCAGGATGTCCACAAACAAATAAATAAATAAATATATATTTATATATATATATATATATATATTTTTTACCAAGCACTTTTGAATTATGTGTACACTGTTAGGTTCGCATTTTTAAACTTAAATTTTGGGAATCTTTGAATCGTTGTGGAATCTATGATTGCGTGGTTTAAGAAATTTGTGCCGTAATACGTTTTTCATCCGTGAGTTCAGTCTATATCACTGCCATCAATTACAATCTCGGGGCACCATGATGACACATGGTGGGGATGTGTGCTCCAAGAAGCTCTAATGACTTTACTGTCTCATAATTTAAAGAAAAAGAAGAGAAATTAGCCACAGCGCTTGCTGATTCGTTGAATTCGCAGAACAGAGAGATAATAGGACGCACCTAGGGTAGCGCGTGCCTAATGATATTAATTTTTTTTCGCCTGTTATTTGTGTATATTTCGCCGTTCTCGACATGGGCGTTGACGCACATTGCACCGCTGCTCACGCCCCTGCCGGGGTAAGCTTTTTTGTTGTCACGACACTCTATCGCGCTATTGACGCGTCGATTTAACGCTCATGAAGTCTCGAGAGAACTGTCAATTGTTTAGTCAGAGCAACGACGCAGCAATCGCGAAGTGAGAGACGACTGCGCCTCACTCTGATAAAATGTGAGCGTGGGACTCTCGAGCAGTGTTAACTTGCTGATGATGCAGGGCGCTGCTTTGTCGTTGAGAATCTTTGTCCTGCGAACGCCGGCGAAAACGTTCCAGTGCTCGGCGTACCCTAGGCAGCAGCGCCTGTCAGCGACCGCCCGGAGCCTACTGGCAGTCTGCGAGCGCCGACGATTTATCGTCGCGACTTCAATGGGAGCATTTTATGAACTCCTGCGGCGAACATGAAACACCGCGAACATGAACTTCCGCGAACATAATCCCCGCGACGGCGAACCGCCGGGGCTCGCAGACGGAGGGTTCCGATGCTGTGCGAACGGTTGTTGGAGGACACTGCATAGGGTATACGCCGGGCGCTGGAACGGCTTCAAAGCCATTCGATGGGCAAAGGATTCGCGACGACCAAGTAGTGTCTTGCATCTTCAGTAAGCTAACAGCGTACTTACAGGGCTCGAGAGTCCCAAGCTTACATTTCCACAGAGCGAGCGCGGCCGGCCAGATCGAATCGCAATCAGCACTCGCGTCGCGATTGCTACGTCGTTGCTCTACCTACACCGATGACATGTGCACCGGCATTCGAAACCGCCCTCTCGAGACTTTATACGAGTCCAATAGACGGCTTTATAGCGCGATAAACCGTCGTGACAAGAGTAAAGCTCACCTCTGTAGTGGCGTAAGCAGCGTTCTTGACGCCGCGTCGAGAACGACGAAATATACACAAAAAACATTAAATATATTTAACACAGCAGGCAGAAAGAAATAAAACCATGGCAGGGACACGGACAAAGTAGAAGGCGCGCTACGAAGTACATATACTTACAAAATACACTGGAAACGACAGATAATTAGAGCTAAAAAACGGAAGATTGAGATGACGTCAACGCCGAAATAAGGCAATGCGTAGGGAAAGCAGCCGGCAAAACTGCAATAGTCCTATAGGCAGCTAAGGAAGCTTTTGTGATCGCGGGCGTATACCCGCGGCGACGTACGCCCCGTTAACCTGGCTCAAGAAAATTCTCGCCCCGATCGAGCGCATGAATGACTCTCTTCCACTTTCGTACATCTGCAGCAAAAAAAAAAAAAAAAAAGGGTCGCGGACCTATAGCCTAAGCAAACCATTGAGCCGACTAAAAAAATTGGATGGTCGCGAGTCTATAGCTCGGGAGACATCCATCTTTCTATAGCCGGCTAAAGCACACTGTAAGGTCGGAGGCTATAGCTTTGGTGACATAGAACACTATTGAGACGGCTAAAGAAAATTCAATGGTCGCGATTCTATAGATTTAGGGACATACACCACTCTATAGTCGGCTAAAGCACATTGAATGTTCGGAGGCCTATAGCTTAGGTGACATAAAACACTATAGAGACGGCTAAAGAAAGTTCGATGGTCGCGAGTCTATAGGTTCAGAGACATACACCTCTCTATAACCGGCTAAAGAACATTGAAAGGTCAGAGGCCTATAGCTTCGGTGACATAAAATGCTATAGAGTCGGCTAAAGAAAATTCAATGGTCGCGATTCTATAGGTTTAGGGACATACACCACTCTATAGCCGGCTAAAGCACATTCAATAGTCGCGAATCTATAGCATCAAGGACATGCATATGTCTATAGCTTGCTGAAGAATATTGAATAGTCGCGAGTCTATAGCTGCGTAGTCATAAATTATTCTATAGCCAGGTATAGAAATCGGAATGGTCGAGATTCTAAAGCTTTGAAGACATACATTTTTCTATAGGTGGCTATAGCGTGTTTTATGGTTTCTTATGGCTGACCATAGAGGGCCATAGAAGGTGATAGCTCACCATAGGATTTTCCATAGACGTCCATAGACCATTTTTGTATGGGCGGACAAAGTATATAAATAAACAAAAAGTTACAGATGAATGCCTTATATATACATACACTTCTGCACTGTTTATTGCTTGCGCAATGAAGTGAATGCGTACAAGCAGAGTTAGTATTGAAATGGCTGTAATAGTGCACAAAACATTCATTTTTTTTTGTTTTGTTTTATCAGATAATTATTAGTGTTAAAGCAACATGCATCGCTCGATGCCTCCGAACGTGTTAATAACTTGTGTATTGAGACTTTTATAAATTATTTATTTTCATTAAACGAGGCGTTGATAAAGTGCGTTGACACTGTAGCGCAGCCCTTGCAAAACGTTTTGATGGGGCGCCGTATATAGTCTATTTCTGACATGTACAAAGACCAAAATGTAACCTATTTTCAAGCTAAAATCATCACATCAGTGGCATCAGGCCCTTTTCAATCAGGTCTCCGAGATAAGGAATAGTATTTGGCATTAAACCTGAATCAGGGGTCGGCTACCTTTTACTGCCGCAGGCCAAATTGTCACAAAGGGGATAAAGGGCGGGTCAGAAGAAAATTCGGAGAGGGGGGAGTGGCAATATATATGTATATATATATATATATTGCCATGAATAAAAACATAAGCGTGTTTGGGAGAAGAGTGTGTTGGTTCAAGTTGATGAATGAAGAAAAAATAAAGAATTAACAATGGGACAGCACAACCACATCGTTCATAAAACAATGTGGTTGTATTGTCCCAGTGTCAATTATTTTATTTTTTTTTTTCATCCAAAAACATAAACTTCACTAATAAAACCTAAAAAAAGGAACGTGTCATGCGGCGAACTTGTGCCGTGAAGCACAAAGTAACAATTCACGGCGACGGAAGGACGAATGCCTCAAGCAGGCCATTCGAGGCTCCTTTTTTAAGCGCGTGGGCATCTAAAAGTTTCCAAACTCGAAGAAACAAGATTCTCGAATCATCTGGCAGATTCCAGACATGCAAACAAAATAAAGATAAAAAGGACCAATGTTGGCGCGGATCGAGCCCCAGCCAGCGACGTGCGAGTCGAGCACGCTGCTGACTCAGCCATTCTCACGCGGCAATATAATGCAAAGTGAACGATTTTGTTATGTGCTGCAGGCTATGTTTTGCGTGTCTCTTGGAGCTCCATCTTACTCACAAAGCCACACAGTTTTAATTCTGAAGTCCAACGACCGAGACAAACAAGAAAAAAAAACACTGATTATTACTGTCAAAGTTCTCTTTTTAATGTGAACTATAAGGTTTTTGCAAAATTTCTGGCCAGTCGCTTTGTTAGAATACTTATAGCACGCTCCCAAGTGCGACAAAACTGTTGAAATTGGCAATGGTATAAACCGCGAATTCGAGCGAAAGGTTTGCCAAATACTACGACCATAATTATCGATTTAGAGTTCATCACTGTGGTGCACAACAATTGCTAATGTATAATAAACTTGTTTCCTGGTAGGCCATATCAGAGCCAATGCGTCCCATTACACCAGGCTTGCAACCAAAAATACTTGTTGCGTCCTTATTCCTTGAGTGTGCGCGTGTATGTGTGTGTGTGGGGGGGGGGGGGGGGTGGCTTTTCTGGTAGCGTGCAGGGGGCCACATAATATTCCCTTGCGGGCCACTGATTACTCACCCATGGCTAAAACGTACGCGACACTGCATTGCTGGTGTCAAAATAATCCCAAAACGAATTGCTGTTACTGACTGAGTCTGGGAAAGAATAACAAAAGAACAGCAAAAAAAGTCATCTTCAAAGAGGAAAAAATATCTTTTTTGATACTATCTTCGGAAATTTCGAGGGGATGTGAGTGGAACTTCAATTTCTATTTACCTTCATATATGTAGCCGGAAATCAATTAAATTATACTCCAGCAAATGTTTCCTATATTTAGCCGCAGCGTCTCGATATTGCGGATCCTAATCGCATTCAGGCGAGCGATCAGAACATTTTGATTGGATTCCGTGAAGTTCAACCCTAATCTGCTTCATTCTTGCTGAGAAATCAATTATCTCTCGCGCTTGGGTTAAGCTGAAACTGCATCAAATCTATCAAAGTTTCGGACGAAAAAAGACCCTTCATTACCCAGGAACGCAATACGTAAAACTAGCAGAACTGAAACAAAAGAATACATTTCAGCTCAGAGGGAAGATATGCCGAAATCCGAATAAATGTAATTAATGTTTATGCATGTGTCAAGCATAAGGGAAATCAAAATTTGCGAAAATATGAGGCACATAAAATAAGCGCACTACGCGTTTCAGTTCGCCGACATGAAAATATCTCACTTAAATGTGTAAAACTTATAAACTTATGAACCACTCTCCTTAGAAGTTATTTACCTCCCGCATGTCTGAATTCTTCTAGAGGATCTAATTATCTTTGTCCCGTTGTTGAGATATCACTGAAAGAAAACACATTGAACGCCCCTTGTGACTAGTTTTATTAATTGGTGCTTAGTACGTTCTCGTCTACAACATTGTTTTATTGCTTTGAATCACGCAGCAAAATTTTCTTAGTAACTATTACTCTGACGGCCAGTAATCGGAAAACTAAACAACCGAACTCTGGTGCTATACACATCAAGAGAAGTAATTGGGACTACTCACATTCCTCTCCCATTGTAGCGTAGAACGCATTTATCTGCAACACTCCCCGCGCAGAGGTGCACCGAGTAGAAAAACTGTAAAGAGAACAAAACACAATTCATCATTTTCCGTCCAGCTAGCATATGCACCGCCCTCCATGAGGCTAATGTGTCTCCGATATTTTTCCGCTTTACGTTCAGAACTTATAAATGCAAGGTGCTGGAAACTGCACGATTGCGGCTTGTGCAGGTGCTCGTCGAAAGAGTGAAGATAAAACATGCTCCGAAAAGTACGCAAAAAAAAAAAAAAAACAACTTCGGTTACATCTTTACATTCTTCATTATTGTTCCTGTAGGTTGTCTATTAAGGTGGTAGTGGGCAACCAGTGATCGGATTTCAAAGCTAAAACAAGTATTAAATATAACATTCCCTCGAACAAAACACGTTGGGACAACGAGCGCACTTCTGCAAGCGATGCTAGCGTCACTAGACGATGGTAGTTGGAAGTACTGTCGCTCTGCTTACGTGTTTTTGCTAGTGTTATAGGCTGATAACACACGGTTGCTTAATTTTCCCTTTCATATACAGCAACGTTGGGAACACTGACATCTCTGCAATGATCTTGAGATGTCGGGACGATCGTTTTAGTTGTCTGCATACAGATTACGCGTAGTGCGACGCCCAAAAACGTTTTACCCGATAAATAAATACAAAATACAAGAAAAAAACTTCAAAATGGTGGATACTTGGGCTAGTTGGTGGTTGCTATACATAATTAAACAGCGCACAAGGAGAGGGACAGAAAAGGAAGACAGAACAGGCAAGCGCTGACTCGCAACTGACGATTTACTATGAAAAGGAGAAGGAAGAAAACTACACACATGAACATATATCGGAAAAGAGAAAGATGTGAAAAAGCTAATAAATTAAATAAAATTACACCTAAAATAATTATAGCTGAAAAGGAAAACAAAATAAAATGAAAATCAATCTCTCAAAGTCCTAGGCATGTCCAGTGCCGGCACTCCGAAGCCTTGACCATTCACCTATTTGTGCGCAGCTGCCCCCATAAACTCATACTCGCTGTCTTGTAGTGTTAATGATGGCTGGCTCACACATTTGGATTCGAGCTTTCTTATCCAAAAGGCTTCCACTATTTCTCTTGTTGTTTTTTCTTTATGGGAAGCTAGAACAGTTGTTGCACAAAAATCTGGATCACATCCACAGGTTCTGCAGTGGATGGCTAAGTGGCTTCCAGTGGTGGTTTGAAGAGACTGTTTATGTTCCCTCAAGCGGTCGTTGAGGCAACGCCCAGTCTGTCCGACATAGGTTTTCCCGCAGGACAGAGGAAGATGGTAAACCACTTGTAGAATGCAAGACACAAAGTGCACCTTGTGGTTTTTCATGCAGCAAGCCCTGCTGTCATTGTTCTTGTCCAAAAGCGTGCAAATTCTACCCAGTTTGTTTGGGGCTGAAAACACCATGGGCACGTTGTATCTATTGGCAACATTTTTTAAGTTGTGCGACGTCTTGTGGATGTATGGTATAACTAGTGGTCGGATATTGGTAAGGTCTGTGCTCTTTTTTCTTTTGGTCGATCCTTTACAGGTTTGTATCAGAGTGCCCGCAACTTCACTTAACATGGCTGATGGAAAGCCGGATCTTGGGAGTTTGTTTACTTGAGTGCTGAAACTCTGTTCGATGGTGTGGTGACAGGATTTTTTCAAAGCTGAATACATGCACGAACTGGCTATCCCTCTTTTTATTAATTTTGAATGGGCAGATTGGTAATTAAGAATTTCTTTTTTGGAGCGTGGTAGGTAGGACCAACAAATGTGGTGATCTGAGATTTTTATAGATAGGTCCAGGAACTGCAGCACATTTAGAATAGGTTGTTCATACGTAAAACTCAGACCTTTACCGCTTCTGGAGAAAACACTCAGGATTGTATCTATTAAGTCTTCTGTTTGTTCTTCTTGGAGGATATCCTCCAAGAAGAACAAACAGAAGACTTAATAGATACAATCCTGAGTGTTTTCTCCAGAAGCGGTAAAGGTCTGAGTTTTATGTATGAACAACCTATTCTAAATGTGCTGCAGTTCCTGGACCTATCTATAAAAATCTCAGATCACCACATTTGTTGGTCCTACCTACCACGCTCCAAAAAAGAAATTCTTAATTACCAATCTGCCCATTCAAAATTAATAAAAAGAGGGATAGCCAGTTCGTGCATGTATTCAGCTTTGAAAAAATCCTGTCACCACACCATCGAACAGAGTTTCAGCACTCAAGTAAACAAACTCTCAAGATCCGGCTTTCCATCAGCCATGTTAAGTGAAGTTGCGGGCACTCTGATACAAACCTGTAAAGGATCGACCAAAAGAAAAAAGAGCAAAGACCTTACCAATATCCGACCACTAGTTATACCATACATCCACAAGACGTCGCACAACTTAAAAAATGTTGCCAATAGATACAACGTGCCCATGGTGTTTTCAGCCCCAAACAAACTGGGTAGAATTTGCACGCTTTTGGACAAGAACAATGACAGCAGGGCTTGCTGCTTGAAAAACCACAAGGTGCACTTTGTGTCTTGCATTCTACAAGTGGTTTACCATCTTCCTCTGTCCTGCGGGAAAACCTATGTCGGACAGACTGGGCGTTGCCTCAACGACCGCTTGAGGGAACATAAACAGTCTCTTCAAACCACCACTGGAAGCCACTTAGCCATCCACTGCAGAACCTGTGGATGTGATCCAGATTTTTGTGCAACAACTGTTCTAGCTTCCCATAAAGAAAAAACAACAAGAGAAATAGTGGAAACCTTTTGGATAAGAAAGCTCGAATCCAAATGTGTGAGCCAGCCATCATTAACACTACAAGACAGCGAGTATGAGTTTATGGGGGCAGCTGCGCACAAATAGGTGAATGGTCAAGGCTTCGGAGTGCCGGCACTGGACATGCCTAGGACTTTGAGAGATTGATTTTCATTTTATTTTGTTTTCCTTTTCAGCTATAATTATTTTAGGTGTAATTTTATTTAATTTATTAGCTTTTTCACATCTTTCTCTTTTCCGATATATGTTCATGTGTGTAGTTTTCTTCCTTCTCCTTTTCATAGTAAATCGTCAGTTGCGAGTCAGCGCTTGCCTGTTCTGTCTTCATTTTCTGTCCCTCTCCTTGTGCGCTGTTTAATTATGTATAGCAACCACCAACTAGCCCAAGTATCCACCATTTTGAAGTTCATTTCTAGTACATCGGGCCTCTATCCTCCTCTCACATGTAAATATGCCCCTTTCAGTAACATTTTTCATCTGGTCAACCTCGCGGCCCAGTGCATGTTTAGTGCCAGAGTGGCCTCCTGGCACATCAAGAAGGGCCTCTGTCCAGTGGAACTCCATGGATTGTGCGGTATGCTACAACCGTCAGCAGGCCATGCAAGAAGACTGTGTCGGATTCTTCGCTCCGAGTACTGGCGGCAAGAAAGGTATTTCAAGGAATGCCTTAGAGTGGCTTGTGCTGCTCGTGGAGGCACCGAGAACCAACAACGAAGGCTGTTCTACAACATGAGCAATTCGGAGAGACAAGTTGCTGAATTTCTCTGGCGGGAGATTCTTCCCCAACTGCTCTGCAAAAAGAGAAACTTGACTGCCGTCAAAGGGACAACAACCATCTTGGGCGACGTTAGTATTCCTTCTCCTGTAAGGAAGACTTTAGACCTAGGCCCTAAATTTTCCGTGGAACCCACCTTACAGCCACCTGCTTTACTAACCTTGGCAAGGAAGGTAGCCTTCAAAGTTCCAGAAGCAGATCGTCCCCGATGCATCTCAGAATGTGTGAACGTCATCACAAGCTCCATCAAGAAAGGAAGACAGCCCATTCAAGTCAGACCCGTGGTCAGATATTTAGGGCAAAACTCCCAGAAACTTCTGCTCTCAGATAAAGAAGGAGGCTTTGTCGTCATGCCCGAGGGTATGTACAATGAAAAGGCTAACGCTGCTGTAATGAAAAATTTCAAGCCTGTAGACATAGTACTGAAAAAGATCAAGGAAAGAGCATATGCCACCTGTCAAAAGCTAAGTCTCAATCAGCTGGCGGTAAAAATAAAGAAAGCTGAGGGCTTGCACCTGGATATATTTTTTAGTGCAAAAACCCACAAAGATGCATGTCCCTTCAGGGCCATTGTATCAGAAAGGGGTACTTGGCAGAAACAGATCGCCCTCTATCTCCAGACTCACCTCTCTAGCCTCAACATAGTTGACCCGTTCCTCATACACAACTCCGAGGAGGTAATTGATTTTTTGAAGAGTGACACCAATCAGAAGAGAGGAGCCTTCAGCGTAGACGTGGTGGACCTGTATTACTCCATTCCACAGGATGCTCTCCTGGCTTCAGTCAAATCAACTATTGAACAATCAGGAGAAATCAAGTTTCAGAATTCGAGTGGTACTTCAACGGAAAGCTTCATGGAGCTACTAGACTTTTATCTGAAAGCCTTGTTTGTAAAATGGCCAGATTCTTCATACCTACAGCGGTCTGGAGTGTGCATTGGGTCATGTGTTGCTCCCATCTTAAGCGACATCTTTCTGGGAGGCGTAGACATGATCCTCGCACCGCTTTTGAGCACTATGTCTATTATAAAAGTCTTCAGGTACGTTGATGACTTTCTTATTATCCTCCAAGAAGAACAAACAGAAGACTTAATAGATACAATCCTGAGTGTTTTCTCCAGAAGCGGTAAAGGTCTGAGTTTTACGTATGAACAACCTATTCTAAATGTGCTGCAGTTCCTGGACCTATCTATAAAAATCTCAGATCACCACATTTGTTGGTCCTACCTACCACGCTCCAAAAAAGAAATTCTTAATTACCAATCTGCCCATTCAAAAGTAATAAAAAGAGGGATAGCCAGTTCGTGCATGTATTCAGCTTTGAAAAAATTCTGTCACCACACCATCGAACAGAGTTTCAGCACTCAAGTAAACAAACTCTCAAGATCCGGCTTTCCATCAGCCATGTTAAGTGAAGTTGCGGGCACTCTGATACAAACCTGTAAAGGATCGACCAAAAGAAAAAAGAGCAAAGACCTTACCAATATCCGACCACTAGTTATACCATACATCCACAAGACGTCGCACAACTTAAAAAATGTTGCCAATAGATACAACGTGCCCATGGTGTTTTCAGCCCCAAACAAACTGGGTAGAATTTGCACGCTTTTGGACAAGAACAATGACAGCAGGGCTTGCTGCATGAAAAACCACAAGGTGCACTTTGTGTCTTGCATTCTACAAGTGGTTTACCATCTTCCTCTGTCCTGCGGGAAAACCTATGTCGGACAGACTGGGCGTTGCCTCAACGACCGCTTGAGGGAACATAAACAGTCTCTTCAAACCACCACTGGAAGCCACTTAGCCATCCACTGCAGAACCTGTGGATGTGATCCAGATTTTTGTGCAACAACTGTTCTAGCTTCCCATAAAGAAAAAACAACAAGAGAAATAGTGGAAGCCTTTTGGATCAGAAAGCTCGAATCCAAATGTGTGAGCCAGCCATCATTAACACTACAAGACAGCGAGTATGAGTTTATGGGGGCAGCTGCGCACAAATAGGTGAATGGTCAAGGCTTCGGAGTGCCGGCACTGGACATGCCTAGGACTTTGAGAGATTGATTTTCATTTTATTTTGTTTTCCTTTTCAGCTATAATTATTTTAGGTGTAATTTTATTTAATTTATTAGCTTTTTCACATCTTTCTCTTTTCCGATATATGTTCATGTGTGTAGTTTTCTTCCTTCTCCTTTTCATAGTAAATCGTCAGTTGCGAGTCAGCGCTTGCCTGTTCTGTCTTCATTTTCTGTCCCTCTCCTTGTGCGCTGTTTAATTATGTATAGCAACCACCAACTAGCCCAAGTATCCACCATTTTGAAGTTCATTTCTAGTACATCGGGCCTCTATCCTCCTCTCACATGTAAATATGCCCCTTTCAGTAACATTTTTCATCTGGTCAACCTCGCGGCCCAGTGCATGTTTAGTGCCAGAGTGGCCTCCTGGCACATCAAGAAGGGCCTCTGTCCAGTGGAACTCCATGGATTGTGCGGTATGCTACAACCGTCAGCAGGCCATGCAAGAAGACTGTGTCGGATTCTTCGCTCCGAGTACTGGCGGCAAGAAAGGTATTTCAAGGAATGCCTTAGAGTGGCTTGTGCTGCTCGTGGAGGCACCGAGAACCAACAACGAAGGCTGTTCTACAACATGAGCAATTCGGAGAGACAAGTTGCTGAATTTCTCTGGCGGGAGATTCTTCCCCAACTGCTCTGCAAAAAGAGAAACTTGACTGCCGTCAAAGGGACAACAACCATCTTGGGCGACGTTAGTATTCCTTCTCCTGTAAGGAAGACTTTAGACCTAGGCCCTAAATTTTCCGTGGAACCCACCTTACAGCCACCTGCTTTACTAACCTTGGCAAGGAAGATAGCCTTCAAAGTTCCAGAAGCAGATCGTCCCCGATGCATCTCAGAATGTGTGAACGTCATCACAAGCTCCATCAAGAAAGGAAGACAGCCCATTCAAGTCAGACCCGTGGTCAGATATTTAGGGCAAAACTCCCAGAAACTTCTGCTCTCAGATAAAGAAGGAGGCTTTGTCGTCATGCCCGAGGGTATGTACAATGAAAAGGCTAACGCTGCTGTAATGAAAAATTTCAAGCCTGTAGACATAGTACTGAAAAAGATCAAGGAAAGAGCATATGCCACCTGTCAAAAGCTAAGTCTCAATCAGCTGGCGGTAAAAATAAAGAAAGCTGAGGGCTTGCACCTGGATATATTTTTTAGTGCAAAAACCCACAAAGATGCATGTCCCTTCAGGGCCATTGTATCAGAAAGGGGTACTTGGCAGAAACAGATCGCCCTCTATCTCCAGACTCACCTCTCTAGCCTCAACATAGTTGACCCGTTCCTCATACACAACTCCGAGGAGGTAATTGATTTTTTGAAGAGTGACACCAATCAGAAGAGAGGAGCCTTCAGCGTAGACGTGGTGGACCTGTATTACTCCATTCCACAGGATGCTCTCCTGGCTTCAGTCAAATCAACTATTGAACAATCAGGAGAAATCAAGTTTCAGAATTCGAGTGGTACTTCAACGGAAAGCTTCATGGAGCTACTAGACTTTTATCTGAAAGCCTTGTTTGTAAAATGGCCAGATTCTTCATACCTACAGCGGTCTGGAGTGTGCATTGGGTCATGTGTTGCTCCCATCTTAAGCGACATCTTTCTGGGAGGCGTAGACATGATCCTCGCACCGCTTTTGAGCACTATGTCTATTATAAAAGTCTTCAGGTACGTTGATGACTTTCTTATTATCCTCCAAGAAGAACAAACAGAAGACTTAATAGATACAATCCTGAGTGTTTTCTCCAGAAGCGGTAAAGGTCTGAGTTTTACGTATGAACAACCTATTCTAAATGTGCTGCAGTTCCTGGACCTATCTATAAAAATCTCAGATCACCACATTTGTTGGTCCTACCTACCACGCTCCAAAAAAGAAATTCTTAATTACCAATCTGCCCATTCAAAAGTAATAAAAAGAGGGATAGCCAGTTCGTGCATGTATTCAGCTTTGAAAAAATTCTGTCACCACACCATCGAACAGAGTTTCAGCACTCAAGTAAACAAACTCTCAAGATCCGGCTTTCCATCAGCCATGTTAAGTGAAGTTGCGGGCACTCTGATACAAACCTGTAAAGGATCGACCAAAAGAAAAAAGAGCAAAGACCTTACCAATATCCGACCACTAGTTATACCATACATCCACAAGACGTCGCACAACTTAAAAAATGTTGCCAATAGATACAACGTGCCCATGGTGTTTTCAGCCCCAAACAAACTGGGTAGAATTTGCACGCTTTTGGACAAGAACAATGACAGCAGGGCTTGCTGCATGAAAAACCACAAGGTGCACTTTGTGTCTTGCATTCTACAAGTGGTTTACCATCTTCCTCTGTCCTGCGGGAAAACCTATGTCGGACAGACTGGGCGTTGCCTCAACGACCGCTTGAGGGAACATAAACAGTCTCTTCAAACCACCACTGGAAGCCACTTAGCCATCCACTGCAGAACCTGTGGATGTGATCCAGATTTTTGTGCAACAACTGTTCTAGCTTCCCATAAAGAAAAAACAACAAGAGAAATAGTGGAAGCCTTTTGGATCAGAAAGCTCGAATCCAAATGTGTGAGCCAGCCATCATTAACACTACAAGACAGCGAGTATGAGTTTATGGGGGCAGCTGCGCACAAATAGGTGAATGGTCAAGGCTTCGGAGTGCCGGCACTGGACATGCCTAGGACTTTGAGAGATTGATTTTCATTTTATTTTGTTTTCCTTTTCAGCTATAATTATTTTAGGTGTAATTTTATTTAATTTATTAGCTTTTTCACATCTTTCTCTTTTCCGATATATGTTCATGTGTGTAGTTTTCTTCCTTCTCCTTTTCATAGTAAATCGTCAGTTGCGAGTCAGCGCTTGCCTGTTCTGTCTTCCTTTTCTGTCCCTCTCCTTGTGCGCTGTTTAATTACCCTATTGGAAAAACCAGCATGAAAATCAAACTGGTCAAGCTGGTAATTAAGGTGGTCAAGCTGGTAATCAAGGTGGTCAAACTGGTCAATGTGGTAATTAAACTGGTTTAGCTGGCAATCAAGCTGGTTTAAGCTGGGCAAGCTGGAATTTAAGCTGGTCAGTCTGGTCTAAGTAAAAACCAGCATGGTCTCACTCGAATCTGGTTTTAGATTCAATCTGGTGTAGCTGGGAGCCAGTCTGGTCTTAACTGGTCAAACTGGTTTTCCATGGAGCCAATGTGGTCAAGCTGGGAGACGAGCTGGTCATGCTGGGAGACAAGCTGGTGAATCTGGTCGAAATAATAATCGTGGTGGTCAAGCTGGTCATGCTGGGAGCGCGCACGCCAAGGTCGGCTAGAGATAGCCGAACTGGCATTGCTGGGAGCGCGCGCGACAAGGTCGGCTGCTGGAACGAGGCCACGTCCTGTTCTTTGTCCTCTCGTTTTTGGTAGACCACCGGGCGCGTCAGGCGCGCTGCAAGCTACCTTTGTGTGCGAGAAAAGAGAGAGAGAGAGAGAGAGTGGTAGAAACGGAGAATCGAAGACGCGTTTGGATAGCTTGGGCAGAGGGCAGATCGAAGGGACGGCTGTGTGCGCGTTGTTTGGAGACTAGTTGAACGACGGTGCAAGCGAAGCGGGTTTTGAGAAGACAGCGAGCGGCAGTCCGTTCAGTGCGGGAAGATGTCAGACGTCCCGACTGCGGCGTCGCTTCGTGTCTTCGAACGTGTGTGTGCCCAAGAATGACGGCGGTGCCGAGGAGTATCGCCAATGCCATCCAAGCCACACGGATTTCCTCGCCTCTGCCGACCACGCAAGTTGCCGCTTCGCCCCCATCGCTGGCGGGACCCAGGTTCGCTTCTCTCGTCCGTGTGGTATTTTCGTCTGCTATTGCCTGTTTTTGGCCTGTGTCTAGTATTTTTTTCGTGTTGAGAGATAAGCAATCTGGTTTTATTAACATTGTAGACAATTTGCACCGAGAATCTGTGCGTCGGTTAGTACTGTGTCAGCGCCGAGGATGTGTAGCATTTGAGTTCATGTGAGGCTGCCGCAAGTACGAAAATAATAAATTGGATGCCGAGTTGGCTTTTCTGACGAGCTTGGCTTTTTTATTCTGTGTATTAATTTAAACAGGTTAAACTGGTTGGGAAGTTCACCAGCATGACCAGTTTAACAGCATGACCAGCATGC
The DNA here is from genome assembly GCF_016920785.2 of Ixodes scapularis. Lineage (NCBI taxonomy): Eukaryota > Metazoa > Arthropoda > Arachnida > Ixodida > Ixodidae > Ixodes > Ixodes scapularis. The sequence continues at coordinate 206,215 of NW_024609861.1, read as the reverse complement.
CAAACTGGGCATGCTGGGGCAATAACCCAGCTTGAAGCTGGGACCAGATCAACCATCATGACCAGTATGACCAGATCAACCAGCATGACCAGCATGCCAAGCTGGGCATGCTGGGGCAATAACCCAGCTTGAAGCTGGGACCAGCTTAAGCTGGTTTTTTCAATAGGGTATGTAAAGAAAAAAACATTCGCTTGTAGTTTTTAATACGAATCCTCTTTAAAATTCAGTGTGCTAGTCCCCAGTTGGCGGCTTTAACTCTCTACAGAGGTACCCGCATTCTTACAGAAGCTTATCTATGTTTTTCCCGTAGAACTAAGATTTAGATGGGAGGCTTTAACTAACCCGGTTCTCTAAATTAGTTTAACCATTCTTCGTTGGCGTACACAAAATAAGTTGGTTGTTTCGGAAAGCAAGCACAAGAATATTTCAATTGCCAATCTTCAGGTATCACGTCGCTGATTGGATTGTTCCGCACAAAAGGCTCAGGCCCTTTTGAATTCAAAATACATTGTCGCAAAAGCTGTCCCTCAATATTGCGGTTGCTTCGAGGCTAAGTTGAACATATATTAACGTTCGAACCTACCACATACTGATTATGACAGCAACTTCTGGGTGTACATAAAACACCCCGCTGGCGGGGCGCCGGTCTGGTACAAAACTGCTTGCTTCTCGAGTCACGACTGCGTGGTTCCAACGAACGAGCTATTTTTCTCCTTTTTCTTGCCCGGGGAACAATTTAGCGTCCGCGGTGCATGTGTTCAGTCACTTTGGGGTTCCAAGGTCTGGGTGAGTCCAGCTCTCCAATGTTACCAAACGTTTTAAGGAAAAGAGCCCCACTAAGCGGCCTGTCACATCCCACGTGTGGATCTTCGTTTATTGTGAACACTTTTCACGATACATTAGGTTGAGGTTTTAGTTCACTGCTCTACACAAAAATGATCCTGTGAAACAAGATATTTTAATGAATAGTCTAGGTGATTTCTTAATTAGAAGAACTAAGAATTTTGCAGGAATTCAAAAATTGGGAATTTTTCGGTTCGCCTAATTTATGTCGACATTAGCTTAATCCTTAACTTAATAAAATATTCTCTCAAAGACACAAATAAATAAACTAAAATAAAGTACTGATTTGGTGACACGCAGGCCGCCATGTTGAATTTAATAGAATAGCGACAAAATAAGGGCATTGATTATTAATAAATTATTAAAATGCCACGAAACGAATACAGACCCTTTCCCAAGTAGAGTAAACATTTCTAATGGGTAGGATATTCAAATACTACTATAAAATATTCTAGAAATAACAAAATACATAAACACATACAGGGCTGGGATTCAAAATTAATATGTCATTCCAGGTATACATGTGTATGTGTATGTTAATAAAATTAGATTATATTATACGAGTACTGATAGAAAAATACAAGAAATGTTGCAGACAAAACATCATCTACAAGTAATAAAATGCAAACATAATAAGGGTATAGAAAATTGCGTGTAGAGATTAAAAAACTATGCTAACAAGAAAAAATGTGAAAGCCAAAATAAGCACAGAATGACTTGAAATTTCATGTGAATGTAGATAGCATTTGTTTATAACAATAATACACAAGCCCGCATGATTTCATGTGACACATTTTAGGACTGTGTAGAACACCAATGATTTCAATACAGCAATAAAACTTAGATGGCAAAAATTGATGATGTCTGTATTTAAGAATACACTAAAACGTTTATGGCGGTCTAATACTACACGACATTGTCGTCGACGTGCATGCGCAGATAACTTACAATATTTAAAAGCTGGGATTTGTATTGCGGATGCAATTGAATAGTGAGACATTGACCTCCTTTTTTAGCATATGCAATAGTCGCCTTCCCTCCTCAGACGTATAACTCGGTTAGACTTGAAGGCTTGTCCTGTCTTACAGAAACTGAAACCTCTCCTCAGACTTACTGCATGTCGCTTGCCTTTATAAAAACATCTCCGAAAGCTATGCAAATCACAACAATTGACTTTCTGAAATCATGTTTTGAGAGAATGTCTATTAGCTGAAGAAGGGACAAGTTGAAGACGTACGCCGGGACTTATGGCAGGTGACCAGTATACGCAAGAGATGAGGTCTATGCGGCGCAAGCATTGAGCATTTGCGCTAATTTCGTGTTTGTTGGAATTCGGGTGCAGTCAGTCTGCTGACACACACTTGGGTCTCCCGTGTCGTGTGCGCACATCTTGATTTTTTTTATTCCCCCCACCACCAAAACTAATCTAAATAGCACTTAATTTGTGTTTGTACAGTCAGCACAAATGATCGTCGGGCGGTAACGTAAAATCAGTACACGCGGCGCTGCATTGTCGCGAATAAACTCAGATCTAAAGTAGTTCAGCCTTTCCTACTCGCAAATCTCGTGGTTGCTTGTGCAGAACGTTAACCTTAGAAAACAATTTATTTTTGCAACAGGGACACTGCCATTTATTATCTTTTTTGCCAAGTGAGCGTCTTCAAACCATCCAAAGTCGGCACACCGGTGACTAAACAACATGTTCGGGTAGACAATGGGGGAGAGGAGGTGATGAAAGCGCTCGTCGACGTAAGCCCGCCGAGCTCCGGTTGGAATGATGAGCAGTGGGTGGGGAGAACACCATATTTTTTTTGTATATACTCACTGTTTGAACGCGCCCGCATGCAGTTAGTGCCGACAAACTCATTTATCTTTTGCACCCCCCCCCCCCCCTAATTATTCCAACCAGAGCTCGGTACTCTGCTTGTATAGCTTCTCTCAACGAACAAACAAAGGGACACGGAACTTGCATAGTTACGCAGAGCACGCGGAAGCTTGAGGCAACTAATCTGTATTCCAAATGCGTGCTTTGGAATCCGCTCCGGTCGGCCGACCTCCCCTGTGTTTCAAATATGCACGCGCAGTGAAATGTCGATCACGCTGGGATTATGAGACTTTAGCACCGCGTTTCACCCTTTCGCTAAGGCAGGCGAATCCTCGCTTGTGTTAATATTTAAGTATGGGCTGTACTCTGCTTCACTCGAAGTCAGAGCATGGGCGATACTTTAAGCTGATTAGGCCATTTAAGCAGCGTCAAAAGCTCGACTGCACAGCGTTCGCCGCCCTCGTGGCTTTCCTTAGTAAACTGAATGCTGATCCTACAATATTTATTTTAGCATATTTAGCGGAAAATCTAATCGACGTGAATATTTTTGATAGGAAAATAGCGAATATGTTTTTAACGAGACCGTTTCTCATGCTCGCGCGCAAGCAATACGCTGGTTTCTGTAAAACAATGCGAAGCAACCAGCGCAAGTTACGAATTTCCTCTCATTATCGGATGGTTTTTTGGACTTGCATTTGAGTTCTCAGTCTCATTAACACAATAAATAAATTCAAACTCTTTCTGGGGATATCATTAAACCTGCTCATCGTAATATAACAGTTTTTTTAGAGAACTTTACGTTTGCCCCACCCCTAAAGTAGTGTTGTCAGTACAGTAGGAATGCAATTGTTTTGCTTTCAATTTAACACGTTACTAATTCGTCTATTCACAAATTTCACGATTCAGTCATTCATCTACGATGTTGCTAAGATACTTTCGTAGACAAGATGTGAGCAATTTTAAACATTATGTCGTGAACACATTTCGAAGCTCGTGAAGTTCATCAGATTGCAGCGATCACCGATCCGAGCCCACCCTTACGCCTGATTTTCAAGCCATCTTCTCCGGCCATTGCAATCACCCCGTGGGTCTTTTAGTAAGTGACAACATTCGGTAGTATCACAATACGGAATGATAAGGTGGAAATATACAAATTTTCCCATATCTTTCACCTATTGCTATTCTTCAGGAAAATCATTTATAACGAAAAGAGCAAAAAAAGAAAACCGGCACGCACGCCAAACTACATTGAACGTCGCATGACAGTCTTTTCGATAGAAGCATATAAACAGTTTTTCCTCTACCGTCTGTCTTCACAAAACGCGCATCATTTTCAATTCACTTCTTTCGAAATTGTTCGGACTATATCGGTTCGCGTTTACATCTCGCTCGAATAAATTGCACGCAACGGTTTCTCCACTGCTAGAAGGAATACTTCCGATATAAAACATAGACTTACTCAAAAACAAACGGAAAACCCGCCAAGGACAAATTCCACGCGAAACACACTTTCTATGCGCTTATTTGAGAGCAATATAAATGGCTGTGTCAGATAAATCCTCCTCCTCTGGATCTTCCTTAAGAGTCCCGTCATATTCAGTGTCTCGTATTTCTTCGTCCTGGAGCCCAGGGCTTTAAGGGCAAAGGGTTCCCTGTCGCTTCAAGGCTGCTCGTACTCCGATGGTGAGCTAGACTACAAAACGAAGCGATCGTATTCACTATAGTCCTTCCACCTTTAAGCTGACAGTGTCGCGAATTCTACGGGCTCGTTGGACCAGTTGTACGTCGATCTTTCGTCACGGGATTACGTTCCCGCCCATACCCGCCCGCAGAGCGGAGTCAGGCGGTGAAAGGGAGACGGCTGATTCGTCCGGCGAGCTCGTAGATCCCACTGCACTCTCAGCTTCCGGGTAAACGGGCCATAAAAGCGGCTGGCCGCGACCTTGAGTGGCTACCCGGCACTGCCCTGACTGCTGGAGAGAAAGGAGCAACGACTCCAATCGCATCTCGATCCGCAGTAAAAAAAGCTTTTTACGATAGAAGCTGTCTCCATTTATGGCGTCCATCATTCCCGCATAATCACCCATTCTACCCGCGTGGAGGACTCTATTTTGGGTTTATGACGGAACATAAGTTGCCGACGCTGTGTCCGCATTAACGGTAGAGTCTTACTCGGGAGCGAACTTCCGTCTTTTACTTATCGGGATTACGTGCGCTTGCGTCGTGGAATACGCCGTACGGCCTGGTCCAGACATCTGCGTTTGAGCGCGACCGACTGCGTTACGTTGCCTTCCACTACGGTGCATTGCGCAAAGTAGAAATGAGGGGGCGCAAATGTGAAAGTAGCACTTGAACGCTTTGGGCCTTGAACTAGGTTATGCAGTATTGGTGAGATCAAACCTCTGACGTATAACGATAATAATCCCCGCGGAAGGAAAGCATGAGGGACAAAGGACAAACACAAATCTCCAAACAAAGCTAGGTGACGGTGCGCGACCAAATAATCCGCCTTGTCCTGGTATCGGACAAGGAACCTCTCCATTTGCAGTGGAGGGCTCTACCCTCCACTGCAAGGAGTTAGACGGCAGTAGATCAAACGGGGTTTAGCGGCTGCTACCAGTCCGACACCAACAAGGACTTACACCGTGGCATTATTTGCATCATCATCATCATAAACTCCGAAGTATCCTTGAGAACTAGGTCGTTAGTCCCGTCAAACACAAAGTTGGGACCGAATTTCGCGGAGCGTGCTGATTGGACTGTTGCGACGATGGCCTCACGCGGGACGAGAGGTCAATCATCCAAACGATCTAGGTGCTTAAATTCCTACGATATTTTGGGACAGAATGTCGGAGCGAGCTTTAGCGAAGCGCACGTGAGCAACACAGCCGGGCCAGCCGATTGAACGGCTGCAATGATGATGTCGCAGTCACTTGTCCCTACATCGCTACGCCCCGCTAGAGTACTTGCAGGCTGGATTGCACCTAGGCGGGCTGTGAATTCCCTAAACTTTCTCGACGCTGGACTCGCCGTTTCTGGAAATTACCGGTGACGGCGACAAAGTGACATTTCAGCACTTTGAGAAGGCCTTATTGTAGGTCAAAATATTCGCTTCGGAATCAAGGCGAAGACTCAACTTTGTGATATCGAGGAGCCGCGAGCGGTGTACTCGGCTAATGAGTTCATCTTTCGCCAACGACAGCAATGGCACCGGGGTCACTGAGAGGCGATGAGGGTGGTGATGTCGGAAGCGTTTGAGAGGTGGGGGTGCCACGGGGTATAGCAAGAAAAAACTGGGAAAGGTTGAATACGTTTCGGGTATGACCAGCACAAGCCAATTATGTAGAGGGAAATGCAGTAAACAATGTTCGGGAGAGAAGGGGGGGGGGGGGGGGCAATAGGATTGAAGAAGGGGACGAACTGGTAATTCGGTTTAGGCGAATTTTCATTCTAAACTCTTAGATACTCAGACATGTTTTTTTAACGCGTGGTTTGTGCGACAGCGGGGCTCTTATATCTCACAAAAGGACGCTTCTTTGGTTTCATCATAATCTAAAATTATGATGTTTACTAACCAGCTCACCTGAACACTTTCGCTCCCTGCAATTCTTTTTGGTTTCGTTTTCTGAAATCAATTTTGCAACTGCTAAGGCACGTTTGAAACTCGGCATGTAAGTTGTCGCGCAAGTTTCCCGTAGTTAGACAGCCCGCATGCGCTATTAAACTGCATTACAATGACTGACGTCAGCCTACTCTGATCAAACCTATTTTGAGGACTATGACCTATACCTTTGTTTAGTGCGCAGGAAAAAATTGTGACTGAAAAAAAAAAAAAACTTTTTTTTTTTCTTTCTGATATTCCGCAAATGGAGCATTGTCGGTACTGGGTGTGGATTTCATCCGTGTTTTCTTCCTGTTCAAATAAAAATGTGTCGTTATTTTTTGTCAGAGGCGAGTATATGCAGACTAATAAAACTGTACACGGATTCGTATTGTATTCAGAATTGTAATGTTTTCTTTATTGGTATAACGTAAGACAGCGTGATTTTGACAAGCGCACTCGCGTCTCTGGGGAGAATCGTCAGGCTTGGTAACCAAAATGTTGTTTATTCTTTTCCCTTTAGAAATTCATCAACGCGCAGAATAACAACTTTCAAACCGGTATAATCCACGGAATATACTAGTTAGGCTAATACTAAAGACTCAGTAGGACTCGGCCTCACAGGCATTACGAAATGCATATTGCAGTTTCAACAAGTCGAGTGTTTCGAGAGATACAATTGTTTCCACGTGATGAGCAGGTGAGCTTGACACCCAGTGCAAGTATGAAAGTGATTTAATTGGACTTGGCTTAATTAAAGTCGGTCCCCTTGAAAGTGAACCGAGCTCATCAGATGAGAGCCTTTTTATCGACGCACTCCTTCCCTTGACTCTTACTCCTAATGAGACCCGGCAGACGGCTGTAATGAATCCCGCTGGAGCCGGAGAGAACATCAAGAGCATACTACCCTGGCTAGGGAATAAAATTAGCCTATTTCGGGGCTCTTTTATTTTCAACCTGGGTGTTAAGGCGCGTTTACATCTTTCGGCAAAGAAAAACAACATAAACATAAAACGGGACGTTTGCTTTGCGGTGTTGCTAACGGGCATAATATTGTCGAAAACGCAAACAAATCAGTGACAAGCAGCCTGGATTCATTTACCTTCTATATGATGGAGCACTTAAGTTATATTCAAAGAAGCGATAGGTTCACTCCGAGTTGCTTATGTTTGTATGATAATTAAAGGTCACAAATCGACGGGGTACCAATCGAAGCACGTAAAAATCGGTTTAGTAGAGTACTCATACCCTTTTCGAACAAACCCGTTAAAGCTAAAGACAAGCTAAAAGTTCTTCAAATGCACTATTTTAAAACTGCGAGATCAGCATTCCTTTAACATTCCTCAATAAGCTAAGAGCCATATGTGTAAAATTATATATCTCTTATATTCATTCCCCCGTGTATTTAGTATATCTGGTAGTTATATGAAGGGAGGGTAATCTTCAGATCTTAATCCTTTAGATGATGGAACGGGTGAGGCGCCACAGCAAGACTTCTTACTTAGTGGTCATGGAACTGGAACGAACGCAACCTGTCATCGCCAGTGACAAGCAGCAAGTCTTCGGAATGGACTGGCGTTAGGCAAAACGATCTATATGTGCATCTCTCGACAACACGAGGTAAGTGCCACTGACAGCTGCCGTCTTTACATCGTACCGCGATGACAGTGGTCTGCTTACCGGTTGCCTTCCGGTGCCATGTTTGTTACGGTCTATCCCACCTGTTTCGATATGTCAGAGTTGACAAAACAAAATCTCCGCGTCTCTGCGTCACTCGTTTTTCTTTTTTTTTATCTTATTATTTGCTGAGTTCGAACTTTAAGATTTATGTTTTATAACGACTTGCCTCAAACTGGCATTCTATAAGATTATAAAATATATATACAAGGCGTTTTCGAAGACGCTCTCGGAATGCGAAGACTAGGCATAGTACAAGAAAATGCTGATGCCGTAGTAGACTGTTTGAAAGAGTCTATTAAGAAAAAGTATTAGCGTTCAGTGTAAGTGGGTGATTACTCAACTTTCAGTTTCATAATTTGAATTCATGATTTGTTTAAGATATGCTTTTAAGTGAGAACTTGTTACGAATCATCCAAAAATAGTAAATCCACCCACGTTAGAATGATATAAGGCACGCGACGCAGTTTACGGCGTTCTGAAAAAATACTAAATTTGAACGCGTTTCTAGGTTTCGATTTCTTATTGGAGAGCATTTCCGCCCCAGCAGTCCGGCTTCCCGTGGGGAAAACGCTCTTTTAAATATGATATAGCTTCGCCAATACTGGAAACACCTCCGAAACCCTACGGCGAACGTGACAATGGCGCATTTAGCGGAATTGGAGTCCTCGAGCATTGCAAGCCCTATTTTGTCACCCCAACTGCCGAAGCGATTCATTACGGTTAGTCCAACTGCAAAGCGGAAGCCACTGATCGCAACTGCAACGACAATCAAATAACTACCCGAGCAGAAACAAAGAGACGTTCTTCAGTGGTCTCAAGCGCCACTCAGGGGACCACGCGTGTTTGAAGCGCATCTAGGAAGAGGAAAAAAAGCGTTTAATTACTCGAACTACGTCGCAAGAGGTTACAGTTGATCCGTTACAAACTGCGTTGTCACAATTTCCTACCTGAATAAGTGATTATTCAAACGTGCGCAAACAACATCTTTAGATTACCTCAGGAAGCGCACCAGGCTCTGCAGCCTTCTAAAGACAAAAATTAACGAGAAAAATGACCGTGCAAATACTTTTTGAATTTTGCAGAAAACATTAAATGCACATCCCAGGCGAAAAAAAAAAAATGGGAACAGTCACGAAAGACCGCAAATGAAACAAACAAGTTAGCAGACGATGCAAAGATACAAATCACTCAGAATAGACCTCCTTCAACGACGACGATAGCGCGGGGCGTCGGTAGGAGCATTGAAGATTAGCAGGTGGTAGTCGCCGTCGGTGTTGAGTCATCAACAAACAAAGCGGATGCAACACGGTGAGACTATTCAAGAAAAAAAACAAAACAGAGCTTCACTTTTTTTTTTTTTTTCTGCCCGTTACACTTTTGTTTATTTGCTTTCGCGGCGTTGGTAGGAACTAAGCACAAAACAGAGGAAAGGAATATCGTAGTCCAGCTCTGGAGGCATGCGGTTTAGAGAAACTCGTTTTAGCGAACGCCGTTTTACCGACCCCAGTTTATTGAATGCCTTTATAGAGAACCCAGTTTAGAGAAAATGGCGATGAGCCTCCTTTTAGGGAATTCGGCCGCCGCGCAGCGGCGTGTACGGATAAATCAGCCGAGTTGACATTTTTGTAATGATCCGCCGCGCACTGCCGCCGCGAAGCGGCGGGAGCGCATCGGGGGACATGGCTTAACACGCGCACCAGTGATACACGCGAGAATTAGGAAAGCCTTTTTTTTTAAAAATCGTTCTCTTTTCGATAAACGGCGTATTTCTAAACTGAGGCTCTGGTTTCTCTAAACCGTGCGTCGATAAAACGTGCCCATTCTCTAAAACCTGCTTCGATGAAATGGCGTTCGATCAACCGTAGTAAACCCGTCCAGCTCACACCGCCCGGCAAATAAGGGTCGCACGCTGCAATCTGCTACGTGCTAGCATTGTGCGACGTTTTTTTCCTTACGCATTTCTTTTCCCAGTGACATTGGCAGGTTGTTTGTTTGTTTCTCGTCTGCCGAAGCAGTTCAAAAGTAGATTCAAGCACTTGCTGACGTACATGTCCAGGCAATCCTTCCACACCGCGGCTTTGTTTCGAGTGTCGATCGCCGTCCTCAAGTGCGCCTTCAGCATATCTCGGTGAAATGTGTGTCGAAGGGACGGCCGATGTTACCGGCTATACTTCGTCTCACCCTACGATGGACTAAAGGCAAAAGCTACGGACCGCCACATCCAATCACGAGCCACTTAGAAATAGCGTAGTGCGCTTTGATGCACGTATCAGTGCCCGCGTCTTGGATTACTGATGGAAATGGGTGGACAGTGGTTCGAATCAAAATAGCACTCAGTGACTCAACAATTTTGCATCGCAAAAAAGAGGCTGTTTGCAGTGTCAAAGCTATAGAAATGATGCAGCGTTTTTTGGGTTTGGAGCATTATTCGTCCACCCCTAATCAATGCTAGGCATGTCATAGTGTAGCGTGGAACGTGATTGGACCTGGCGGCCCGTGGCTTTGGCCTTTAGTCCATTGTAGGATGAGACAAAGTATAGGTGGCACGCTAAGTCGTAAGATTGTGTTATTTTCGCATGCGAGCACTTTTTTTGTTATTCAACAAAATGTCTTTCGAGATGTTCCATGATTCTGATTACAGTTTGACTTCGCAAGCATGATGAAATATCTGACTGACTGCCTACCCGGTTACATAGGACTGGGTGTGCAGTTGTGCATCCCTTCTGTCGTCCGTGAAGTTCTCTGGAATCTCCGTGGAGTTGTCATAATCATCCGCTGAGGCGTCCTGAGTGGCGATTTTCAAGCGAGGCTTGGATGGCCCTTCCAGTTTACTTTGAATGTAGCTTAATTACTCACGTTTGTTCGGTCTTCGGAAAGCAGAAGAAGGATTTTTTACTATAGTTCAAAAACTTGTTTTTTCAGAGGTAGGCAGCACGTGGCATACCTGCCATCTCCAAGTATGCAGTGGTGTATGCTCGAAGGCGGCTGTTTGATCAACAAACGATGAGCCATGGCAGACGTGACCGCGTACTCAAATAAAATCTGAATAGAAATGTATAACGAGCTTACACTTTTTAATATATTTATTGAGTTTAAAAAAGTACATATAAAGATTTCGGGTTAGAAACTACATCGAAGGCCAAAAATAGGAGGTTATCGGAGACGACAGTGGAAAAGAGCACCAACAATAACAACAAAGTTGCAGACGGCCCTCCAAATGTCTGAGCATATCGCAGCAGACGAATTGGCGGTACACTCTAAAAAAGCCCGTGCGTCTGCTTTCCCGCACAACACTCGGAGATCCAATCACCGCAACTTGTGGAGGCAGCTCATCGAATGACGATGCCGGAACATATGTTTAGACAAAAAAAACGCAGTCTGAGTTGTGACATAAAGCAATGCAAAACGTCACGCTTGCATTGCTTAATCTCACAATTGAGACTGCGTTTTTTTTGTCTAAACATGTCTCGACATCGTCATTCGCTGAGCTGCCTCCGTAAGTTGCGGTCAATCCTCCGAGTGTTGTGTGGCAAAGTAGACTCACGGGCGTTTTTTAGAGTGTAGTAACCTACAAAGCGAAGGAAAGAAAGTAAAAACCCAAACAAGGGAGTGCAAAATGCCCGATAGTTCGAAGTCAAGTAAACACAAGAAAGAAAAGAGCAAACAAAAACCTAAAAGCCGGAGGAAGAAAAACAGCGGCGCGTAGCGTCGCCTGAAACACAAAAAGAAGGTAGACTGAAAATGGAAGGAGGTGCACAACCGTCCAACGGGTGCCGACCTTTATCGTAGAAGGCGCAGAAGACCTTAGTCATCCCGGCGCTAAAAATCGGAATTTGTGCGCCGTATATAACGTTACCGAAATCACCTTACTCTGCGCTACGACCCTCTACGCTTTTTTCTTTCGCACTGGCAAGAGCTCTGCTTTTTTTGCAACTTCGCTTTTATTAGTTTCTTTAATAGCGTCAGATTTCCATGTGCACAGTCGAGTTCTTCCAAAGCATGCTGACATCGCAGTAACGCACGTGGGTCGAAATTGCATTTTGTTTCTTCATCCGGAGACGATCTTAACGGGGTTAGCCAGCTCGCCTCTTCGGCAAAACGGTTATAAGCAATACATTCATGAAACATTGGAACTGCAACAACAAAAAGAAATGATTGATAAGTACAGTAAAGTTGAAACGTGGTTATGTTAAGAAATTTTTGCCAATTGCCCTCTTTTAAGAAACAGTGCGAAGGTACATTCGTGTTTTGCCTGGCTTACGTAAGTTCCGACAGGGTGCTTTCTACAGAAGAGCCCGAAAATTGCACCCTGAAAGCTGTAATATCAATCCCACGCGAAAAAAAAAAAATGCCCGTCACGCATGAAGTGGTACCGCCATCGCGTCGATCCACAAAGCTCTGGTCGGCCAGGCAGCGGTATGTCGTTATATTGAGAATGACATGTACTTTCTGTTATCTCTGCAACATTTTTTTCTCGATTAAGGTATGTGGAGGCAACAAAATAGGATTAATATATATATATATATATAATATTGAATGGTGTTTCTTACATAAATCAAGACTGAATATATTTGGTACAAAGAGTTTGAGCGCCACGTAACCATGGAAAAGAGTGAGCGCGAATGAAACCGGTCAATTGTCAACAGGCTGTGTTCGGACGGAGAGGAAAGGGATTTCGAGCGGTGTTACGGATAGTGGGGCTTTTATAGGTCATGTTCAAATAAAAACCTCGGCGATCATAAATACCCTGTCAGTGTCCCTTTAACGAAAACAGCCACTGTACAGCTGTATAGGAAGTAATTTGATTTCTTTTCGCGGAAACATAAGTCCTAGAAAACACAAAAACAAAAAATTCAAAAATGGAGTTTCGTTAAATCTAGAGGTGTATTCCAACAATATTTTAAAAATAAAAGTAATAAATATGAGAGAAATCCTGTTCTATAAGCATTGTAGAAGTACCTACCATGCCCTAAATGTTTCCGGGATATTATATTGCTAAGGGGATCCCTAAAAAACTAAGAGCAGCATTGTCCAAAGATATTACACAGAAGAGCGTGTTCTGTTTCCGACGATCTTATTTAAAAAAAAGTATTTGCATCAGCCGGGAGTTCAAATAAGAAATAAAGCGAAAGCACGTTTTATAATAAATTGAGAATATCAGATGAAAACAGCGAGGTTTCCACGTTAAAATGGCTTAGGATTCAAAATAAACGAGGCTGCCTCAGGCAGGTGGTGCGGATTATGCTTCGATCTCGTCTGACGAAGGACTTAGAGCCGAGTTCTTGTTAAAGATTATATTCCCGTACGAGCTTGATCCTTTGTAAGCTCTTTCACGGATAATGGTTAAAGCCCTCGCTCCCCAGTGTTGCGAAGCCTTATCCACCAAGTGGAAATACTCACAGTGTCCTGCCGAATCAACTATCTTTCTGAAATGCTGGAAAGAAGAATATGCTCTGACGAAGCGTGAGTATTGGTCTTTTTAACACACGTGATAAAATGAGTAAAGAATGTACACTCAATGTTTCGCCTGTTTATCAGAATCCGGTTAAACGCCTGGAGATTAACTAAGCTTAGTTCAGCCTGCTCTCGTATTCTCAAATTGTTTTGCAAGACTGTAGATTGGGTGAAAATAGTATCGAGCTGTCGGTGTCTGCATATTGAAGGCACAGAACACTGCCTCCGACTTCAAACACCCCACGTGGAATAAGTGGCTAATACTTTACTTCTTATTTACCAATACTACCAAATATAAGTATCAGACGAAAATGGCATGTTTCTGCCACCAGCACAAAGTATGACATTTTATTATTCTGTCCACACAAAGAAAACTACTAAAAACATGGCACCGATTATGACGAATGCCACTGTTAAAGATCACACGGTAAAATATGTTTTACACAAGAGTGTTCCCACTTCAGAACGTACAATGATGGTGCGGGCTATATTTTTTCATAGTTACTTAAAACAACATGTGAAAGTCATATTCATGGGAAGAGAATTCAGGTATATGTGAACACCGTAGCGAATTTTGTTTTCCTAAAATATATAATTTCAGAGCTAATGGCGTGCAGAATGCCAGGGTTTCAATATGGGACCTTGTACAGTCATCCATTTCGCGCCGATGTTTGCACATAATAATACCTTTTCTTACTTATTTTATGAAAGGTTTACAAGATGCACATAGAGTGTTAAAAACTACAAAATGTTTTGTCTAAAGTATGCTACGAAAAACATCAAGTAACGATGTTTATGTTGCAAATCGGTCAAGACCCAACAACTTTATATAAAATGTGAAAACAATTATCAAAATCAGCATCTTTAAATAAATCTTACGAATTTATAAGAAAGATATGCTAGCCATTATAGTAGTTGCGTTATTAATACAGAAACACAGCTGATTTATCAAAATGTTGCAACCTTTTCACTCATTATATAAAAAAATATTTTATTTCTTTGAAACTCTCCTTAATGGTTTGCAGTATCTTCAACAAAACTCATAACAAAAAACATTGAGTAAAATAATTTATTTATATGTAAAAAATATATTTGCGAAATCCATATTCCTCTATGGAATATTGAGCTATATGTGAATACCGTAGCAAATGTTTCCAAAATAAACAATGCTGAGAAGCTCCAGGCGTGAACAGTGCCGAGGTCTCATTACGGTATTTTGCACCGCTGTCAATTTCACACCTCAGCAACTACGTAGTGGTGATTTGCTTCCTTAATTTTATGAAAGACTAACTACTTGTGCACAGTGGTTTGAACACTACAAGAAACTATTTTTATGCTAAAATATCTGCGAAAGATGACAGGTGAAGACGATATTGTGTCACCTTCAAAAATCACTTATTGTTTACTTTGCACGCAATCGCAAAATATTTCGAAATGCCCATCTCTGAGCAAATTTTACGAGAATATAAGGAAGATATTGCCACGTGCACGACCGAGAAGAGACTCTTCGTACTTCTAGAATGTTGAAGTTTACTCTTACGCACAGTGTGAACGATAAATATGCCAGCATGTCCTTGCCGACGGAGTCTCGCCTCAGCTTGCTCCCGAACATTCCAGGCCGAATATTCAGGATACCGAGGAAGTACATAAGGACTCACTCAGACTATCCCGATGTCGACGCATGCTCTCTCGCAGTCCTGCTTAGCCCACCTTCACGTGGACGCCGCTATGCCCGCTTCTGTGTTATGGTACGTTTACACCTGAAGAGAAATCCGTTGCCGCGGGAGCGGATCCGCTCCCGGTGGCGGCGGCGACGAGCTGGTTGTGTTTACATCTATTTCCTTCGAGCAGTGGCGGCGGCGCCGGCTGCGGCAGTGGTTCCCGTAACGTCTCGTCAAACATGACGAGAAGGCGCGAGAGTTCCCGCCTCGGCTCTCTCTCTCCCGGGCGTTGCTGCTCCCGGAAGAACGCGTACCCGTGACGTAGGCAGCGTTGCGCAGCGCAAGAATGTCACGTCCGGTCAGCGAAACGCCCCGTTCGGCGGCAGAAATAGGTCCTGGACCAAAACGGCTCGCCGCCGCGTTTTCCACCCAGCGTTTCGCCCCAGCGGCAAAAGCTGGGCGGATTCGCTAGCGGATCCGCAGGTGTAAACGTACCATTAGAGCGCAGCTCTTACCGCTCATTCACACTGGAAGCGGTACCGCATTCGCAAAGCGGTTGCGAACGCGGGTGTATAAAGATCCAATGCAATTGCACGCGCACTCGATGACATCAAGTGGACGTGCAATTGTACTGGATCTTTATACAACCGCGTTCGCAACCGCTTTGCGAACGCGGTACCGCTTCCAGTGTGAATGAGCGGTTAGGCGCCCGTTTCCGCGTTTCGCGGTGTCGCCGTCGCCGTCGCCGTCGGCGCGGCCCTCAAACATTAGCTGGAAATTGAATTTGTGTTGTGGTCATGTGAAGTCAATTTTTCCGCTAAATCTAGCGGAGAAACTGAATTTGTTCATGGGTGACGCGACACGAAGTCATGTAACGTAATTTTCTCCGGATGATTTAGTGGGGAAGGTAACGTCATATGGGGGGGGGGGGGGGGGGGGAAGGGGGGACTTCGTGTCACGTCAGGCATGAACGAATTCAGTGGGAGAAGGAAGAGGAGGGGGGAAGGAGGAGCAGAAGGGGAGACGAGGAGACGAGGAGGAGGGGACGGACGGAGGAGGAGGAAGAGGGGCATACCCTCTCCTCTTCCCCCTCAAGAGCGGTGCTCTAGTTTTGTATTACAGAGACTTGTAAACGTCTCTCATATTTTTTTCCGACGCTCATTCTATCTTTTGTTTCTGGCACAAGTTCGCAGAGTAAACCTTTTTCAGTTTTACCCGGGTCAATTCATTTCCACCCGCGAGAATATTGTTAGTCGTGATGGTTGTTTTCCTATTTATACATAAACGCAACTGATTTCTGTAAATGTGTCGAAATTGCATGTCAATATTTAAAACATTGGCAGCAACCAGTCTTGAGTAGTAACGCGTTACTAGTGACGCGTTACTGTAATTTTGTTACTTTTTTGGTAACTTGTAACTGTAACGAGTTACGTTTTTAAAATGTAACTTGTAACTGTAGTTCTATAACTTTTTTCTGAAGTAACGATGATAGTAACGACGTTACTTTTGTCGTTACTTTCCAGTGCCTTATGAATAATATATCACTGATCGAGTACAATTTAGATTTTCCTTGCACTTTTCAAATCGTCTATCCCGACATTTTGAGTGTCAAGTTGGCCTTGCACAAACCTGTAAATAGGTTCTTTCTCACGAGTCACTACCCGAATATAGCCACGTGTAGATATCATGAAAAAAATATTGTTATCTTTACGCACGCGCGTGTACTTTGTGACTGAACACTCCATCTTAGTGTTTTGTAGCACAATCTATTTTTTGGTTTTTCTTTTTTCTCTGAAAAAGATTTTTGATCCGGTGAAGGAACCGTGAAACAACAATACACGCGAAGGGCACTGTGCATGTTTCGCATTTTGATTAGCGCCGGTACTCCACACTACGTATGTTTCGTATTTTGATTTGCGCCACTACTCTGGCGTGGAAATTTTCAAACACTAATTTCGAGAACCAGCTTCTGCTAAGTTACAACATGAAGTAAAAAGCGTACTGTTTAATTTTTTGCAATAAAACTTGGTGAGGGGTGTTTTCTAGTTTTTCCTATTTTTTGTGTTATAGAACAATAACTGAAAAGTAACGTCGTTACGTTTTAAAAGTAACTGTAACTGTAACAAGTTACTCTTTTGTTGCGGTAACTGTAACGGTAATGTCGCTACTTTTTTCAGAGAGTAACTGTAACTGTAACGAATCACTTTTAAAAGCAACTTACTCAAGGCTGGCAGCAACCTCTATAAAGTCCCATAATGGATGGAATGCTGTATTTAGGAGCGAATGTTTCAATTGTTTGAGAGACATTAAAAGTCGTTTCGAGATTATAAAGTATATTTGGATAAATTTCGGAGAAACTGAATTGGTTTTCCACGTGACCAGGGAGGGGAGAGGGAGAACGGAGACAACTCGGGAAGGGGAGAAGTTCTGTAGGACGGTGAGAAGAGGCAATGGGAGAAGGAGAGAGAGGAAAGGTAGAAGAGAGGAGTGAAGAAACTTAATTAGTGCGTCCATGACCCAGGAAGGGGAAGCGAGATAGAGGAGGAGGGATGGTGGAGGGAAAAAGGGCACTGTAGGAGAATAAAGCAGAATTGTGGAACGAGGAGGGAAAAGGGGACGAGGGGAAGGAAGCTGACGGGAATGGGGTGAGCGACGCAACAAAACGCAGAGATAAAACGAAGCTGCGGACAGCATGACTTCCTGGACTTTATGATAGAGCAGCAACGGTGTACAGCGTTTGTCGGTCTCACGCTATTTCGCGTTTACTGATAACTTTTGAATCATCAGGACGTTCTCTCAGTGTAATTATTAAAAGCATGTACAAAACACACACCATATCGCAATCCTGAAAATGGAACTATTCTTGTCAGAGTCAAACTAATCGCTCCTTCATTACAATGCACGTCAACTGCAAATTCGAAATGTGGGCTGACTCTGCTTTGATATCATGTTCTAAACAGGCGCGTCTCTCGCTCTGTTTTTAGCGAATCTCCATACGTGGGATGATTTCTGTCAGACAGTATCCCGTATCGCGCGGAGATACAATTAGCTTTCATCAACCTGGCGAGTTTTCTTAGGCCTGCCAGATTCCCAAGATTTAAAAGATCAAGCTTGTATATATTTGCAAACAATACCCACTGTCGCAGACCGCATATTTCAGCCATTATGTACACGTTCATCATGCGTTCGTCGCTGCAGCAGCCATCTGGAGGCGTCTCAAGCACCGGAAGTACAGTCGCGAAAATTTACAAACAGCAGAGGCCCGACAAACTTCTGTCGCGGTAAGTGTGAAACCTATAGGCTTCCTATATCTGTTGTTTTTAAACATATAAATTTCACGTCCGATTCTTCAACGATGGTTGTTTTTCAGCGAAACCTTGTTCCATGTATACGTCCGTAGCGACGCCCACAGCAACAGTGTGTTTGTAGCAGTGACGTCACACTGACATTGTAAACGTATTATTCTTTATTTGAAAATAAAGGGAACACGTTACCAACCTAAGTTATACGGATATAAAAGGAGCGTCTTTAACGTTATAGATAAAAAGTAATGCGCATTACCTTCGCGTTATGTTTTTATGCATTAAAACGTTTCAGCGTTTTGACGTTAAAGCTACTGTATCTGTAAGCGCCACATTTCAAGAAAGATTACGTCAATGCAGACGCTTATCTTTTTTTTTTCTTTTTTACAGTTTCACCTGACTCCTTTACAAAAAAAAGAAAACAGCAAATAAAAGTGCAAAAAACAAAAACAAAAAAAATGTATATAACTCCAAGCATAGACAGACCCGAAATATCGAAGTGTATTTTTTTTTTTTTTTGAGCCTTGCGAAGATGTAATCGGAGTGAGTAGCGCAGCTACCATCGACGTGTTACTCGAAGTGAGCAACGTAAGTACATTAGCCGCTACCGCTTTGGCGAAGTAAAGAGTAGGGAACTACGTTACAGAAAACATAGCACGTTAATGCCGTTAGTGTAGCGCGCTTCCGTTAAAGCTGGTGAAACAGCTTAAGAATGGCAGTCTGTGGCCTATAATGATCGCTCTATTGCCTCGTGATTCGCCCTCCGCTGTTTTTATCGGGTAATGCTGGAATCCCATTGTCTGTAGAACGATAATAACACCTTCAGCACTCGCCACACTCCGATTTACTTAAGCTGTCAATCTTAATATATGCGATGCATATATGCATATTTAGACGCCCGTACCGCAAATTTCCCAAATAAAAAAAAATGTTTCGAAGAACGTAGCGACTGTCAATATATTTTCCGAGACTCGGGATCAGGGTGCAAAGAAACAGACGTTTATGGGGCTCGAGCACGGCTATTAACTGGAGAAGATTGTCCCGGTTTTGGAAAATTCATAAATAAGGGCGTGACTTTTGTTTTTAGAATTATGAACGCTGAAACTCATGATTATATCAGGACAAAGTGTATATATTAGTACAGTGGAAAGAAAGCGGAGCAGCACGGACAGGAAGAGACTGCACCTTAAAAGAAATGATGTCAAAAGCTCGCGCAATTTTTCGCTCCTGTATTTTCTTTTTCAGCAGTGTTGATCTTAATTTAGACTCTCGTGATTTCCTAAGAGTATGAGGCCAGGTGAAAAAAAAGGCATTCAGCAACGGCCTCTAGCGTGTCTTTTCCACCAGCGCTTTCTCAAAATCTTTCCATGCTCTTCACGTTCAGATGCGCGACGTTTCACTTTATTCAGCTTATCGTTCGTTTGGTCGGCGCCTCTGAGGTTCGCTCCAGAGATTTGTTAATCCAATTAAAGCAACCTGCGAAAGGTAGTCTCCGGAGATATGAGCTTCCACAGCGGAGCGCCGACCGGAGCCGGGAAATTCCCACACTAGGGGCTTCGAGCCGGGCTTTTGGGGCTTTTGGAAGCTACCCATTCCGGTTTCAAGGAATTGGACGGAAGTTTTTTTTTTATCGGCCTTTTTAATTTTGAAACGTGACCTTTCAGCACTTCGCACCTTTGTTTGTAAGCGTCGTGCAGAAAATGCGGTCAACTGTGTTTTGTTTTTGCTTTAAAGCGATAACTTTGTGCAATTCGCATAACTGTCCTTCTCTCCCTTCTTTCCTCGGGGAGATGGAAGTCGGGACTCCGTCAACACCGCCTAGAAGATAAGGCTGTAGTGCTGACATTTTTTTTTGGTGTCACCAGCGAAGGCGAATGCCGGACAACGATTGGAAAATAATGCTACAGTGGCTTAAAGTGGGTAGCGTAACGAACGAAACCGGAGAAGCGGCACAGCGTTGGAAGACGGCCGCGGGTGGCGCTGGCGCTTGCAGCACCGTCGTTCGGGCGATGGCTCCGGCTTGGCCGCTGGGCCAGCTTGGCTCCGGCCAGCTCCGGCCGATTTGCAGCTGTCGACTGCACTGTCGTCTGCTAGTTGCACATTTTAATTCACCCAAGAACACAAATCTTGTTAGAAGTTCCCCGGAAAAAAATAATTGTTTTCGAGGTATTTATATTAGTTATGAAGCGTGTTAGGGTGGCCTCTATCTGCCAGCCGACGGAGGCACCCTAACGGTGCTACGGATCGAAGCGCCACCTACACCGTCTTCCAAGGAGCGGCCGTTCCCGATGCATGGTGGAGGCTACGCGGTAACTACACTACCCCCTTTAAGCCACTGTAATAACGCTGTGTCAGCGCTCGACTTCGAGTCAAGTTTGAGGCGAACATTGACGAAATCGTCATGTCCAATTTGTGCACAGCGTTGGCCTTCTCTGATGACGCCATTTCATTCAGTACTACGGCTTTGTAATCTAGCAGATTTTGACTCCGTCCGCAGTGCGGTGTAAAGCGAGCGAAGACAGGCAAAGGGGGTAGCCCGGGTACCCGCCAAGAATTGCTAAACGAAGATGCAAATCATCCTGGCTGTGTCCCAAATCTTACCCGAATAGATCCGAGTTACTGCGGCGGGTCGGGTCACGTGATAACATAAATAAAGCGACGCTGGACGCGGGTAGGTTTTCGAACGCAAAGGTACACAACCCTTACCCTGGGGTGAGGTCAAAAAAAAATCATAACACGGCCCGTTTCGTCTGCTTGAAAGATTTGTTTTAAAACATTACTCATGTTACGCGAAATCCTACTTTGGCGGTATCCACTTGTTACGTGTACTTTTGGATGGTTATCAAAGATTCCATCGCGCTTACCAACTTAGTTTACGGATCAGTGGTGGCAGCCGTCAGTGGCATCCGCGACGTCAACCACGAAAGCTATGAGAATCAACCACGTCACACCTCCGTCCTCGGGTAACTGACGGCACCATTCTACCCGCATTGCGCGACTGTGCTACAGCTATTGCTTTCGTTTCTTCGCACATTGTGGATGAACAACACGACTTTTTAGTGCGTTTCTTTTTCACTATATATGCCTTTTCCTATGGTCCGTTCGAGTAGCAGGTATATTTCTAAAGTGCCGTTCACAGATATGCAACCGAGTAAGACCGACAGAGACCAGAACGGTTTTTAAGCCTCTTGCGACGTCTTCGGACCGAATGCGCTGCAGCGGAGCGGGTCCTAACACGTCACAAGAGGCTTGAAAACCGGTCTGGCCTCTCTCGGTCTTACTCGGTATGATACATGTGAACGGCGCTTTATTCTTTCTTGAACAGAAGCGCCGGCCTGTTTCCCGAAGAAAAGAAAGGCCAATCATTACCAGTTTTTAAATCACTCTACACGTTACACACACACCTTAAACCGGCAATTCTAATAGGCCGTGCTGCAGATTCGCGTTAAAGAGCGGGAATGTACAGAATATTCTTGCGGTCACCCATTTTATGACAAAGGGAGGCCGTTTTATTTCTCGGTCTTTCAAGGCGTCGCAACGCTCGAAGTGTCCCATGCACAATTTTTCCTGCTCCAGTCGGCGCTCCGCTGTGGTAGCTCATGTGTACGGAGAAAATACTTGTTACGCAACACCACTGAAACAAAAAAGTGATACCAGGCCTAAAAACGAAAATATTGTATGTAAAAGAAAACCACATTCCGCTAACTTAATTGAGACGAACATCGTTTCCTCACTTTGCCCTTGGTCAAATTGAGCACACCTTACTTCTCTGTCCCTAGCCGAAAGGTGCTCTTATGCGAGGCGTTCTGAATGTGACATTGTTTTTGTGAAGCATTGTGAAGACGACCAGAACACTTCCGACAAGCGTAAATTTTCACTCACAAGATGAATGAGATTGATTTTATTAATTGTGCCCTTTGTACCGGGCAGTAGATCGCGTCATCTAGCCTAAGAACATTTGCACCTTACCCCTCCTCCTCTTTAAATGGTGTTATACAGTAAGTATCTCGTTAAATCTTCTACGCCATCGATTTCGTATATCATCAAGCGTCTATACACCTTGGACTGGTAAAGGCGAGCGGGTTGAACATGAATACATAAAATTGAAAGAATTGAAAGAGTCCTGTGCCTGTCCTCCGTGTTTTATTCTTTCAATTTTATGTATCTATAAAACTTCTCTACCAATATTAGGACCTAGAGTTTGGGATTATAAACCCTTGTTCCTGTGTTGTTCCATCATCGGCAGCAAACCCAAGAAGATATTGCCCACTTCGTTATCCTTTTATGGAGGGCAGGCCGAAGCCTTGTGCAGATAAATCAAAATGTTTTAGTGTCTGGCTATTACCATGGCATGCGGCACATATCAGTCAGTTTCTTGCATTTTAGCCTTATGCCTATCCTTGGCACTCACGTGCTCGCCTGAAACAGTGAGAATATTTTTCGCGACTGATCAATCACCTGTTTCCTTCTTCTGTCATTTTCTGTGTTGTACATTGATATTTTGTGTTGTGTTGTCCATTACTTTATTACTCCGTGTCACAATTACACCATCATGTTCGCTAACCAGTTTGGTTGCGTAAGTTTGATTCTTATATTGCAGAATCAACTCCTCTTGCAATCTTCTCTCCTGAAAAAAAAAAAAAAAACGCTCCAGTAAAGAATTTACTGGTGGCCCTATCTATTCACGAGGAGTCTCATATACTGAATTATTCCCGTTTTCTCAAAACAGTTTTTATGTTTACATTGGGTAAACATCTCATCCGGTATATTTTTGTGTTGTTGCACTCCAGATTCCAGTACTCTAAAATAAAAAAGGCTACAAAAAAATACAATTTCGACTGTCGGGAAGTTTCAGCAAAGCAAGTCACAACGGTGTTTCTTTTTTTCTTTTTAAATATATTTTTGTGCTTCTTAGCAGAAAGGAAAAAACGCAGACGATCTCACAGGCACGCGTAGAGTATTCAATTATCCAAGGCGACTGGTAGACAGATATTGCGACACACCTCGGAAGACAGTTTGACGCATCTCGGCTTTGCTTGTGCATGGACACGAAAGGCGCGTGCAGAGGCAGTTGTGACATCAACCGAGCTCAAAACAAAAAGTGAATGCTGCACATAAGGACACACATAAATACAAAAAAAAACGTGCTAGAGACCTCGGCGGGCGCTTACGCCAAACGCAACAATCGAGTCTCTCCGACTGCCCTCTCCCTCCCCCCCCCCCCCCCCCCCCCCCCCCCCCCCGCTTTCCCGGGTAAAAGAAAAGTATATAAATATTTATATAAAATAAAAGAGGGGGGGGGGGGCGTTTGCGAAAGACGAAAACACCATTTCGAAGGCTCCCGAGAAAGAGGAAACGCCAGCAGCCAAACACACAAACAAACCAAAGTGCGAACTGTTCAATTTCAGTTGTGTTCTTTTTGTGCTTGTTTAAATCGAGACGTGATTTCCGATCGACAAACTTGGTAGTTTATATTCTGTTTTACCGCATCTCCCCGAATCGCTGTCGGGTGAAGTCGGCGTAAAACTCTCTTGTCGCAGGCCAGCCCCACGGAAAGAGTCAATTCAGAGTGGCAGAATGAAAAAGCAAGAACACAAATGTCAGAAACAAAATTGTGTTTTTCTAAAATCAGAGCTTAGTATGAAGTATACAAAAAACAGAAAGGAGGGCTTTGACAGTAGAATCCCCGGAGCACTCTAATTTTCTTATTTGGTTCTTTTTTTTAGAGATTCTTTTGACTTATTGCCGGGCATTGCCCTAACCCCCCTGACTCTTGCAGTCCACCGTGCGTGCTTCAAACAACTGCCAAATCGACAAGACTTTATTTCTTCTTTGCCGAACTCCGATAAATCGCTCGGTCGACGGGCCATCTGGAAAGCGACACGTATTGACAACCACCGAAAAGTCAACAAAGCTATTACTTCTGCCATCGCTTTGCGAATAAAAAAGTATAGCGCACACACCATTTCGGTAGAGCCAAGCGCGTACCAGATTTTCCCTTAGGACAACAATTTATCAATTGTTTGCGAAGCTTCGACTGTGTATATTGCGTAAACTCATCAGAAATAGCAATAAGTTCTTAAACAAGACCAACTAATTAGGTACTATAAAGGGAAAACAAAAGAATGTTGGCAACAGTGATGTGCTGGGGCGTGTGCCAGTCGCAGCTGCGCGGCAGGTGAATAAAACAGGCAGTTTCGTGAAGTACGTGCCACAGAAGAGTAGGGTACGATTGCTTCATTAAGGTTCAGCGGTGAATGCGAACGCTCGAGCTCCATGTATAGGACCCAATGAACGCGCCATAATAATCAGCAAAATTGCGAGAATTTCGAGCTTAATGCCGCTGTGTATTTGGCAAACCTTCATCGCAGTGCCTCTATTGTTATGTTCATCTGGCAGCAAGCTATTCGGCAGGGACTCACGAAAGAAGCTGCCGAAGTTACGATTTCTCCGTTAGCGTCCTTCTTACATGTACACGACTGATCTTCCGCAGGGAGCGATGAATTTACCTGGAAGCAATGCATCTGTCGGCATGCTGGCGAGTCGAGGCCAGGATATAGTATGTACCATCCTAAAACTTATGGGCCCCAACGAAAATCGTATTTGGATTAAATTGTTATTTAGACAAAACAAAAACCTAATGCGTCTCGAAATGCCGTCTGGCGCCTCCGCTGCAGATGAGCAATTTTCACGGGACGTCGAATAAATTTCAGTGTGCTGTTTCAGAGAACGTATCTTATTCTCTCCTCTTCCATTCTTATCTAGATTACTCTCTCAATGGGTACTTGGCACGGTCCACCAGCCATTACTGGCCGGTGGCCGTCTCATCGGTCAGCCACCATTCCCAGGAGGTGGAAATGGGGTTGGGAACGGGTCGATGATAGGAAGGGCCCGGCGTCCAAAGACCATGTGGAGAAGGCTGGGACGGTCACCACAGTGCGTTCGGTGAGGCGAACAGTGGAAGGGGCTGAAGCAAGAGCAAAAGAGGTGAGTAAGGAAAGTATTAGACTAGATTTTATCCCACCGGTGTATCTCGAAACAACCCATTCTTATTTGAACCCTTCTCGTTTGAACCCATTCGCAAAACGCCCTTCTCGTTTTAACCTTTCGCGTTTCGACCTTTTCTCATTTGAACCCGTTGTCATTTGAACATCGTAGTGAGGTACAGAAAGAAGGAAAAACAGTTGAAGGATGAAGGTTGAAGATGATGCGAAGTGGCACCATCTCTTGCATAGCACATCAAACAATTTTCCTTATGCCTGCGTGCCACCCTGAATTTGTTGACGTAGCTACATGGTCACATGGTGACGTGGTTTCAAAAGTGCTAGCGCAGATTCGGTACTTAATTTCTCTTCTGTCGCTGTATGTAGTTAAGATGTAGTCGTTTGGAGCGGATGGATCATTGTGCTAGTCGTGTGTTAATGCTTGTAATGGCCAATTCGGATGGTCATTTTCCCTGAAAAAAAGTTTTCCCATATCTTCGGCAAGGGCGTTCGCGTGATCAAAGGCTGGCGGGTGCAAGCTTTTCGGGTTGCGCTTTTCAGGCGTGTACCGGCCATTTACCAGCAGAAGTTTTCCCGAGCTCCAAAAGGTCGGGCAGCTTGTCTGCCAGACACTATCCGGTATCGTCACATCCGAATCGGGATGGGGAACCAAACGAAACAATGCTCGCTGAGGCGGCAAATAGCGGGTTCGAGTGGAAAACGAAGCCATCGAGACAGGCACCCTTTTGTGCTCTGAGACAAGATAGCAAAAACAACGAAGAGAAAGATAATTTATGTTTCAAAGAAAGTCAACATTTTTGGAAGAATTGATCCAGCCTGAGCAAGTTATGTTTGCTATTGAGACACGGGCTGCATCATACATCACTTTATTTTACAACTCTGTAATAACAAGGTATTACACCGCTGAAAAAAAAAAAAAGTATGCATTGTGATGCAGTTTGAAACTTGAACACGCATTACAATTTCAAGTAGGGTGGGTGCAATGAGAAGACTGTGGATTCCAAAAAAGGTACTAGAGAGTTTTAGTAGATCGTTCCGATACCCCGATAGCCCCGATAACGATACTATGCATGCGCAAGGGAGGCGGTGGCGGAGTATCGGGTATCGTTATCGGAGTCATGAGAACGATCAACAAAAGCTCTCTACTAACAGTAAACAGAATATGGAAAGCGACGCTGGCGAGCCTCCGTGGCAACGGTTAATCGAAAATCCAAACGAAGTTTATTGAAATTTGACGCGCGTGCGGGCAGCACCACACTGATTTATACATCAGCCCTTTCATTGATTTTATATTTTAATATTCTGTCAGCTGTACGGACTGTGGTAATGCCAATATTTTAAAAAGTTTTGTGAAGCCGCTTCTGTTTACACACATCTCAAAGAGTCGTAATTTATGTTGTTGGCGTATGCATGGTACCATAGAAGGATCGAAGAAGAAGTTAACAAAGCTCACTCGCGACCCAGTCAAATAAAAACGCCAGTTCATTGTGCTTTGGATTCGGGTGGAGACGTGATGCGCCGCTGGCGCGTTTTTGGTCGCCGGTGCCACAGGCAAGGGCCCGAAGGCAATTAATTACCCGAATTCGCCATAAATACCGTAGAAAGATTGCGAAATCATGATGTTGGATTAATTTGGGTTCTAAATGAAACAGGTAAAAATGAGAAAAGTCTTTCTGACAATGGTCAAAACCAGAAAGTATGTTTTGAGAAAATTTGAAATGAGAAAGGTTAAAATGAGAAAAGTCGTTTTGAGCAGGGTCAAAACCTGAAAGTTCGTTTTGAGAACGGTTTAAATGAGAAAGGGAGAAACGCGAAAGTTGTTTTGCGCTGGGTTGAAATGAGAAGGTAAAAACAAGAAGGTAGAAATGCGAACGGGTTCAAATGAGAACCACCCTATCCCACAGCACAGCTTGTCTGCGAGTAAGGAAAGGGGAGGAAGAGCTAATGTTGCCGAACAAGGCGTAGCTCGGGAAGGTGAGTTGAGCATTGGAGCAGGGGTGAGAGAATGGTGGCATAGTCATCCCCTAACTACCTTTGTGAGAGTCCTTCGGCGAGCGCACGAGCCCGCTCATTGTCGGGAACGACTGCAGTCAAAGGCAACCAAACAAATCGGAATGTGTGGGAAGTGAAGGATGGAAAATATTCGAGTGACACAGTGCTGGGATGTATGGCGTTGTATGATAAATTGCGACAGGCCGTCTGGGAGTCAGTGAGTATGTGAGAGGGTTAAGGCTCTGTTATACTCCGACGTAACGCGCGCGCAGGCGAACGCTGGCCGAAGTCGGCTACGTCACGTCGGTCACGCTGCGCGCGTCAAAAATTCGACCTCTCTATACTCCGGCGGCCCTGGCGACTCCCGCGGCGCGCGTCGGTGGGTCGCCAGCGCGGCGCATGCGCAGAAGCTGGCTACGAGGGCGCGCTTCCTGCGAGAGTGCGCCATTTCCGCTCCCTTTTCATTTCGAATAGCAGACGAGAATTCTCGCGCTTCTTGAGCGCCAAGTTCGAGCGATGGCGTGGACGTACCTTGCCCGACGAAAACTCGCGCTTGCACTGTTGGTGCACCGCCTGCGCCGCAAGCGTAGGTGGTAAATGTTTATAACCTACATCTTTGACAAGCGCATGGTCTCGTGTCGTGTCGTGTCGCACGGTCTCGTGTCGTCCTCACCTGTGTTCCTCGTGTCGTAGAAACACAGGTGAGGACGAATTCCCTCGATCAGCTTCTCGACCCCCGACCGAGTCCGATTCTTCGAACATGGCGCCGCACGAAGTGCTCCCGTCGTCTGCTATTGCTCGTATTCGCCGCGCTTCCCGTCCGAGGGCTGCCGGGAGCCAGCGCGTGATGCATCCTGGTCCGGCGTCGCCGGCGCGGCCGGCGCGGAATACGGCATGCTCCATTTTGGCGTCGAGGTGGTCAGGCTGCGTCGAACGCCGCCGGTCGCGTCGGTTACGCCACGACGCCGGAGTATAGAGCGTCGGGTTTTCGCCGACGTAACGTCGCTGTGACGCGCTCGCGCGCGCGCACGCGTTACGTCGGAGTATAACAGAGCCTTTAGAGAACGATGGTCGAGATTTGTATGATATATGAAATATAAGGATTTCAGGAATGGTACACTAGTGAACTTGCAGTAAATAGTTTTATTGCAGTAAACAACGACAACAAACTTAGTTAAGCGTCTACACATTACAGGGCCGTCATTAGATCACTCGTAATGATCATGGCAGATTTACAAAACGGATGACTAACATGGCCACACAAACTGCAGCATATTGACATGCCAACTTCGCAGGTTCTATCTCACAAAGAAAATGCACGCACATATTGAATAAAATATTAATATCATGACAGATCCAAATCTGAAACAATGTACCGTAATATTTTTTGTTTTATATCTGGAACGTTTCGAGCACCTCCATTTTGGTGCACATCTTTTGTACTAAATTAGATTGACGTGCTGTACATCTCTTATTTCTGTCGATGGTCTACAGGGTGTGGCTATTAAATAACAAGACTAATTTCAAACACAAAATATTAAAAAAACTTTCACAATGTTAATGTCACCTCTGTCATGTACTCGCCTCCCATGTCCATACAGAGCTCCATACGAATATTTCATTGCTGAAAGCAGTACCGTAGGTCGACAAATGAGAAGCCCTTCATAAGCTCCGTCGCCTTTGCCTCCACAGCATGAACAGAGTCAAACCTCGCTCCTTTCAACCCAGGCTTGACCTTGGGGAATAGGAAAAGGTCACATGGGGCAAGATTAGGTAAGTACGGCTACGCGCTCGCTGGTCATATCAACTGCTTCTCTGTCATTACCTGATCGCGTTCTATGCGCATTTGGTGTAGGCGGGTGCGTGATCACGTGGTTATTGATGGACGTATGACTTTCAAAACGACCACGTACCTTCTACTGCGCCTCAGCTTGGGGAAGGAAGGAGAAATAGGATTGTAGCACTGAAAGGCAGACACAAAGCACACCGGCGCGTTGTTGGCAGCCGTTGAGCCTTGGTTGACTTTGGATCCCTTGAAGAAGGGAAGTCTCTTCCCGAAACGTCGTGTAATAAAGCCTCTGCTGCTGTTCAAACATTTTTCTACGTCTTCGGAGGTTCGTAAGGACTTGCGGCGTTCAAAACTTCAGGGAACTTTTAAATCCTAGGAAAGACTCAGCAAGCCCTGGCTATATCCGATCATCTCGTAATGCTGGGATCACGTGTTTTCCGCTAATAAGATTACAGTCACCCGGGTCCTCCGTATATCTGGGTACTTAGGATGCACATACAATTCGGAGCTTCTAACTCTCCCGAACAGCTTTCATTATATCACTCCTTGGAAAGACGAAGCTTAGGCGACCTTCAGCAGCCTTGCTTCATCCTACTCAAGATACTGGGAACCGGATTACCCGGAAACACATTAGGTGCGTAAAATTGAGACTGGTCGCTAATACGTGTACTCGACAGTCGAGACATGGTTGGCCATTGAATTCCACAAACAAAACAAAAACAAAAGAGGATAAAAAGAGAGTGTGTGTTTGGGAAGGGGGGATGGGGGGGGGGGGGGGGGGGCGAACAAGTTTGACCATTTCAATATTTTTCAATCATTCAACATTTTTAACAGAAAGAAAAGAAAGCTTAACTTCATGCTTCGCTTAAGCCGATTCACAAAGAATGCATCGTGTGTTTCTATCGACTTGTTTAGATCTGTTTTGATCTGTGTCGCCTGTCTTGCCCTTTCGGCTTCTGTTGGTAACCTGTTGGAAACGCTGACACTAACACAAGAAATACTCTGCGTCAATCGGATTTATCTAAAGTATCGGGGTACGTACGACCTATGACGAGCCGCCGCATCTGCTCAACCACGGGGGCTCGCAATGACCGGCTTCAGATGGCGTGATCTCCTACGTCATCGGGGACCATGGGCCACGTGCACCTTGATGTCACTACAAGCCATGTGATCACGTGCTTGCTATGACCATGGCTCATGAGGTCATGTGAGCACGTGATGTCACGTCATTATGTGAAAAGGGTCCTGGATAGTGCAAGTATGCGTCTAGTGACCACGCCATAGGACGTTGCGTGATGCCTTGCGTCGCCTCTTTTAACAACATAAATGACGGGATATGACACCAGGGTTGAGCAGAGATACATTGCATTGCTTTTGAAAATACAAGTACTGGAATGCATGACGAAGGCAGCTAAAATACTCTTACTTAAATGCATCCGTTCGAAGTGTCGCGATACGTGCCAGAAATACATTTCAAATATAGACAAGCACTGGGAAAGACAAATTCAGGAACACATTTTGCCGGGGCAATAATATTAACATTTTTCTTTAAAACAAATCTTTTTATAGTGTAAGCTATTGTATTACCAACGAAAATTATTATTTTTAACACAGAAACGAAGCCTTGTTTTGTCATATATCTTATCGTTTCATATCAAAGCAACAGAAAACAAAAGTAAATACACGAATTTCGTTCCTACTCTCTACTACTTTTGATGAGAAGCTACTTATTACATAGCTGGTCGGTCAGCCGCTGCCGATTTGGGCAAAGAGTTGCGTTAGCAAACGAGATTAAGCGTTCCACAAGTATCAACCAACACGGTTCATAATAGAACGAACGAGAGAGAGAAAGAGATACAGAAGTTTTGAAAAAAAGAAGGAAGCCTGGAACGCATTAAAATAAAACAAACGGAGACCTTTCAAAGTAGGAAAGCTTTGAACCTCGCAAATTTTGTTCTTTCGGTTTTCGATGTATACACCTCGCTTGGAGTCGGAAATAGGTAGGCTACGTTGTTAGGGTTTGTACTTCTAAGGAGAAAAATGAGTCTTCCAGTGAAAACAAAAGCTCATACCAACCGTGAGGTAAATATCAAAGTTGAACTCGGACGTTCTCGAGCCCGAAATTATTTTCGCGTACAATTGCCAGTTCCCTTTTAACGTAAAGCTGTGGGAACTACGCGAGTCTTCAGTAGGTTGGAAATACTTTCAACCGAGAATGCAGTGCAGTTCTCCTTTAGATATAGTGCACGCCTTGGAAGCAATTTCGCATGAACCTCTAAATTCGTTTTATGTACACCGAAATATTCCCGAAAGGTCAGCACCCTCTACACTCCCTTAACGCCTGAGCTGACAGTGCGGTGAAAACTACGCTTTCGCCAGTCCAATTAGCCGCCTATTCTTTTCATCACAAGACCCCGCTTTCTGCTCATGGGTATCGGTGGGAGCGTGATCACGTGTCATAAACAAAAAGACGCATGACTGGTCCGGTGAGCGCATAGCTTCCACCGCGCTGTCGGGTTAGACATAAAAGGAGTATAGTTTCACGTCGGTACCTTTTCCGGAGTCACCCCAAGACGCCGCCTCGGATCAAAATGATGTATTTTTTTAATAGGATTATTTGAAGCAAGAAACTTTACGCTCGTTTTAATAAACGGTTCCGGGAGCACAATGAGCAGTCGTAAAGCTCATACCCACTGTGCCTTCAACGTTTTGACTTATCAAATATAGTTGCCCAACCGAAGTATTCCGTAAGATATATGAGGGAGTCACCAATGCCGGAGTCAAACTGTTTCAAAACTAACCTTGGTCTGCTTTATAAACAAAGCTGCAATGTCACATTTACTTTACCTTCTACCCCTCTGGAGAGATAAATAAGAAAGAAGAGTTTATTTATCTCTTTCTTGGGTGTCACTGATTTCTCCAACGTGGTAACGAGATGCATTGGTCGCGATACAAGGAATACATTAAAAATGTATTCCTGTACTGAATTACAAATAAGTGAAAAATTGTAACGTGATACAGAAATATAAATACTAAAAGTATTTCTGAAATACTATCGCGTTTGTTTCGTGATAGTGACCAACCCTGTAAGACACTACAGCGCTGTCATGTGACGACACGTAAAAATAGATTAATCGCTAATACAACCTACAAACGTAATGCCTAGGTCAGGTAACTTATATTACTCTCTCATGGGACATTACGCGACCCTTGACAACATGAGGATGACAAACCTTACGCAGAAAAAATTATCTGCTTAAAAATCATACTGCCATTGAAAAGTTAGATTCCTTTCCATACTACGCTATGACGTCGCGTCAAGTGCGTAACAGAAAAATAGTAATCGCCCTATATAGATTTTCGGAACATGTTCGCATGACTATATTTGAAATCGCATTGAATCTTATTTAAAAACGCAATCATGCTCTATTGTAACAATTCATTCCGACTGGGCTAACACATCTCCAGTTGACGGTATTCCATCTCAGCTTAACATGTACCTCCGCGTATGCTATCTGAGTCAGCTAACAAAACTTGAGTCGCTATAAATATACAATCGGAGTATAAACACGTTTTCGCCGTGCTGCTGCCGCCAACACGGTTGTTGAATCGCTTTCATCCCGTGACATATATGTCTACATGCCTGGAGCTCGTCGACGCCTCCACCATCTGGGTTTTTTCACCCGCATGGCCGCCGTGTACAACATGTGTGCTTCTGAAACGCGGAACGTTGAGCAGTTTATATCAGGAGTTAGGATATCATCGCGGTAGCATTTCGCTCTTCTGTGATTTTCTTTAGCAAGCAGGAGAACGCGAAGCAATATTTGCCTCTCCCGTCAAGCACGTCGGCAAGAACTGACGGCAAAGATTGGCATCAATTCTACGCGCCGAGGTTTTTTTCAATTCCGCTACATTAAAGGGTACCGCATTTAGTGGCTCTAGAGAGAGCGAGCTTCGTAGTTCTAAATTCATCGCTGTTTCTTGGTCAAATGAACAAGCCCGAATTCGCAGACTTCAGACTTCACGACAGTTACAGATAGTGACTAAAGTAGAGGATTTTCTGATTTAGCTATGAGTATTTGCTTTTGTTTACTTCTTCCGTACTTTAATACTCTCGTTTCAGTGCATAACATGATTCAAAGAGTGCATTGTTTTCTAAAATATGAGTGTGTGAATCCGTGAATACTTCATCATCGGCTTCTTTTCCCGACGCCAATGGTGCCGATACACGAGCTAAGCTGCACCCCCGTTCCTGCAGAAAAGAGCACCTCTTGAATTCACTGTAACCTGAGCCATGTTCTACATACACCACATCACCAGCCTAATAACGGACATATGCATGTCTTAAGAACGTGCCAGAAGCTCCTCTCAGACTTTTATGACCAAGAATCATTTTTCCTCCATGAAACACAAATAGTTCCCCACCGAGGCCCACGACGCGCTCATGCGACAAACGACACCACGAAGACAAGGCCTAGAAAATATACACCTCAAACATCATCACTAGTGGGCCTCGCAGCACCGCCTGACTTGCGTCCACATCAGCGCCAGCGCGTCGTGTAGCCTCCCACAGCAAGCGCGGTTTTAGCACGTGGCGACGGCAAGCCGGACGCATCTGCCGCCTTTGCGGCGTCTCTCGTCTTGCTTCAGCGTGGTCCCACAACGATTACGTCACACGAATTCCATGTTTTCGAGAGGAAATCGGCCTATGTGACATAGCTTGCCCCGCCTACTACTGCCGTTCCTGAGGCTCGCGAGGCGACTTTACTTCGCGGCCAGTTGATAACGGTGTTTCGTTTGAGCAACCTTAACTTCTCTCCGGCTATGCGGAGGGTGAGTCGTCAGCCTCTTGCACAGGGGTTGCGGTGGTGTCAGAAGGACGCCGAGCTGTGATTGGCTTTGATTGAAAGGATAGTGGGTAGACCTCAAGGCTAGATGCCTTGAGGTCTACCCACTCAGCGTTCTGACATCGCAGCAACCCTTGTGCAAGAAGCACACAAATTGGCGCTCCGCACAGTCCCACGTGTTAAGCTTTAAAAATGAAGCGCCTCCTGGCAAAACAGACATACATTAAAGGCTAATATTATAGCATGTTTCTACGAGAAAAAAAAAGTTTATTGCGGAAAGTAGACCGTTCCAACTCTCATCTTCCAGTCGAAAAATGCTGAGTCACTGGACTGTGGACGCATGCAGCGTGGTGTATCATATTTTGTGGAAGACAGCTACTGCGCACGGGCAGAACGCCTTCCACAGCCCAGAAGACAAAAATGGCAGCGCGCAGAAAGCGGTTTTTAGAAAGGTCTATAGTTGTCGTATGTTTTGAGTTTAGAAATGTTATGCGCGCTCTCCTGTCGCAGCGCTCCCAAGTCGCGTTCTCGCCCGTCGGCGCTCTTGTATCGTGCGCTTACGAGGTGCTTTCCTAACGAAGTTGAACTCACGTTTCAAGGATTATAACTTACAAGTTCATACACTAGAAAAAAGATTGACAACCAAAAAGGTTTGGAACACGATTGACACATATAGGACCTAATGTATTTATTGCCTGTCCACCACAGCTGGAATGCCTATTAATGAAGCTGGCGAGTAAAATGTAACTAGTAGTTGCTTTTATAATGGGAAGCACCACTCGCCGACGCAGTCTGCGTCTACAAATGCCGATATCAGGTGAAGTGTCCACTTGCAGCTTTCAATTTGTTATTTGTGATACTTTTTTGCCGGAGAAATTTAATATCGGTTATGGGTAGTTTTTCACAGTTCCGATTATGCTTTCGGTTTATGCCGTATAGAATTATTGGTTCCGTTCCGGTTACGGTTAGCAAAACAATTTCTCTCCCAAGCGGTTTTCGGCTTGCGTCACAGTTACGGCTTGAGTCCCTGGTCAAAACTCCTCTAGCACACTAAAAACACCTGATCGTAACATAACTCTTAGGCGTTCCTCAGCTTTTTTTTCATATTTTGCATCCTAAAACGTTTTTCAGGCACCCCCTAAGAGGGGAATTTGTGAGAAACCTTATATGAGGTTCTTTTAATCTCCTTTCATGGTGCGAGCGAGCTTTGCATCCCCCAGTTGCATTTCTAGTGCTCCAGGAGATGATGGTGCTTGAAGCGAAACCGTTCTTCACGAGCTGAAAGAGTTCTTGTGGCCTCAAAAAACCTCCTTTCAAGAACGGATATTTTGCAGAGTGGTCGCTAGCATTTTTTGTCCATGTCCGTCAAGTTTTTCCTCAAAGTTATTGTTTTGCGGCGAGGGTGTACTTCAGAACTGAAGTGTTATGCGAGAGCGCAGCGGCACAAGAACATCCACAAACGCCTCTCCGCGAGCCCAGGAATCCGTCTCGTCTACGTCGAGCCTCCTAAACAAGGTATCTACTTATGTTATACGCAATGGGTTTTTAAAGCTTGTGGCGCTTCGTACTAAACCTAACACGGCGTTACATCCCCGTTGCTACGCAAGAGTGGCATACTACGTATATCTCTTGTCTCCGTCATTCAAAGGCGAAAGCGACAGGTGTCGCTTTCGTCCTTGGAGGACGGTGCCACAGAGAACTGTGGGCGTTTCGTGGCACTGTAGGTTCGTGAAGGGTTTCATTCATTCCTTGTTGTCGCCTGTTTGTTTGCTCTACCGTACGAATATGCTTCGGAGACGAACAGTCCCCGCGGATGTGTCACTACGTGATCGATCCACAAGCGGATCTGTCTCTTGTGTGAGTTCATATTACAGATAACGTGTCATGGAACGTTCACATTGATCATATAACTGCTAACGCTAACTCCATGCTCGGTTTCTTAAAACGGAATTTTACTTTAGCACCAGTGTCACTGAAACTACGTTTATTGAAAACCCTGGTACACTCTCTCAATTGCAGTACGCTGCAGCAATCTGGGATCCCGGTCACACCACGCTCGTATCTAACATTGAACCCATTGAGAACCGCGGCGTGCGGTTTATCTTTTGTAATTATCATCGCTCAGCCAGTGTGCCATTCATGAAATCTAACTTATCTTTGCCCTTTGTTTCTCTGCGCCGTAAAGTATCTCGTCTATCGCTCTTTTATAAAATTTATTACTCTATCTCTACTCTAAAAAAAAACTTATTCTCCCTCTCCCGCACATCTCCTTTCGCCTTGATCTTCAGTATAAAGTCGGAATTCCCCAGTGTCGCTCCTCCGCCTACCTTGACTCTTTTATCCCCAGGTCGGTCATCGGAGTGGAACCACCTTCCCGCACCTTTAGTATCTATATCATCATTTGATTCTTTTAGAAGAGCATTACCCAGCCATTTTTTCAGCAGGCACCTTGACTGCTTTTTCTCTTGTATAATATTTTGTTTTTATTATGATTTTTTTATTATGTTTTGTTACTTGCCCCTCCCCTCTGTAATGCCCTTGGGCCTTGAGGGTACTGAAATAAAATAAAAAAAATAAACCTAACACAATCGGCTCGACTGAATCGGGGCAGCGTTAGAATCAATACCAAGTGTGCAGCGAACTTTATAAAACAAAAATTCTAGATCAAAATTGAAAAGACTATCAAACAAGAGAAGACAATCGCGCTATGCACGAAATATACTTCAAAAACGTATTTTCTGCATACGCTCATTTTAATATATATAAAAAATTTAACGCTCGACCGTTACAAGTATAAGCTAAGGTTATAAAATGTATCAGGGCCCATAAAGGCGTGAGGATAAAAATACTCCCGGAGGCTATTGAACTTATTGAGACAAAGCGATACCGAGCTAGGTGCTTTTAAGAACGTATTTTTTAGAGTGATTTGTTTAGCTACAATAAACATGAGGTGCGCGTTTTTGCTGGACCCGCACACATCAGTTCCACCTCCTCACACGCAAGAAGCATGCGCAACCCACATACTTCATATGCATGGTAGGTAGCTCACACAGTTTGTGTCCCCAGTCTTTGTGAGCGTGGTCAAGCTAGTGCACTTTTTTTCTTAATGAATGAACGTATATTGTGCATTTATAACAAACTTAGTTTTGTAACTGGGGCTTGCTGGTTTGTCTGTTTGCTCTTTCGGAAGGACTTCCGCTTTGTTCGTTGTAATCGAAGCCACGAGGAAGAGAAAACATCTCCACGGCAGTTATAATTATGCATCCTCAAGGTGTCCGGCACAAAACCAGCCTCTGTACGCCAGTTCTAGACTGCAAAGCGAGAAAAGCCGAATAAGAACTGCTTGAGAAAGAAGAGAGAAGAAAGAAAGGGTTTTCTCTTTGGCTCCGACTCAATAGCGTACCGCTCATGTAGACAGACCGGCCCTTCAACTAAACCGTCTTTGCATAAGGGCCGATGGTCCACAGGGAGATTGGGGCGCCGTGCGAGAACCGACCGTTTCATTATCCGCCGCTCTTGGCCGAGAGTCACTGGGTATATTTGCGAAGAGCCCTCTCCAGTTAATGTACACTCTGGCCGTGTCCACACTGGATGGGAAGTGCGACCGTGTTGACGTTCCACTGGTAAATGGACATCGGGCCTTGTTGAACGCGTTAGACACCAAATTGCCAGATCTTTGTTCCCTCTACGTCTTAAGAGACGCCGATGGTGACTTCCGGACGAAGGGAAGACGCCCATCTTGTAGAGAAAATAACTGCCATTCATTCGAATGTAATTGCGGCGAGCCGATTCCGGATGTTGGGCGCTGCTTTCAGACGGGGTGCCTCTCGTTTCGCCTGACCAGAACAGCGGGATTGGATGAGAAAGACGGTCAGTGCTTTCGTTGAAGAAAGAGAGGAGTGCGATTACCTCCCTGCTCCATCTCGGTGACTTAGGGAGGGATCAATCTCTAAAGGTGTGTGATCAGGACGAAAGACTTGGTAGTCTTTCTTGCTCCTCGGTGTGTGTCACTTCTATTAAGGGGCTTTAACGTGGATATTTGGGGCAAACCACTTCATACTGTTTGAGTTCGCTTTTCATGATGTGACATAGTATTTTCTGTACCGTATTGGACTTGAAATTAATGATTCATGCGTGTTTCAATGCCTCTTGTGAGCTCCAACTCTCGATGGGCACCAACACTGCGTATGCGTTAGGTGTGAAATGCCCCGAATGTTTCCAACCAATGAAACTGAGCGCTCAATTGAAAGTCTGTAGTGATTCTCCGAAAGCTCAGTAAAACCAGACAACCACATATGTTTCGAATATCTTTCCTTGTTTAGAAAACGGCGAGCGACTGTTTGGCCTCTCTAAAAAATACAAGTCCACGCCGCTCTCTGTCTGCGCAGGTTGTGTGGGATAACTGATTTATTGTGACAGGCGGATATGCCTGTCACCGTCGACATCGGTAGTCGTTGTGCTGCTCGTGCCCCGAGCCAGCAGCTCTCGTGGTGGGGGCGCGTAATTAACGCATCACATATTTCAGTCTTCTTAGACGCTGCATGGTTGTCTCCTAGCTGTTAGGCGCATTTTGGGGGCCTTGAGCGATACAAGTTCGTAGTGCGCCTTATGTTGATCCAGGTCAAAGCGAACAGGTCTTTCAGGATGTCTGCCAGTAGCTGTAAACTAACTGCTCGGTAATGAACTGGACCCACTTTGAGCCAGCGTTTCTGAGATGGTTTCATCGAGATAGGTAGGACCTCGTCGAGATGACTTTCTGCTTGTTTTAATGTTTAGGATAAAAAACATTGGGTTCCGGTGAAGTATTTTGAATGAGCCATCATAGGGATGCTGAAGGAGCTTTCGAACAACATCCCCTACATACGAAGGCGTGTATGCAGTGTGCGCGGTTGGTGCTGACGAATAAACGGGGTTGACGCTGTGCACTCGCAGAGCATGCCTGAATGATTTGAATTGCTACAGGAAGCCGGTGAGGGTATTCAAGAATGTCAGGCATTGTTGTCTGTCAGAAATGACAAAAATAAATTTATAGGTAAACGCAGGGTTGTCTCATAGACGAGCTCAGCGACACTGCATCCAAGGTAGTGTTAAATATAGCTTTGACGTGCTAACTAAATATTTGTCTAAAGCATGAAACTCTCTTCGACAGAACGCCCCTATCCCAGAAATGTGTTCGTGCATTTTTTCGCCTAATTATAATTTACGTGACGTGACGTCAGGTATGACAAGAAGCCGCGAATAGAAACTGCAACGTCAATTTCACCTTTGAATATAAAGGGGAAATTGATGTCGCTTGACCTGACGTCATTTGACATTACGCCCTCCGACACTGCAACGTCCCCTCGAGTGATCATGTGATGTGACATCAAGTCAAGTGACACGATAACTAGACGTCACGTGACCAAGCCATATGGTCTAACGTCAACTGACGCCAATTTTCAGGCTAAATATAGCGCCGAAATTGACAGCTGTTGAAAACAAGGTATGACGGCACACCACATTCGACATTTTGACGTGAACGTTTCCCCTTAATTTAGCGACGAAAGTGGTATACGATGCCTCCTCTTTCCAAAAGTACATTTTTTTCTTCTCTAACAAATGTAAGCGATGCCAAGTTAGATACTGCATTCCGCGCACTTCAGTTCTTGGAAGGTTTTTCGTAATACGTTAAACCTGATTTATGTTCCGAGTGTATGTAATTCCTTTTGTACAAATATACAAACTCAAATGCACCCACGGAATTGAAAACAATAACTAATATAAAGCTGAACTGTGCCCCTAATCGAACTCCACTGAACAAAGACAAATGCATATGATTGATTGGACAACGTGATGCTGCTGTAGGACATATTTGGGTCAGTTACCATGAAAATATAATTTAATTACCATTAGAACTACTCTTGTCAAAAGTATATGAATGATAATGGTAATTATCTAGCAAACAAAAATATGTAACTACAAATGTAGATCACTTTTCCAAAGTACTGCAATTAAGTAAGTACGTATTCAGAGAGTAATACAAGAATAAAGCGAGAAAATGTTTTCGCACTGCAATAAATTAGTTTTATCATTACAGAGCTTGTACCATTGTTCCACTAACTTCATTAATACCACAATAAGGGAGCTTAGTTAAAGTCAAGTCGATATGTGTTTTTATTTTCAATCAAGCTGTTAATTAGTAACGTATTTATTCAGACAGGAGTCCCAAAATGCTTAATATGAGCTAGACACTCTAAAATTCTTCAGCATAACCAAGACCGTTAGTAATCGCTCTTTTGGTCATTCAGAAAAGGCAAATATTAGTGTTACTAGGCATTCAAAGATATTACTAGGAGGTCAAATTTTTGATTGTTCCAATAATGACACAATATCTTCAGTGCACTCATCACAATAGCATCGTTTGATTTATTTGCTCCATTTTGACAATATAAGACAACCTCGACTTATGTCGAGCATCTTCTGTTCCCTTCTGTGGGTGCTGTGTACATGGCAATCGCTCATCTGTGCGCCTAGGATCGATTTCCTAGGGTTGGAATTTGGTCAAGGCGAGGACTAGAGCGTTGTCAGCGTCTAACTGGACATTTCACAACAGCTTGCGTCTAATAAACCCGTGAGGCATTTTCGACCCGTTCGCGGGTTCAAAATTAGGCAAAATATTTGGCGAGACCGTCTCGCCAACTCCCAAACAGCAAGGCATGCCTCGAAGCCCTTCATGTGCCAGTTCTTAGTACTTTTTCATCTACCGGTTGTTGTCAGCGTTTCGATACGGCAGCAGAACAACTTCAGATTTGCAAAATATCTGCGTATTGTCAATGGCTTCAAGGGTGAAAATACAGACGATCAAAATTTCTGTTCGCGTTCGATGTCGATCCACCGCGGCACACGGCTTATAGCAGATGGTTAACTTTATTGCGGTCCATTACAGACCTTTTTTTAATTCCGTCTGTAAATTGCGCTTCGTAGCAGAAAAAACCGCGTTCCTTGCTCGCGTTAGCAGATGAACCATCTAGGAAGTCTATTTTTGGTCGCTCCAGCGAAAGGCAAACTAGATCTGGCTTTCGCTCTCGCACTGCCAAAAATCAAGCCTAAAATCAAGCACTGACCCAGTCTCGGCGCTTTCAACAGTCCCACGACATGGCAGAAGGGCACTGTGACAAGCACTTTGTCTATTTTTACCATTTTTTGACTTGATGAATTAAGTTTGTTGGTGACCGTATTGTGAAAAAGCACTTGGAATCGTAATTCACGACAGCCCTCGCGTTGTTTTTCTTATTTTTCCTTACTCTTCCTCCGATGTCGGCCCCGCTGGTTTCCCTGTTCTTCCCAGTGCGTAACACATTTGACCACCTTCCCGACCTTCGTCTTTCCATCTGGTTGTCGTTTGCTGCTTTGCGCTTCCCGTTTTGTGATGTTTCTCCTTATCTTCTGACCTCATGCTGCAACATCCCTCGCGTTCTTTTCCTTGGCTTCCTTCAGTTTTCCCATAACCTGTCGAGGCGCGTGCGCCCGAACCGTCGCTTGTTTTCTTTCCCCTTCTTTATGCGCGTCTTATCTCTCACGCTTTTAGTTTCGTGCCCAACTTTACGTGCCGGGAGCACCAAACCCTTAGATATTTCAAGTCTTCCCTTATCACAGGAGAACAAACGCAACGTCGGCCAACTAAGAAGGCACAAAGGGATGGACGCTAATAGGAAGATGGTAGCTGCCGCAATGAGGTTCCAAGAAGGGGTCTTTGAAGTTGTCGCTGCCATATTACCCTATAGTGCACGCAAAAAAAATGGGTTAATGAGATTCAGCGTCTTTGTTCTCGTCTGTATACCTGCGTTACCTTGCCAAGTAAAAATAGTGTTCTCGCAGCGACTCGTATGCAAACTAATGTAGTCTCGTGAGGCTCGTTTATTGGAAAAACTAGAGTAGTGAGATTGTTATTTTTTGCTTGCATCTGAAGAAATTCATGGAAGAAAATTTAGTTAAGCGATCTACGGTTGCATCTCTGAAATGAACTAATTCGGGTTAGTGTTTGCGCAATCGCAGGTACCACGTTGGGCAATGTTGGCTAGGTTCACCGGAAAAAAAGGTGAACACTAGCACGCATATCTTTCTAAAAAGAATCGTACCTTATCACAGGAGAATCTGGAATAAACCTACACGTACAACCTCACTGTGGGATCATTGTCCGACAAGCCGTTCCAGTTTCGGCTGTCTGTGATACTCGATTGGTCATGTGATAAGCATGCAAGATGTAATGCTCCCCTTTGCATTGCAGACTGTGTCTCGCTGAATCAGATTTTTTTTTTACCATATCACCACCCGAGCACCTTTCGTAGACAGCCGCGACTGGCTCTCAGGGTGTGTGTGTGTGGGGGGGGGGGGGGGGGAGTGGGGAGGGGGGAGGGACTAGACGCTCTGGACTGTTTTCTTTCGAGAAGGTCACGTCAATCAGCACAATTGGTTTGAGTGACTGGCAGTCCAGAAGTTAATTTTTTCACATTTCACACCGGCTCTTTTAGAATACTGATAAGAGTAGTTTTATACGAATCAGTGCCATACTGCGACTGACATGTGCGACAATAGTCATTTTCGTAACTAGTACCTTAATAGGAATACGCGTTATCAGAGAGGTATCCCCGCAGGGGCACTTGTGCAACCAGGTGTTTGGTGAGTACCGTCACCACAGACCCCGAACTATGCGGATTCGCCCGCCTACGTCTGACTGTGCGTGGCTTTCCCGTGTCCGGGGAAAAGGGCACTCTGGTGGTTGAGCCAAGCCCGGGGTAGGTTTGGGCTCTTTGGGGCCCCCCGGGTGAGGCAATAGCCACTTCAACCACTGCTTCTCATAGACGGGTGTCCTGGCTTAGCCCAACCAGGATGATTCAGTCAGTCGCATTTCTTCTTTCTTAGCTTTGCCTTCTCTTCCTTTCTGCCCTTATTTCCTATTTAACCTTCTTTGGCGGCAATGGCTAACCTCGAGTTGAGACAGAACTCTCTGTTGATCCACATTTGGTTATTGCATTCTGGCAATAGTGGTAGAGTAAGATACTCAGACAAGCCAGACTTGTTGTGAGGTATTACCATCCCCTCGTTGAACTCCGCGGTGGGTGGTGCGTTACAGATGCCGACATTTCTGCTTTCATTAGAGTTCTAAACAAAAAACCTTCCCTGATCAGACCTTGAATAGTGTCCGCACTGAAGTAATAAGCAAATACACGTCAGCTGCAGCCCAGAGAAGCTGCACCCGCCTTCTGGTAATTGGTCCTGACTTCGAGGACAAGGAACTAGCATCTTTCGACTTGTTCCTTTAGGTGGAAAACAGAGCGCAGAGTGTTCTTCTTTTAAATTCAATCAAGATATCGGACTACAAAGTATCTGTAGCTCCACATAGCACCATCAACAGTTGCAGGGCGTCATCTCAGAGAAAACCTGTTGGAGTCTAGGTCGTACGAGAACTTGGAGGGCCTTTGCGGGCAGGGGGTGGGCGCTGTGCGACCAATCTTCATACGTAGAGACGAACTGAAGATACCATCAAGCACCTAGTCCTCACTTATGCTTCCACCGTGCTGCCTGAGAGCATCAAGGCAGGCTATCTTCTCTGCAAGGTGCGCTCCTTCATACCGAACCCGATACGATCCCTCAAATGCCAACGATTTCGTCACATCTTTGTCACCTGTAGTGGAAAAACAATCGTGAAAAGTGCGGAGCAACATACCATCCAGCTGACACGTTCGAGAGTATACTTATCAACTGTGCCAACTGCTCTGGTGCCCACCCCATCTACTCTCGAGCTTGTCTGAAGTTTCATAAGGAAAACAAAATCCTGGCACTAAATATAAAAAAGCCTCACATACACTGAGGCAAGGAAATGATTTTCCTTCCTCTATGGAGGCACTTATGCCGAGGCGGCTGCCAGGGGGGAAGCGCCACCACTAAAGGCATCGGTGGGCACTCAGTATAGTCATTGCGATTTCGAGTGCACACTCAGCCTTCCACCCACCAGCGAGGCCTCTGCGGGGTCCCGGATCCTAGCGCCCACCCCCCCTCCCCCCCAAAGTCACAGGTGCCCCATCGCCCTGGCTCTAAGCCTCGAGTGCTGCTTGACGCCACTTCCTCTCAAAGCAGCGACTGGTCCCCTCCTTCCACTTCACAGCGTGAGGAGGAGGTCATGGAGGTATCTGCTGATCTGACAAATTCACCTCCACCCACCATGGGAGGTACAAAACCTGCCCACAAAAAGGGTGACCAGAAGAAAACCCTCTTCGTGTCATTGCCTCAACGAATGTACTTTAGCTTGTGTTTACTTGCTTACAGATCTAAACGCCACACTTTTAACCGTATTTTAATTACGCTGTGTGGTGAGTCACTTCTGTTTCAAGCAGTGGAACTTTCGGGGTCTCCTTCACAATATAGATGATATTAACATTTTACTGAATGAGCTACGTCCAATAGCCATAACACCACAGCAAACCTATTCGATGTCCTCACAAA
The DNA here is from genome assembly GCF_016920785.2 of Ixodes scapularis. NCBI lineage: Eukaryota > Metazoa > Arthropoda > Arachnida > Ixodida > Ixodidae > Ixodes > Ixodes scapularis. The sequence continues at coordinate 161,735 of NW_024609861.1, read as the reverse complement.
CACAAGTTTTACCAAACTATCACCTCTTCCGCGAAGACCGCCCATCTTGTCATTCATCCGGTGGGGTTGCAATTGCTGTGCACAGTGAAGTGGCACGTGCCCACGTTCCTCTTCAACCCCTCTCGAGGCTATGGCACCACGAGTTCTTACGGACCTTTTCGCTACTCTGGTTTCACTGTACCTTTAACCACACACTCTTATACAGATCCATGATCATCAGAAGATTTGAACTCAACTTCCACAACTTGTTTTAATCTTGGCTGATTTTAATGCTAATCACACCATGTGGGGCAGAGAACGGATTGATTCCTTCGGAGAAGTCATTGAATGGTTTTTATTGTCTAAGAATGAATGTATTTGAATAAAGAACGCCCCAACTTTCTTAGTGCGGCACACAACATTTTCACGTGCATTAATTTATCTATTTTATCGCCGCCATTGCTTCCTTGCTTTTCTTGGAAGGTTTTCGAAAGTAAATTTGCGAATGACCACTTTCCAGTTGCTTACGATAGTCGGGTCAAGCTACCCAGACCTCAGAAACGTATGCCTAGCTGGAAACTAGACGAAGCGGACTGGGAACGTTTCAGCCTCGCTGCTACTCTTGATGCTTCACTATAGGCTACTCTGTCCCCTGATGAGGATACAACATATATTACTCAACAGATAATCAAAGCTTCTGAGCACTCTATCCCACGTACCTAAGGTACTTTACTAATGTCCCAGCCATGGTGAAACAAAGATTGTTTAGCCGCCCTTACAAGTCAAAATAGAGCCTGGGATGCTTTCCGTAGGTATTCCACCGCGCAGAAGATTGAATTTAAAAGGCGAAAAGCTCAAGCCCTGCTGAACAAGAAAGCAGGCAAAAAGACATCCTGGATAAAATATATCTCCTCTATAAGTAGCTTTGTCACGTCTAAATAGGCTTGGGATCGTGTAAGCAAAGTCAAAGGTGATTGACGGGCTTTTACCATCCAGGTATTTAATCTGCCCTGGGGTCTGTCAAAGATATTGCTAATGTTCTTGTTCAGAAATTTCATTGTGTATCTAGATCTGAAAATTATAGTGCTGAATTTAAACAGTCTATATCTCGCGGAGTGAGTTTCTCTACTTCTTTGGGGGGAGGGGGGGGGGCTGTAACTCAGTTATATAATGAGCTTTTTACAATGAGCGAGCTAGAAGAAGCTCTCCGTGTAAAATAGATGTCTGCACGGGCGTCAGACACATTGCCTTATGCTATGCTTCGAACGTTGTCACGTGACTCGCTCAGAACCCTCCTCCATTTTTCAACTCGCCGTGAGAGAAGGTATGCCTCCCTCAGGTATAGAAGCGGGCTCACATTATACCGCTTTTGAAACATGGCAGAGAAGTTATGCACCCTTCCAATTACCCCTTCCCTGCACTCACTAGCTGCTGGTGGAAAACAAACGAGAGACTTATTTACAGACGGTTAATGTGCTTTAAAAAAATATATTATGTTTGCAAATAACTAGCGTGACTTTCGTCGCGTACAATCTGCATTAGATCCGTTGGTCCACCTGGAAACAATAATCCGCAAACGTGCCTAAACAACACTGCGTCTCTGTTTTCTTCATTTCAACGAAAGCAGACGATTCGACATGTAGTTTTGAAATGCATAAATACATTTACAGCTATGAAGCTATGGTATTCGGGGCTAAATGCTGAGTGTATAGGAGCTATTTTAACGGACAGAACATTCCAGGTTCGACTGGGCTATAATTTGTCATATACATTTGCTTAAGAAAACGGAGTTCCTCAGTGGGGAATCTAAAGCGTCACCTTGTTCGCGATCGAGATGAATTCCATTGCCCAGATTTTCCCGCCTTCCACCTCATACTCACTTTACGTGGACGATCTTCAAATCTCGTGTTCCCAGGGAGCCGCGAGCCACACTTGAACCAGCTCAGGACCCCATTTTTTGTTCGCAAGCCAAGGTTTGGTCACCCCTAATGTATAGAGAATTCAACGCTATAACGTAACGTTGCGCTGAGTGGTTTATTTAGTCAAATTGCTTTAGTTTAACGAGCTGTACGCTCATATATATTTTAGCGGGGCAAGCACGCTGATAGAGAGAATATATCTAATGCCTGAGTGCACAACAGAAAAATTAAATGGTTTACTATTTTTAAACGAGATATAATGAAGCAATTGAGAATGTGGGACAACACCCCAGTGAGTTGCACTATTAAAACATGACTCAATTCCCACCATAGCGGGCATTGTTCGTTATCACACAAAAAGCGCGCAGGCACATTGGAGCAAAATATTAAAGAGGCGATGCAACAATTTTTGTACTTTGCGCAAATACCGCTTAAAACGGATTCCTGACGTTAATGACCTATGAAACACGCGTTTCTTTTTTACCCCACGATATAGAAGTTCCATCAAAAAAATTAAAAAAAAACGAGCACCGTTCACCCATCAACTCGCAGCCAAAACAAGCGGCCACGTGATCTGAAGCCTATAATATGCCGCCAATGTTGATCTTAGCCTCGCGCTGGGGTGGGCAAGGCCGAGGACACGCGCTGAGTTCCAGACATTGTTATGGCTCGGGTACTGTCCTCGTTGCAGCGATTGGACACGGGCCACTACCCGAATGCATGTCGGGGCATCGAGAGCACAGATCAAATTGATTACGCAGTCTTCGCGTCCACTGTGTGAGCAGCACTTGAATATCGTCACCGCAAAGCTCCATGACGCATTCTCGGGGATCATATTGTGGCCATTGTCCCCACAGCTCCGTCATCAAATTTCTCCAAGGTGCAAAAGGCGTCTTTGGAAGGAGAGACTGAAAGAAAAGCTCCGCTTTCATCCTTTGAATTCCGGCGCGACGAAGACGCTTCTTGGTCAGTGGTGTTGCGTTCGAGTATTCTTGGGTCCCACTAGTGCCAGGAAGCTGGTGTAAAGTAAGGAATATTCCTACCCAATGTCGTTGCACAGCCCCTTTAATCTTCCATTCGTTGGAGGCAGCGTCCGGAACTTGCATGACAGCGGACATGACTTTGTTTTGGAGCCTTGGTTACAAGTATTTATGTTGATTTCTATTGCCTTTCTACTGGAAAAAAAATCAATTTAGTGTTTTTTTTTATACAAACAACCCAAACATTCTCGGTGTGAGGGTGTGCACTCGAACTAACCCGTGTGTACACGCCTTATCCACGACAACCATTTCCCAAAATACTGCTGCGCAAACTATGCAGTCAAATAGACATAGTGCGTATTTAAAATGGGTAGCTCCTAACCAGAAAAGCTAGCTAGACCTGCTGTCGAAAAGAGTATTCGCGTCTCCAGCTCGAGGCTCGCCCTCTCGCGGGGGAAACGGGAAGCGCTCTAGTGAGGGTCCCCCTATTCTCCTGCTCAGCGGGCACGGCGGAACTGCTCCCGATCATGGCTCGCGAAATGTCATTTCCCAATGCGAACAACACACTTCACTGTCGCAATGTGGTGGTGCAGGCGGTATGTACCTTGTTAGAGAGTTTGAGTATTGCGTATAGAAGCAAACGCAAGCGCTGTGCGTTTGCGTTAGGGTGGCCTGCGCCACGTTGCGCGTGCGTATCGTTGCCATACTCCGATCCAAGACCGCAATTTTGGGTTCCGCAAGGGCGCATCGTGGAACATGCAAAGCTAACGCAAACACACAGCGCTGGCGTTCGCTCGTATATGCAATACTAAAACTCACTAGTGTTTCGTCGTTTTCCAACACCAACGAAACGTGCTGCAGTGAGCAGACGCGCAAGCAGGTAGGCGTTCCTTCGAACTGGAAAGGCTGAGGATGGCAAAACGACGACGAGAAAATACGAAAGGAAATTAATGTTAAAAAAGAGTAATAATTAAAAAAAAATAATCCGTTTTTTTTTTTCTTCTGGTTTGGTCTGGAAGGATATTGGCGGCGACTTTGGAAGTTTTGCCAATTATCAAAAGTCGCTACTTTGATGGCATCCTCAATTAATCTAATTTTACATGAATTTCTCACATTAGCTAGGATGTTGTCACTGATTTTAGACTTTATTTGTTTTATGACCTGGTAATTAAAAATGCTGCAATTGGCACCAGCGATGATAGTTAGCACACTTTAGATTGTCAGACTTGTTCGCGCGTTAGAAATTAGATCTAATTATTCTAGAGCTTGAAAATTGCGTATTAAAATATCTTAATATTAATATTTATATTAATATTAATACAAATCGCGGCAATGTATGCCCCCCATTAACGCTACGATCACAGAAATACGCAAATTAGCCATAATCGTTTTTTCTGAGAGGTGCCATTTTGTTTTCTTTTTAGCACATGAAGACCTGTCACTTTGTTATCAAGATAGACCAACAGTCAAAGACTGGATGCAATATAAACTCATATGCGACACGCGTTGCTTTCAAAACACGCACACTTCAGCTGCCTGACTCGGATTCCGTGTTTGAATTTTTCTAGTCAGAACAGTTTTTCTTAATTCATACGTTTTGTGAACATATCGCATAAATTGGATTTATTCGCTTATTCTTGTTCTGGGAAATATATTAAACCAATTAATCTTCTAAATACCCAGAAAGCCCTTGAAAGGCTCGCAGTTAATTGTTTCATATGACAATTATGTCAGCGAGAAAAGGCAGCAAGAACGCACAAAATTCAGCACTGAATATTTCAACAACTACAACATTCTCTGTTACCTCTAAGTGTATGAAAGACCCTGTCATTAAAGGGACGAAGGTTTTCGCGAACAACGTCTTGTGACAAGCATGTAGCGCCCTCTCCCGTTTACCCGCCGATGGCCGCCAGCCTCGGTGAGCAACATTGTTCACCGCGCCCAATGAACGCTGTTGAGCGCACGCCGCTCCAGTCAGTCATCGTCCACCCTCACAACCAGGCTGCGTGTCGTCTCTCCTCGGCGGGTGCTTCGGCCCCCTTCGTCCGCGTTCTAGAAAGATCGTGACACTGGCGACGAGGAACCGTGGCACTGGAGGCCACCAACGTGCGCGGTTCAGCCCACGCCGCCGAGAGAGTCGCAACACCGCCCCCCGCTCCTGTCGCCATGCCGCTCTACGGGAGGCTCGAGCCGTTCGACGGAGATGGGTCCGCCTGGCCAGTCTACGAAGAACAAGTCCACGTGTTCTTCCGGGCGAATGACACGCCCGAGGCGAAACAACGGGACATCTTCTTTACCAGCTGCGGGACCCGCGTCTTCAGCCTCCTGCTCGACCTCCTCAAGCCGGCCACGCCGCACGTCAAAACGCTGGGTGAGCTGCTCGCCACGTTGCGCTCGCACTTCAGCCCGGCGCCGTCCACGCTGATGGAGCGGTTCCGCTTCAACAACCGGAGCCGCCAGGACGGGGAGACCCTCGGGCAGTTCGTCGCTGCGCTACGAGGGTTAGCGAGAACCTGCGCCTTCGGCGACCAGTTGGACTCGCTACTCCGGGACCGGTTCGTCTGCGGCATCAACAACCCGCCATGCAGACGCGACTCCTGGAGCTCCCCGACCCCTCGCTGGACGACGCGGTGAAGGCAGCGCTGGCGATGGAAGCAGCAGCGAAGGACGCCAGCGAGATTGCGCGTGCGGCAGGCTCACCGTCGACGGAAGCGGCGGTGAACAAGATGGCGGCAAGAAGCGGTACTTGCAGCCGCTGCGGTGCTGCCCACTCCCCCTCACAGTGCCAGTTCGTCCACGCACAATGTTTCACGTGCGGGAGAACTGGGCACCTCGCACGTGTCTGCCGAGGGGGGAGGACGAGCGGCGGCCAGCAGCAGCAGCAGCAGCCAGGTTCAAGCCCGGGTTCCAGCCAAGCCCGCGGCCAGGGTGGCCGTCGCAAGAAAACGCGGCGGGGACGAGCGGCACCAGGTCCGGGTACCTCCTCAGCCAGGGTCCACGTCGTGGCCGAGGACCCGCAGATTTTCGACGTGTGGCACACCAGGAGAATTTCAACGTCAGTGCTACCTTACTTGGTGTCAGTCGAAGTCTGCGGCCACCCCATCACCATGGAGCTGGACACAGGGGCCAGCGTGTCGGTCATGCCCGGGAAGCTGTTCAAGCGGACCTTCCCCGGCGTGTCCATCGAGGCGTCTGACGTCATGCTGCGCAGCTACTCCGGGCAGCTTTCCCAGGTCCAGGGTCGGGCCCAAGTCAGCGTTCGCCTTGGCGACAGGGAGGCAATCCTTCCCCTTCACCTAACCTAGGGGTCGTCGCCGACGCTGCTGGGCCGGAACGGGATTCACTCGCTGGGTGTTCGGCTGCCGGAGTACCAAGAAGCTGCGCTGCACGTGGTGAAGGACGTCAGGAGCCTCCTGACCGACTTCCAGTCCCTGTTCCAGCCGGGGGTGGGCACCTTCGCCGGCACGACGGTTGGCATCCACGTACCCGAGGGAACCCGGCCTCGCTTCTTCAAGCCGCGTCCGCTGCCGTTCGCCCTGAAGGACGGGGTCACCCAGGAGCTGCAACGGCTGCAGCGAGAGGGTAGCCTGGTGCCCGTCAAGACTTCCGAGTGGGCTGCACCAATTGTCCCAGTCCTCAAGCGAGACGGCCGCGTCAGGATCTGCGGGGACTTGAAGGTCACCATCAACCCCATCGCTACCGTCGAGAAGTACCCGCTGCCTCGGGTAGAAGATCTCTGGTCGGCTCTGTCCGGGGGACAGAAGTTCTCCAAGCTCGACCTTCGAGATGCCAACCAGCAGCTGGTACTCCAGGATGCCGCCCGGAAGTATGTCACCATTTCGACTGCCATGGGACTCTTCCAGTACACGCGCCTACCGTTCGGCGTTGCCTCAGCCCCAGCCATCTTTCAGAGAGAGATGAACAACCTCTTCAGGGGCATGAGGCACGTGGCGGTGTACTTGGACGACATCCTGGTTACCGGTACCGACGACGGGGACCGCCTGCAGAACCTGCGCAAAGTCCTGACACTACTACAGGATGCCGGTCTCAAGCTGAGGCTGGACAAGTGCGTGTTCCTGACCCCCAGCGTGGAGTACCTCGGACACATCATCTCTCAGGCTGGCCTGTCCCCGACTCCCCGCAAGATTGAGGCCGTGCTCAAGGCGCCGAAGCCCAAGAGCAAGAAGGAGCTTCAGAGCTACCTCGGCCTCATCAACTTCTACAGGAGGTTCCTGCCCAACCTGTCGAAGCATCTGGAGCCGCTGCATCGCCTGCTTCGTGATGGGCAGCAGTGGGCCTGGAAGAAGGAGCAGGACTTGGCCTTCCAGCACAGCAAGGAGTTAGTCGTCAAGGCTCCGGTGCTGGTGCACTTCGATCCGGCCAAGCCTGTAGTCCTCACCGTGGATGCGTCGCCGTACGGGGTAGGAGCCGTCCTGTCGCACCGGGGTCAGGATGGTCAGGAACACCCTGTGGCGTTTGCTTCTCGTCGGCTTCATGCGGCAGAGCAACGCTACAGCCAGCTGGACAAAGAAGGCCTGGCGCTCATCTTCGGGGTCCAGCGCTTCCATCAGTACCTATGGGGCCGGCAGTTCGAGGCAGTCACGGACCACAAGCCGCTGCTGGGGCTGCTGGGACCTGACAAGGCAGTCCCAGTGCAAGCATCGCCTCGTGTGGTACGCTGGGCCTTGACGCTGGCAGCCTACAGGTAAAAGCTGGTCTACCGCCCTGGGAAGGACCTGGGACCTGCCGATGCCCTGAGCCGCCTGCCCCTGCCGGAGGTGCCTGCTGCCGTTCCAGAGCCAGCTGACGTGTTCCTGCTGGAGCAGGCCTACCCGGGGTTGCTCACCAGGACTGCGGTGGCGCAGGCGACCAGCCGGGACCCGGTCCGGTCTCAGGTGGTCAAGGCGGTTGCCCGAGGGGAGGAGCTGCGTCACCAGGCGTATAGCCACAAGACCGCCGAGCTGCGCTTGGAGCAGGGCTGCCTGCTGTGCGGTTCCAGGGTGGTGATTCCACAAAGTCTGCGGGCCAAGGTGCTGCAGTTGCTGCACGCGGGGCACCCTGGCATTGAAAAGACCAAGATGGTGGCACGGTCGCAGGTTTGGTGGCCTGGCTTGGACCAGGACATCGTGCACCAGGTGCAAAGCTGTCAGCTCTGCCAGGAGAACCAGCGAGCCTCGCGCCACGTGAAGATCACCCCCTGGCCGTTCCCACAGAGGCCGTGGTCCCGCTTGCACGTGGACTATGCGGGACCCTTCAAGGGCCACTACTTCCTGGTGGTAGTGGACGCCTTCCCCAAGTGGGTGGAGGCACTGCCAGTCACCAGTCCATCGGCGAGCGCGACCATTGCGGCGCCGCGGCAAGTCTTCGCGGCGCAGGGTTTACCAGACATTATCGTGTCGGACAATGGTCCCGCTTTCGCCAGCGGCGAGTATCTGGACTGGCTGCAGAGGAATGGGATCCGCCGGATGCTGGTTCCGCCGTACCACCCCGCTTCCAATGGTGCAGCAGAGCGGGTGCTACAAACACTCATGGACCAGCTCAAGAGGAGCCAGCCCGGGGATTTCCGGACGCAGGTGGCCCGGGTACTGTTTCAGTACCGGACCACACCCATGAGGTCACTGGCCGTGCTTCCTGCGAGCTTCCGCTGGGCCGGATGGTCAAGACCCCCTTGACGTCTTGCATCCAGACCTCCGGTCCACGGCGCTCCTGAAGCAGCTGAAGCAGAAGCTGGCTGCTGACCGAGGGTGCCGTCCCGGGCCTTTGCCGGAGCCGGGAGCGTCGGTGTACGCCAGGAACTTCCGTCCTGGCCCACCCTGGTCTGCCGGGCGTGTGGTTTCACCAGCGAGTGCATCGTCGCTGCTCGTCCGCATGCCCGACGGGACCACCTGGCACCGGCACGCCGACCATGTCAGGCCTCGCCTCGGGACCTGGCTTGCACCCTCGGCCGTCACTGCGGAGGACCAGCCCGCAGGGGGACCAACGACAGCACCAGTCGCGGCCAGTGGAGCGCCACCCACACTCCTGAGGCACCAGTTGGACCGGTGCCAACCCCAATCCGGTCCCTCGACAGGCCGGGACTTAGCATGACCAGACGCCGAGTTGGTGTCGGCCGTGTGTGTTTTTTCATATATTTTGCTTTAGGAAAAACAAACTGGGGGGGGGGGGGGGGGGGGAGGGATGTGACAAGCATGTAGCGCCCTCTCCCGTCCACCCGCCGATGGCCGCCAGCCTCGGTGGGCAACATTGTTCACCGCGCCCAATAAACGCTGTTGAGCGCACGCCGCTCCAGTCAGTCATCGTCCACCCTCACAACCAGGCTGCGTGTCGTCTCTCCTCGGCGGGTGCTTCGGCCCCCTTCGTCCACGTTCTAGAAAGATCGTGACACTTCTTTAACTAAATAATTACGGTATGAGACACAATTTGAGTTATGAAAAAATCTGAAATTAAGACCGAAGTTATGTAAGAATCTGAAATTAAATCCAAAATAAAGGTATGTTTCGGTTTTGCTTCGGAATTAAAACGTACCTCCTGGCCGAAATAGTAAGCTAAATACCATTTTTGTTTACAGGATAACGAGCTAACTTGCGCTTATAACACCCTAGCCCCCTAGCATTACCAGAAATAATTTGTGTCGCTCAGTGAAGCCCGCAAACTAGACAGGCTCAGCAGCGGCTCGCATCTCCGACCCTCACTAGACCGGCCATTTTGGAAAACGAGTGGCGCCACCTATAGTGAATTGGAGTCGCAAATAGGATTCAAGCACTTCAAAATTGCACCGCCTTTGGCGTCTTTCCAACTCCAGAGCCCTTCTTTTCGGGAGGACGTAGCTTTCTGACAGAATTCTACACGCATAAGAATATGTTTTCTAGTGACTGATATTTCTCATTCACCAAAGAAAGCCAGGTAGAGGAACCCTGGTGAAAAAGAAGAACATATTTTTCCAGAATGGCATCGCATCTTGTGTACTTGAAATGTTTAGATATTATTCGTCATGAATCCATGTTGTCGACGTTTTGTCGAAGGTCGGCGCTTAAACGGGATCCGTAAAGTGCGGCCTTCCCAGAGTGATTTTCAACCTGTAAACCTCTCAAAGTGCACTCCAAGTGTGATGAGATTGTTGCGAGCCCCTTTGAAGAGCGTCCTTGCCGTATGCGGTGCGCGGGCGACATATGAGCGGCTAGAGTGCTTTGCAAACTGACGGCGCGCGCCTGAAGAGCTTTCTAAAGAGCCGTCCGTAGGACGACGCTCTCTGGCCATGTGTTGTTGACGCTGAATCATTTTTATGCACAAAATACGACGCAAAGCCATAGCATTTGAATATCAGTAATATTTCGATATATCAGTTTGTGGCTGCTCGGATTTTCTTTCCACCCGCGACTTGTCGTGTCGCTGCAGCCGACTTCCAAGTTGTCTCCCTGGCGAACGCGAAAGCTTTCTAGGCTGCTGTTTGGACGTAGTGTCAGGCTTTCAACCAGGCGAGAGTCCTATACCAATAAGAAATGTTTTGCGCTTTCTCGAGTCTGCGATAGGACAGTATTTTGCTGTGAACTTCTCAACAACAAGCGGTGTCAGGAGAGGATTCGCGGCCTACAATGTTCTTGTTTGGAGTGCTCCCTCATTCATTGTGTGAAGTCAACTTGTATACTGCAGGAGAACAACTGGGATTTGTAAATCAAGCACGGGTTGTCAATTACATCCGTCAACAAACAGAAATAGATCACAAGTTCAGCAGGCGTCCGATATCACTTCGCCGAAGCACCTATTTGTTAAGGACAAACCCTTTAATTTTGTTTCCGGTAGCAAAGGACGCCAATATATTTGATGGTTCGATTTTCATCTCGGAATGACACTTCATAGCAGGCACAGTCAGTTCTTATTTTGTATTAGCATACGAGATTGATCTGATAATTACTGGACTTGCTCCGTGAGTAATTTCACTGAGGATCTAACGGTGACCAAATCCTAACCCAATGTGTATTTAGAGTCCTCGCTTTCTCTAAACGCGTGCGTTTCTAAAAAAACAAGTATTTTGCAGCAAGTTGACAGAACTTCCGTATCTGATAAAGTTTCGTCCAATGGAACGCATTAAAAAAGTGTATTTCTTTTGCCATAATTATAGTTCATTCGCATCCCTGAGTATCAATAAAGTTCCTCACAAATCAAGCAATTTTCTCAAACACTCTCTTTAGAGAGATTAACACGGTGTAGCGACCTGCAATGTTGCGTAGGGCGACGCACCGACCGCGAGGTTGCTCATGTATCACGGAGCGGCGCGACACGCGCACAGAACGAATATGATGAGCAGCATCAGCAGCTCTGGCTCGGTGCTCCTTCTACTCGCTCTCATCTTAAGTAATGTTTTACATATGTAAATAAATTGTTAATTTGCTTAGAAAATAAAGGCCTCGACGAGGGGAAACCCGAGTGCTGCATCAGTTGCCCAGAATTCCGGCAAACCGAGGGTGATGGCAGCAGTGCGTGAGGGAGCATTTGGAGTCACGGCCGCGGCATCGTTCCAGATCAGAGGTGCGGTCTTCGGTTTGATTGCCGTGAGGAGCGCGTTAATTGGGCGGAGCACGGCGGTGCATGCCAGGTGATTTCTTCTGTGATTCACCATCAAACTCTCTACCGGATCCTCTCGACTACGTGGAAAAACTGCGCTCATATATGGCCAACCTTCTTCCAATATCCACACGCAAGTCCCACAACCAGAACATCTTCGTCAGCCCGGACACTTGTACTCCCACACATGTTTTCGTGCGCTATGACTAAGTGCGACGATCGCTCCTGCCCGCTTGCGACGGCCCGTACAACGTTTTTGCTAGAGCGGTCAAACATTTCACATTGGCCTACCCGAACCGGCAAGACAACCTTGCTATTGACTGCCTCAAAGCAGCATACATTTCGTCCTCCAACAGCATGGCAACCGAAACGATGACTTTTCCGTCTTTAGTTAAAGCGTACACTCCAACTTGACCACAAAAAGACAAAACACGTTCCCGCTCGGTTCAATTTTGTATCCCACCCAATGCCACCTAGCGCTCTATCAACCTCTTCAACCTTACTTCAACCACTGTCTGGGCTAGGGGGGGGGGGGGGGGGGGGGGATGCATTTATAGTCTTTGAGGCCTCTAGTTCCTAACCAAATAAACTATTTACTACATATGTTCAATATTACTTAAGATGAGAGCCAGTCCAAGGAACGCCGAGCCACAGCTGTTGATGCTCTTCGTCGTATTCGTTCTGTGCGCGCGTCGTCCCGCTCGTTCATCGTGGCTCCTGCCTCGCTCCATGATGCATGAGCAACCTCGCGGTCGATGCGCTGTCCTATGCAACAATGCCGGTCGCTAGAACGGTGACAGTACTTTATTACTTCGTAATCTAAAAATGTATACCGGGTGTCCGAAAAAATCCTTTTTGCGTTTTTTTCTGTGTTTTTTTATGTTTTTTTTTTTGTACAGCCAAAAGTGCATTGCTGAAGGAACTTTCGCCTAAACATAGCGCTAGCAGCCTGGTCCAGATTCCAAGGTTTTAGAACTTAGCTTCGGAGAATTCGAACTTTATAGGCAATTTTCAGAGATTTGCGATGACAAAATGAAGCTCGGTCCTGGCAGTCAATGCCATTCATTTCCGTGCACTCGTAGGATTCGTCATGCGTCACTTTTTTCCCACTTATATGTCTTAAAGAGGAACGGAAACCGAATTTCGAAGCTCATCGCTTTGCTTCAACGTGAAGCTGATCAAATTAGGTCTTTATCAACACCAATATGCCGTAGAAAAACCCAAGAAAACATGTTTTAAACGAATTAAACCATTACCAAAACCACTCGATGGATGTTCGTGAAGCTTCGATGGAATGCCGAGATTACATCATATCAGTAAGAGCAGCACGGCAACGGGAAGTACGCTTTTCATAGAGATTATTTTGCCGTGAACGTAGTATGGAGGCGCTTTCGTGATTAAGGTCGCATCCGGGTTGGCCACTATTGGTTTCACATTTGGGGGTCTTTCCGGCAACGCTTGTTAGGGGTGGTCAGAGAATTTGTCGATGCAAAGTAATGTCGAAGCTACGAAATGTCGATTTAAACTGGCCCGAATGCCCACCGCTGCCGATGAGGAAATAGCTGGCTTGGTCAACAGCTACGAACTCGATCGCTACAAAGTCAACACAACTACCATCGTTGCAAAAAGGTGATGACCCGCATGGCTCTGCATAGCAGCGCACATCTAAATAAATCGCCGAGGCGTTTCTTCTGGGATGCGGGAGGAAACCGGCGTCCCGAAAGGTACGTTTGAACTACAACGGTGTCAGCCAGTGCAACGTATATACCTGTTCACACTGGGAGTGCGGTACAACGCCGGCACCAAGCTCTGGGTAACCGCTTCGGGAACGATCTTTCACAACCGATTTTATGAACTGCTGGGACACTAGTCAATCGTAACTCGATGCTGATATGTTACTCGGCAGAGGACGATTGAACCAGTATTTAGTATCCCCCCCAAATCGTCTGCAACTCGACATGTGTTGGCGCGCTCTCATGATGGAATAAAATCGTCGTACTGTAAAAAAACGTGCACGTGCCCATGTAGCAAAGGCAGTGCATACAGCGTTTATTCGAGCTCTATAAAAATAACTCACAAAAAGAGATAGAAATGATTAGAGTCCCGTTCTTATACTAGAGCGTTAGCCACCGCTGCCTCTAAAACAATAAAGCGACGAGGGGAAAGACTGGCCTTCAACCCGAAAATAAAGGTCAGCGTTCACACAATTCACAATGAAAGGGCTCGCAAAGGTCGCTTGGACATATTCCATTCAGTAAGTCAGCCGGTCCCGGACAGAGGATCTTGGCCAGGGTAGGCGGAGCAACGCTTTATTGGAGTGCCTTGCTAGGCCAAGCTAGAGTTCCTGTATAAGCTCCCTATGGGAGCCAGAGTGGCGCGTCTGTTTTCCACGTGCCGCCGCGCCGCTATTCGCCGAGGTCCAATCACGTGAGGACCCGGATCAAGTGCCGTGCAGGAAAGTAGACGATGCGTGCACCCCTGCGTACGTTCCCCCGCTTATGAGCGCGCCGCGCGCCACGAACGTCTTTCACGTCTACTACTATCACCTAGTCCGTGCACATACCATAAACACAAACATAAGCGGGGACACTACCCAGAGAAAACAATTAAAAAAAAAACCGTTGCATTTTAAACATGCTATATTTATATACACCAACATTTAGAGAGTATTTTCAGAAAGTTTCATTAGTTTACATTGCATATTTAATTTTTTATAAATTATTTTTGGTCTGGATGCTAAAGAAAAGGAGGCTGGAGCACTTTTAACGCATTTTTCTCCATTCCACCTTTTTGGCATAAACCTCATTTTACGAAACCTCGTTCTGTTGTTACGTAACTTGGATTCATTTTTACGAGTTTTTCTGGAATGACCTTTGAAGGGAAATATAGGTATGGGCTGGTATTCTTTTTTTATTTCTGTGATTTTTTATGCTAAAGAACTAAAAGTTTTTACGAAGGATGAAAATTGAAAAAAAAAAACAGTATTAATATTAATGTGTCTTTTTTGTTATGAAAGATGGTATAATATAGAAATATAGCTCCACAGCTATCTCCTCCGAACTGTCCTAAATCATTATAACACATGAAGACGACAAATTTATCACTAATATTATAACGACAGTTCCCCTACTCAGAGACGCACACTTTCATCTTTGAACTTTTACAATTTTTTTGTACTGACCCAGGTTAAAAAAAACGTTGGCAGAAATTTTCTCAGCACCAACAGAAACAAGCCCTGATAATGTAATTGAAATCAGACAAATGGTTCAAACATTCACTTTTTTGGGTAGTGTCCCCCTTAAATAAAATACTTTTCTTGCAAGAAAGAAATACTTAGAAACATCTGTAATGTTCCATATGACTACACAAGTGCATCTCTCTTTCAAAGTCTAAATGTGATGCGTATAAATATTTTATACGAATTTCGTTTATGCATTAATTAATCTGAGGTTTTCATTATGGTTTACAATCTCACTGAATTAGCTTCTCTAGCACCCAACGTTCGAACGTACCCGACTTGATGCAGTGATAATTGGAAGGTTTTTTTTTTTATAAAACAACTTATAAATTCTGGTCACAAACAAAATCGATCCTTCTAAGTTGTCAGTAAAAGATCTGCGAGCATTTTTTACAGATATGGTTCCTGAAACATGACTCATAACCAATGTTATTCTCAACCTCAAACATGTGCTCCATCTTATTGAATAACGGTTATATATTGAGAAACTGAACTGTTTGTTTGAGTATATTTAATCTAAAATGTTTTCAACTTTTTATATCGTCCCTGTGGGCAGTTCATTGTTGACCAAATATTTATATTAAATTTTTTTGTTCTTTTGACCTACTGTGTGTTCATTTTTGTGTGTCATACAAGAAAGGCTTTGTGACACAGAAAGAAAAACGCAGCGCTGACTAACAATTCACGTTACTTGCACTTTGTTGTAAGAAGCAGGATCGCGGTATAAAAAAAATACCACCCTGAAATTCTTTGCTTCACCAAGTAGTAAGGTAGGTCGCACAAATGGGCATATGTCTACTAACTAAACGGGCATATATCTACTGTCTTCACTGACTACTTCGCCAAATAGTACAGTAGGTCGAACAGACGGCAGATGTCTTAATGATTGGCTGCGAAAAGAACAAATCAAAAGTAAAGATGCTGTATCCCGCCATCTAGGAATTCACGGCAGAGACTGTGGTTGCAATTTCATGTTCACAAAATGCACTGTGTTGGCGCGTAATGGCCACCTTTTAATTAGAGAAATTATTGTGGCCGAGAAGATCGCGCGACTCGATGAAAAGTGTGTCAGCGCCCCTTCCGTGTTTTTATCCGCCACAAAAATATAGTAGTACTTGGCGAAGCAGTCAGTGTGATAGGCAAAAATTTTCAGTCAGTTTTGTTTTATTTTTACCTTTTATTTATTTATTTGTCTCATCTCCAGAAACAGCCGATGCCTAAGTAGTGGTGCACAATCACGCATGACGTAAACTTTAAAAAAACAAGTACACATCATGACAGAAAACATATAAAACCATAAACACTGCTGTTAGTAACTGTGAATGGTTAGTGCACTTTTAAAATCCCACTCACTCCCAAAAATGTCAAACACCACGCTCCGAGCATTAAAATTGCTCTGAATTCATAAAATTTGCGAAAATGAACACATGACTTGCACGTAAAACGTGCTGTAGTGTCGACAGTTTACTCGAGGGACATGTATAGAATGCAGAGAGGCAAGTCTAGGGCAACGTAATCTACTATCTACAGTTTTATAAAAAAAATACATAATCATCAAAACGTCGACGAACTTTCAGTAATTGCGAACTTAGTTGATCTTCCAGTGATTGCTTCCAGTGATTACAAGCGTGGTCCTGCTTACTACGAAGAAGTACAAGAAGCGTGAGTTAGTTTGCGCTGTGCTTGACTTTCTATGCGTTCCTCTCCTTTTGTCCTTGTTTATAACGCGCTCTAGCTACCAATAAAAATTAGAAAAAAATCTCAGCAACCACCACCACGAACTTGGAAACAAACTCTGTGAGCGCTTCAATCAAGAACTTGCGATCAAATACATACATCCTAAAATAAAGAGCAAAAAGAATTCGATCAACCTGAAGGAAAACGACCGCCAAAAAATGAACCCACCAAGCGACGGAATTGCGCATTTTTGTTTTCATGCCTGTATCCTCCAAAATGCCTCGGAAAGACGCTTAAGCGCCAGGCTACTTGGGGGTTGAGATTTTCCGACATAAGTTAACAGCGAACAACCTTCCAAAAATACCTTTTTTTTTTTGTTTACTATTTTGATGCAGCTCTAATGTGATTTGGTCAGCTTGTCCGATGATTTGGGTCTGACGCAAGACAATCCGATTTAGCCTTTATTACGATCTAGGAAAAACACCGGCAGCGAGTGAGCACGACTGGTTAGTTTGTAATGACAGCAACGAGCGTTTGTTGAGAGATCTTCACATACCGGTGCTGAAAGCTTCATGCGAAAAATGCGAATTCCGTGCGTTATTTTCACTAACTTCTCCGCGTTTTGCTGGAAAATTTTCCGTATTACTGAGCGGTGCCGTTGTGATTTCATACTGTGATCGTCGATAATATAATTTCTTTCGGTTCAGATTATTAGTGGTGTAGGCTAGAAAGTGCTATCTTATATTTACTGAGCCACCTAAAGATTTTTCAGATGCAAAATATTTTAGATTTCTGCGAACCTTTAAGGGAAATTGCTGGCATGTCCTATTCTTTACGCGCATTTCACTCGAAGTGTGCCGGGGTATGTTGGCGTTTGTTTATTGGCCACAAAATAGTCAATTATGACAGTTGTGAATGTTTCGTAATGAAGGTATGATGTTTATTTTAGGCACCCTAGCTGAACTTTAGTTAGGCTAAATCCTTACTATTGTAGGTTTTGACAGTTCGCTCTTTAAAAATATGCTAAGTTACGTCTACATCTTTTTATATCCCACCTTGTTTTGTTGTAGTGCAGTTGGTCAAGAATGGTAATTTTTTATATTAATCAAAGACGTGTCCATTGATCCAATTTAGCTGAGCGCCGTGTACGCGGCAATATTTAAGCAGTGAAAACAGATAGCTGTGACCATTGGAATAAAGAAGTTGCAATTATAACATTGCTCGCTACCATTATCACGTGTATAATGGTTATTCAAAATGTTGTAAAATTTTCTTCAAATGTTTACCTGACACTGAGTTACAATTCATAAAACTTTATTGTAACTTTGAAAAATGCAGGTACTAAATCTTAACCTAATATGGTGGTGACTCAAATGTTGTATATTTACTTTCTCTATATCCCTGTGAACGATTTAAAATTTATTTTATATGACTAGGAATATTTGCACGATCAAATATTATGAAAGTTTTAAAATTATTTTTGTGGTAAATTCAGATACATTATATTTGAACCGTTTGCTTTTAGAAATGTAGAATGAGCAATAAAAAATAGCTTTCATGTAAAGAAAAGAGAAAAGTAGCGTTGAGGGAGAAAAAAAGCCCAAACCGCGTTATACACAGAAAACTAATATCCCTGCTTAATTCGATAAGTTCAAAAGAGCTGTCTTCGACAGTAATCTCTATACAACTCCCAATTTTCCGGTATCTAATTGGAGGACCGAAAAACGAATGCGCGGACTTGAAAACTGGGGATTTAAATCTTAATTCTCAGACAGCGGGGCGCTGATTGATTTTGCTCTTTACTTTCTTGTCAGTATGAAGAGCGCGTTACAAACAAGTATAAAAGGGGAGGGCTCATAGAAAGACAAGCAGAGCGCTGACTAACTGAAGCTTCCTTTTCTTCTTTGCAAGAGGCAGGACCACTTTATAAATAAAAGAAAAAAACAAAAAAAAACACGCTGGAGATATACTTGGATCACACTGGCTACTTCAATGATGTAGTATCTTCGTTTGTCTGATATAAAAAGCAAGGAGCGCTGACACACTTGTCATTCATCCATCGATTGTCAGCGCCCCTTCCGTTTCTTTCTCCGCCCCCCCCCCCCCCCCCCCAAACAATGTATATATATATATACTACTTAACGAAGTAGTCAGTGCGATGAGCGAAGATTTTCAGGATTTTCTTTTTTGCGTTTTCTTTATACCTCGGTCCTTTTTCTTACAAAAAAGAAGAAGAAACGTCAGTTTTAAGTCAGCGATGTGTTTGTCTTTCTACATGCCCTCCCCTTTTGTCTGTTTATAACGTGTTATTGCAACTAATATCAACTCTTGTCACTAACTTTCCCAAGCTTCCATCTTCCTTTTTGATTAATGATGACGTTCTGACGGAACTAGCTCGCTGTATATTGTTATAGCACATCTTGCTGATTATTCTTAATTCTGCACCGTTTTGTTTCTTTTATCAGGGGAGTCAATCCGGCGAGAATTGTTCGGTGACTTCGGTTATCTTTTTCATTCGTTGTCAACGACGCGTTACAAAAACGATTGGCGTCGTTGCTATAGACACGCCACGTGACTGCTATCAGTGCCTCGCATCTTGGTGTCTTGCAATTGATCGCCATTAGGATGTGGTAATTAAACGTCACGTACAGTTATTCGACTGTGGCGTTGTGGACATATTATTTCGTTCCCAGAAAGGTTCTGAATGCTACGCATTAAGTTGGTTTCATCCAGTTAAAAGGTCCTTTATTTATATAGCATTTTACCATTGCCGCAAGCGGCGGGTTTATTTTATCATTTTAAAATCTTAATTGAATTCTACAGTGTTAAGCTCGGTAAAACACGCGAAGTGCATCATCTGCCCGGTTTGTACGAATCCCTGTATGAGATGTTCGATTCTACATTCCCCATTCGTGCTGGAAATATTTTCGTACCTGATGTTCACCTGTGGTCATCACGTGCTCTGTATATCTCAGTAATACGCGGACTCTTGCCCATTAACTTTACGCAGGAATACCATCATTCCAGTTTTCTTTTTGACAAACTAGTAAACATTTAAGATGTTCTCACTTTAGATGAATGTTGCGCCACTTCGGATAGTAATATGTTTTTATTTACGCCTTCTGGTTAATATCTCGCTTTTATATTTTATTGTTTCTGAAAATTTTTTAAAACTGCGGTTTATTGATGATCTGGTGCACCACAGAGAAGGCCTGCCAAGTGCTTGTAGGCCCGACTATTTCGACATACATATATGCATATTCCGGGTGTTACAAAGAAAACTCGAAGAAATTCTGCATATAACGGCGGATGTAAAAAATATCTTGTAGCCACTATAATTATTTAAATATTTAGCTAAGTTTTACCAAATAAATTATAAATAGTGAAGAAAATATAGGTAAAAAAGAAACCTGTTCAGTGTAATCAAAAACCCTAAATCAGTCAATTTTAAGAAGACTTCAGGACGTGTGAAGCATGGGGGTATGGTAAAGTTTTGCTCGTGCAGATGCGGAATGCTGGCCATAAAAACACGCGGCCAGAAAATTATTATCATCCGTGCTTTCTGTAAAGCTATTCAGATACCTGGCAAAAAAAGATTTAAACACGAGGCTGACTGAACTGTCGTTATATTGAAATGTATGTTGTTTAGTGAATCAGCTGCTATCTATATAACCTCGAATAGTGATATCCATGTCACCGCTTTCTCCTGGCCCTACTCATCGACTAGACTACCTGATCCAAGATGAACAGCGTGCGCTTGGACAATCTGCCTTTACTGGTTTCAAACTTTTCTGCAGGACTCCCTTATTCGTTTACTGCTATGGCCCTTTTCACCTTCCCTTGCATGGGCGCTGCCATCTTGGAACCAGGTGATGCGTCGGCCATTAGGTTTCTTCGACTCGTCGCTCCGAACTTTCCCCCCTGCCTTGTACACCGGGTCGTAATCATGTTTTTCGCTTCGTTCCACCGAATTTCTTGCTTTGCTTTGTAATGAGGGCTTCAATATTGATATTTACTACCTAATTGCAGTACATACGGTATGTGCAAACATTGTCTAGTTAATTATCTTTTGATTCGTTTTAACGTCGACCTATGGGATACGTGTAAAGATCCTAGAGGTGGCACATGAATCAGAATTGCCACTCACGCATATTCTGTATGTAGACGGCTCTAAGAAAGCACAGGGGTTTAAAGGTCAATTATTTGTCAACTCAGGTGAACTTTCTAATAGTGGCGGAACATTTTCAATAAAAAACGTAAGGTACTGCAAATGACTTACTTTCCGGGAGAACCTACTCTTCGCGAAGTTCACAATTTGAACATTATTGCGAAAAAATTAATCACGCGAAGACATTACATCGTGGTAAGGAATACCGTGCATACCACTCCCAGTCACGAAATTTCGCACCCGCGATATATTTCCGAAAACACGCTTCCCCAAGTTTTGTCATAAATCGAGCCTGCGAAAATTCCAGTCGTTTACAATATATTTAAAATCGTGCATTTAGGATCTTGGAACTGACCAGAATAGTCAGGATAAGGAACCACTATGAGTTTTTCGTGAAGGCACCGTACTGTGAATTCAGAACAGATGAATAGATAGGAAACATCGTGGACAAAATATCCAACAAACTTTTCATTTGCACTTCTATTTGATACTGGGAATAATGCTGTCGCCATCATCCGATTAGTTTATTGATAACATCCCGGCTTCATGGGTTTGATGTTCTTAATGTGTTTTATTGGATAATACCCTTCACTTGATCGCCTTTCAAGAGCTTTAGTTTTCCCTTATTATACCTATTTCAATCCAGTTAATTAATTTCAACAAAAAAGGTTTGGATTTTTCACGTAATAAACGTTCACATAAAAAGTTTGAAGTGGCTGGGGTCGACCGCAGAATGGTAGCTGAAAAGAAGTCGTCTGCATGATAATCACCTGAGCGCAGCGTAGAAGGTGACGAGTAGAGATTTACTTTCATTGGCGGCGCAGAAACCTGCAAAGCTCATACGTTCAAGCCAATAAAAATGTGCTTAAAGAAGCTCACGCAGTATCATAAAGTAAATGGAAAAGAACCTAAAAGAGCAACACAAGCGCGGGTGCCGGTGAAACGGAAACCAACCAAACTCAAGCAACCCAATTGCTTCGAGTGCGCCAGCTGCCTCTACCTGCCGGTCAGGCAACTGCTGAGATGAAAAGCTCTATACATACGCACACAGTTCTGGGGCCGGAAGGTA
The DNA here is from genome assembly GCF_016920785.2 of Ixodes scapularis. Classification (NCBI taxonomy): domain Eukaryota; kingdom Metazoa; phylum Arthropoda; class Arachnida; order Ixodida; family Ixodidae; genus Ixodes; species Ixodes scapularis. The sequence goes on along the minus strand of NW_024609861.1, from coordinate 140,143 downwards.
CGGAGCAGAGTCGTAGGGCTTCCTAAGCCCTCGCGCGCAGGGGAATACAGAGAGGGACACGATCAATAAACAGTTACCCAAGACAAATCTGAGATTCTGGACCTGTCAGCAAAGAAAAACAACCTCCCGCTGGTTACCCTCGGTACAAAAACAGCCATCGGTGCAACGAGCGATCTCCCTGAGTAGCGCCTGTCACAACCAGACTGTTTCGTGGCTATACTGCGTTCAACCCGACGCTGACAGTGCGGTAATTGCTGCGTGCTCGCTGGTCCAGTCATAGGCATTTTTGTTTGGTTTTCGCCACAGGATCATGCTGCCGCCTATATTCATGAGTCCAGAGCGGGGTCAGGCGACGAAAAAGAAGCACTTGATTTGTCCGGCGAGAGCGTAGCTTCGATTACACTGTCACCTTGCGGGTAAACGGAAAAGAGATGGTGACGGTCCGACGAGAAATGGCTCTTGATAGGGTGTGCTTGACACGAACGCAAGCGGCTCTGATTGCTTGCTCATTTACCGAAAAGACCAAACATAACTCACCGTTTGCAGCCTGTACTCTGGTAATGGTCACAAAATTAAAGTTCAATAATGAAAACATTCACGGTGTTGGGTTTTCTATACACAAAATATTTTTATTTTATGCGGAGGATCGAACATGGTAGATGCTTTTCAACGTTTCTTTTATCTTTTTTTTTAACCCAGTGCCAATGCTATTGAGCTAGTTTCGTGTATTCTTATTGTATTTTAACTGAGAATAATAGCTATTCCTACAAGAATGTAACCTTTTTTAGGCTTCCATACACTGTGGGCAAGAGCTCCCGCGGTAAACGCGCTGGACGCGCCAGGAACAGCGCGTGCTGATTCGCTGATCAAATGTTATTATATGGAAATGACAATAACTCCAACATGTGACAGAGATGAGTCAGCGGTTGTAATAGCCTAACTGAAAAGCCACACACGAGACACTCTTTAAGCGCACAATTATCTCCGGCTATATAGACACCAAAAGCAAATTTGACACATGGCGATCTGATTTCTGCATGATGGATGCAAAATAAACTAATGTTTAAAATTAGTGGGCTGGAATTATAGAAGTAGTTTTACCTTTATCTGCATGGTAGTAAAGGAAATTAACTAAGCCCGATTAGTCGCGCACATAATAGGTGAAAATGTTACTCATTTTGCAGCATAAGAAGGTAAGCGAACCTATCCATCAGTAGTATAAGGTGCTTCGGGATAAATAGGTATTTTTTATTTAATGGTACTGGCAGCTAACATGTCCACAATTACGTAGCGCTCGCTAGCAACACGGGTCTTTTAATATATATCCCTGCCTTACATTTTCAAAGCCGCGTTCATAAGAGAATGTTAAATTTTTATGCACCCTCGGTGTTATTAATTCTCCTAAAAATATACTTACACCAACACGCACCTCAAAGAGTAAGGAACAAACGTTTGTATTTACAGGGTCTTAACTCAAATGCTACAATAAATGCCTACTTTCCTCTCACTGTTGAATGTATTCTGATTACACATTGTTAGTATATAATTAAATAAAATAGCTGCAAATTAACAAAAATGTAAAACTGTGGTGGGTCGCAAACAAAGACGCTACTTGAAGAGACTTAAATATGTCCTATTTAGTTCCCCGTTAAAATGTAAAACGTACATAAAATAGTTGCGTAGTTGTCCTTCATTGGCACGACTGCAGTGACAGCGTATAAAATTAAATAACTGTGACGTGAACCTGTTCCTATATTCTGGAAATTGTATAACTCTCTAATATTCAGCAGTCATAACTTGTTTTTGCCAAACTCCTCCTAACACCTTCCATCTGCTTGAGGGCATGAGGAAATATGAATTTAATTGAATTATCAAATAGCGTTGGCGTATATAGTGGTTGTAATGGGGAATGGTTATTCTGGTGCTTGAAGTAAATAGCGACTGTCTGTGTTGATTTTAAAAACAGCCGAGTATCGTATCCAAGTTTAGGACGAATAACAAAACGTCAAGTTAAACGTTCGGCCCTTTCGGCACACCCGTTTGTCGTTTTGTCAATTTTGCCAGTTTGGAGGGAACAATAAATCTTGGACTTGGGTTTGGGCTAGTTGGTTGTACATTGAGAGACGTGCTGCGCTGCGAAGTTCTACAGAACAAACGCGTGACCAAAATTGAAAGGAAAAGGATGAGTTTACGTTGAGATGAGGAGAAACACAACGAAGACGAATGGGCGCAGAGTAAAACCTGTTTATTTTTTTTTTTTTCTCCTTTTTTTCTGATGAGTGAGTTCGGAAAGGAGCGAACGCTAAGAAATAATGATAAATGTCTTTATGAAGATGTGTGGACTTTCGATTTTTGTGGTGTTTTTCCATTTTCTGATAAACGTTCGTTTTTTGTGGTGTGAGAGGGGACCTTGAAGCTGGTGCTGGTGTCCGCCTCGTTATGCTATGTAGTGTCTCGGCAGTTCAATTTCCTTTTCGTTCAGTGCAATGGAAGGATCACTGACACACGTGCCGTGCCTCCCTGATGCCATGTGGAAGGCTTCTATGATTTCTCTTTTGTTTCTATTTTTCGATCTGTCCATGATTGATGTATTTCTAAATAGCGGTTCACAGCTGCATCACGCGCAATGCGCTGCTAAGTTGCCAGGTGCTTGCAATTGCCCGCATGCATGTTTATGCTCTCTGAGTCTGTCATTTAAGCGACCTCCCCGTCTGCCCGATGTATGAGTTTCCGCACGTCAATGGTATTTTGTAGACGACCCCTTCTACGCATTCGACGAACTTGTTTTTGTGCTTTACCCGACACGACGATTGACCCGATGTGTCGCCTTCCTCTTTGTTAACCTTTTTGCACAGTCCTTTTAGCTTAAATGGGGCGGATATGGCCACTTTGACCTCCTGCGTTTCGGCGATCTTTTTCAGTCGGTGCGAAAATTTATGAATGTATGGCATCACTACTAGTGGTTTCTTGACCTGGTCCTTTTCCTTGGTTTTGTGATTGCCTCTGAGTGTTGCTATGCATTTTTCTGCCACAGCTACTGGCAGGGGCTCTGGGTAGCCGCTTGTAATAGACTAAGTACAACTGCTTAAAACAAACTTAAAGTTTATAAAAATTGTAGTCTATTGCAATATGATTCATAGCAATTTTAACAATTTTCCAAGATATGTATCACACGCCAAAGTGCAAAAACCGGCTACTTCGATATGTTTATTTTATATTTGTGCTTTATTATCTATATGCGCTTTTAAGTCACAGCATTGGATTTTTTCCCACTATTCTTGACCTCAGAGTATATTGTCTCTCTAGAATTCCTCAGTCAAATTTGTTAGGACAATTATTAGCAGCACTTTAAGTATGCCCAATGTAGAAGGTTTCGGAACTCCAACATGCAAAAAAAAGAGATTATTTTTTTGTTGGTTTGTGGACGAGCTCCACGCCGTATCGCCGTGTTTTTTCTATAAAAACATGACCCATTATATTGCCTCCGTCTAAAATATAGAACTGCACAACGCACATTTTTCGCTACTTGTTTATGAATGATATGTTTAATAAGCATATCGGAACTTCTCTACATTCGAGAATGTTTATATAGGTTCTTGAGTACTGTTCTATGTTCTCATATGTTTATTGAACAGACTCGTATAAACTTTTCGTTAGGGTCCGCCGGAATCTGCAGACATATGGACCCCTATTTCGCTTCAGAAGCAGAATTTTATGGTAGGCTTTGTTTGCTGGCACGTTGCGAAATGTTTACTGGCACGACGTGACCGCTAGAAGGCAGCGTTAGCGTCGTCCTGCTCGAATCTTCTTCCGCATCGGAGAATTCTCGGTCGAAAACCGAAGAGATTTCACGCTGCTGCAGTTCTTCGGGCTATTATTGCACTCCGCAGCACATCGGCAATTCTCCCAACCCTCTGTCGTTTGCCGCAAAAAGCCTAAAACAGACACAGTCCGCAAAACGATAGAGGCTCACTTTCACTAAAACGCACAACGCCGGCGAGGAGGGGACGTCGTCGTCTGCTCTCGGATACAACTTATGACGTCACAAGCGCCCCAGCTCGTTGTTGCCAGTAGAGTGGCAGCCAGCGATTTGGAGGTGTGCGCGTAAACTTCGAAATTTGTTTTCTCGAAAGAAAATGCATATTTTTACGATATATTTTGCAGACATACTCAGGGTAGGATATTCAGATCATGATGAACATTTTATAAAGCTCGAAGGCCATCCCTATTTCGCACGAGCTCCCCTTTAAAAAAAACAAAATGCTCCAGACAAGGTCGTATTATTTTTGTACGGGATATATGCTAGCATGCATAGGATGAGTTTCTTTATTCGTCAAGGCTTATCTTAAAAAGTGACATGATTTAAAATCCTCGAAACAACATACGAACCATCATGCCTTTTTTGGTTGAAATCACACGTGCTCTACTTTATTCATCCAAAGTTAACAGTGATGTGGACGCTACGTCCTCGTTAGACGAGTCGTCTCTATACGTCTATATATCGTTACATGTTGACCCTCCCACTTATCTCCACAGGCAGAGAGACGTGTGAGGTGAGCGAATGGAGATGTTTGATTGGTACCGCGAGCGCGTACATTCCTTTGCGCTGTCAGCTTAGGGATGAACGGATCAACAACCTTTTGACGTTTATGACAAAGCAATGAGTTGTGAGTGCGAGGGGAGGGGGATAATTTTTGCAAATTGACGGATAAACAACCCTTGACCCGTGTCGTCAGAGGAACCTTTTCTGGCACGGCTTTCATGAGCTTCGTCGGCTAGTTACGAAAGTTGCGCTCATGTCATTGGGCGATAATAGCCTTTGCAGGTACGTGCTAATGAAGATTACGCAACCCGCCCTTTTTTGACAGGAGAATATTTGTTGCCAAACAACATTTCTATGATATGAACAAGCGCCTTGAAAAAGCAAATGCAACTACGCTATTGGCGACAGGCGTGACTAAAAGCGTGGCTGTGATCAGTCATCCCCGATTTGCCAGACGCTCACAATATGTCGTCTTGAGCAGGATAATTTCTGCTCTCATCGACGTAAATAAAAACAACATGTCAGACTGTCACCCCTGACGGTATTGATCGAGCAACGTGATTGATAGGCTTCCGCCACGTTTTTTGCGCACCGTCGCACTTGTCGCTCGCTGCTAGTTAATTAAGTCGTGACGTCAGGGACAGGAGCTACAGAAGGGCGCCACAGAAACATCTCGTCGCCAATAATTGATGAGTATTATTATACAGTCAATAGTGTTGAACCAAGAAGAACTTTGCATTTCTTCTGGCATTCACAGAACATTTGTTTGATTGGCCATTTCCAATCCAACGGAATTCTCTTTACCAGACTATAGAACTGTAAAGGCTGAACAAGTATTGGTTCTTTGTTCCCTCTAAAATATTTGGGCTCGGTAATAACAGACTTGAGCGCAGTGCTAAGATAATACAATGCAATACAATACAATTTTTTGTTTTTCAAATTGAATTTCGCTCAACACCCACATAAGCCGATGAGGCTTGTGCGTGGGATGCGACAGGTCAAAACAGAATCCTTCAATTACGTAACACATTCCGTTTGAATATATTACACCCTAGACACTGTAACTCATACTATGAGTTAAAACGAGTATTGGCGACGTGCGCGACCGAAAGCGTCGCTGTGGTCGGCCTTCCACGATTGGCCCAAAAGCTGACTATGACGTCGGAAAGGGTATACCATCGACGGAAATAAGAGGAATGAAAGAACTTTAATTTCGACGGTGTTGGCAGTGTCGCTTTGAGAGCGCAATGATTTCAGGCTTCCACCATGCTATTTACAAACACCATCGAACTTGTTGTTCGCAAGGTAATGACGTCACAAGGGGAACCATAGGAGGGCGCCACCAAAACATCTCGCCGCTAATACATAGGAAGTTTGGTTGGCACAGTTTATAATTATAAAAAAATAACAATAACAGGGGGAACTAACCCAATTTAGCAGTACAATTCTACAGCTTTCTCTCGTTTCATTTCTACAAAAAAACAAACTGGTTGCAATATATGCGTAGTCTGGGTCGAAGGAGAGGAGGTCATTTTTAATCAATTCCATACAAATAATTTATTTATTTTGTCTACTGCGCATTAATTCATTGCCGTGTTAGTGTTTTAATGGCACAGGTATTTTTACATCCAATCAGACCATCGGGTAATTCGTTAAAAATGTTCGGTACATAGTACATTCTTGTAGCCTCACCATATTTGTGCTTATTAACGGTACAGAATATTTCCTGTTTGGACGCAGCGTTCTTTCCTTAACAATTTCTTTTTTATGACAACTTTTGAAAACATTTCCTGTTATTATATCATATTTCAAGTGATCACTAAAGCATAGTAATCCCCATTCTTTCCACTTATACTCTGTATAGTTGCTTTCTCCAGTTCGGTAACAAATCTTTCTAAATATATTTTTTAGAAAGAGTTTCTTATTTTGTGTGTAGATATTGAGCACAGTGTCCATAAACCGTTATTTCATACTGTATTACGGATTTTCGTAGTGAATTATAAATCATTCGAAGTACAGAATGTGGAACTATATCTTGGATGTGAAATGTAAGAGCCGTCAGTACCCTTAATTTTTTACACACTTGTTCACCATGAATATTCTATTTAAGATGGTTGTCTATGTGCATTCCAAGGTATTTGACATTTTCGGCGGCCGAGTGTGGAAAGATGGCCGAGCAGGTGTGAGGACACAGTGAACAAAACAGCGCACGCACAGTGGGCTAAACCGGCCGGCGCCTAAATGACCGCCTTCTGGAGTACGATCGTTCGCTGAAATCTTTGGACGGCGTTCATCTTCCCGTACATGGCAATACCTGCTTGTCTCCTGCACAACGAAAATTGGACATTATCGAGACAAGATGACTCGCGAAGTACTTGAAACTCATTGCATTAACAGCTTGAGGGACCGTTGCATCAGCAACCCATCAATGACACTGGTTCATACCAAAACCTTGTTTTTTAGATCGTACTACGGAACAAAGTAGGGTGCCTCAATGTCCTTCTGTTAATGTGGCGCCACCCTTTGTAATTAGTACCCGATGCCGACAGCATGAGCTCAAGTGTAATGCCGACACGCATGAGCTCAGCGGCAGTTGCGATGAGCGGACGTGTTTCCTAGTTCTCCTCGAGCATCTGAAGCTAAGTGCCAGTTTTTCTTCTTTTCTCTCTTTTTTTTTTTAGAGTTGATTAAAAGTGACTATGCGGTAGCAGTATTAGGTTTGAGCAGCAGCAGTTAACGTTAGCTTCGCAAAGTAGGCTCTGTTTGAATTTTCGGCGTGAAGGGACGGTTTGTTCCCGGTCTAGACGTGGGTCTAGATTTGGGTCGGCATGACAAGGGTGGGGGCGGGTTGGTGCAGTGCGAGGGGTGTGGGAGGTGGTGTTACCTAGAGGAGACGGGTTTCGGGAGCCTGGAGGAGGCGGCGGGGATGAGTTTCGAGTGTTGGCTTTGTCTGAAGCTTCAGCAGGTAACTGGAGAATGGGAGGGTAGAGTTCGGGAGATTGAGGCCCAGCTTAAGGCAGGAGAGAAGCGGGTGGGTCTCGAGGCCCAGGTAGAGGAGCTAACTAGGCAGCTTAATCATGAGAGGGAGCAGCGGGTCGGCCTCGAGAAGCAGGCGGAAGAGCTGGGGGAAGTATGGAAGTCGCAGGACAAAGGCGCGCAGGCACCAGGGGGATCTAGGGTACTGGTAGTGGGGAGCTCTAACGTAGCACGGGTTAGGAGGGGTGTACCTAACAGGGTGAAGGGAGAAGAGAGGGTAACCGTAGAGGTCCAGCCAGGGAAGTGTATGGTGGATGCTATGACCGCAGCACGTGAGGGGGTGTGGGATAACCGGGAAGGAAGGAACCTAGTTATAGTTCATGCAGGGCTTAATGATGTGCTCAAGGGTAGGAGCCAGAACCTCGGAAAGCAGCTAAACGTGGGAATACGTAAGCTGAGGGACGTGTCTGAGAATGTGCATGTGGTTGTGTGCACCATTCCAGAAGTTCGGGGGCAGTCCGGGTTAACGGAGAGGAGGGTTGTCGAAGCCAACGGAGTAATTAAGGGTATGAGTCGACAGCTTAGGTATACGACGTAATGGAAGTAAACAGAGAACTGTACGAGGCTGGCTCCCGCCCTTTTGCAGATGGCATTCACTACAGTGAGGCCACGGGTTACAGGGTGGGAGATAGGATGGGCCGCACGGTGACTGCTTTTTTGGGGGGACCGAGGGCCCTGGGGGCACTGAAGTAACTGAAAACCCAACAAAGTCAGGAGAGGCACCCAGGGTTAAAAAGAGGAGAAAACGTAAGAACAGGTATAAAAAAACAGCACAATCAGACATTGAATATATTAACATGCAGGGTGGTAGAAATAGGTTAAAATGGGAAGAAGTAGAGGAGCAACTAAGAAAGGAGGATTTAATGGTGTATGGGTTTGTGGAAACACATCTCAGAGACATGGAGCAGCCACCTTGCAACCCTGACTATGTGTGGGAAGAATGCAACAGAATGGAGGGAACGAGGAAGGGAGGTGGAATTGGAGCATTTATTAAGAAGAATATGAACTTTCAAAGGATCAGAAAGGAGTGCGCCGAACATTTGTGACTGAAAGGAAAAGTCGCTGGGGAATCAACAATTCTTGGAGTTGTTGACTTATGGACAGGGACAGGTGCTAAAGAGGAAAACAGAAAAATGATTGATTGCACATCAAGAGACATTAGTGAACTAGGAGAAGGCTCCGAAATAATTATTATGGGAGACATGAATGCCCATATTGAGGGTCTGGATGGGTATACGGACTCAACTGGAAGCATATTACTAGAACTGGTGGAAAAACATGACTTAGTTTTATGTAATACCAGTCAGAAGTGTGACGGGCACATAACTTGGGAAACTGCCAATCTGCATTCAACTATAGATTACATACTCACGTCACACAAAATATATGGTAAGTTACAAGTATTGAAAATAGATGAAGAAGGTTCCAAAAGTCTTGGTAGTGATCACAAACGTATTAAGCTGAATTTTGCCAGAAAAGTAAATGCTGAAACTAGACAACATAATTCAAAGCAAACTTTCTGCAGCGACAAAGAGTTGGAAATAGTTGTTGAAAGAATTAAGGCAGCAGTTTCAGGGCAACGGTATACAGATTGGACCTATGAGAGCCTAACTAGGCTTTTTGCTCTAGAACTAGACAAAGTTCAGAGTAAACGAAAGGGAAAGCAAGGACATAGACCAAAAAGCTGGTGGGACAAAGTGAAGCAAGCGATGCAAAAACGTCAGGAAGCCTCTAGAGAACACAAGTACTCCAAGCGTAGTGGGGAGTACGAAACGGAAGTAAAAAGAAAATGGGACAATTTTATAACATGTCGCCGAGAGGCATCCAGTTTGATCAATGCGAAAATTCAGAGAAAGGGTGAGGAATGAATGAGTAATGTAAGTAAGAAAGACAGAAACGCTGCCAAGAAGTTTTGGGAGCACTTGAACTCACTCGGTGAAACGAAGCAAGCTAGACAAAGGTTCATACTCTCGCATCAGGGAGATCAATTAGAGGGAGATGATGCGATACAATATATAGGAGCAGTGATGGAGGAGACATTTCGGGAACGGGTGCATGTGGAAGATAGGAGAACCGAAGGAAGTAGCAGTCCAGTTTGTGACATCGCGGATTTTGGACAAAGAGAATGGGAAAAGGCGGAACGAAGAGTCCCTAGTGGCACGTCGACAGGCACAGATGGTATCTCTATCAGGCTGGTGAAGAATCTGGGTCCTAAATCTAAGGCAAAACTAAGGGAGGTAGTGAGTACCATGATAACAAAAGGAAATATTCCAGATGAATGGAGACTTAGTAGGATGAGTATGATATATAAGGGAAAGGGAGATAAGTCTGATATTAGGAATATCGTCCCATAACCGTGACACCGGTTATTTACAGCTTGGTAATGCAGATTATAAAGAACAGACTGGAGGAATGGGTAGATTGCGAGGGCATACTGGGCGAGTTACAGAACGGGTTTCGCAAACAAAGAAGGTTGGAGGACAATTTATTTTCTCTCACACAGTGTATAGAAATAGCGTAAAAAGAAAACAGACAGCTCTGGCTGGCATTTCTGGACATCAAGGGTGCCTATGACAATGTAAACCAAAGGAACTTGTGGGATATAATGGAGAGCTTAAACCTAGATGAAGGACTAACAGCACTATTAAGGAACATTTACAAAGGTAACAAGGTGATTGTAACATGGGAAGGAAAGGCGACAGGGAAAATAGAGATAAGACGAGGCCTTAGGCAGGGGTGCCCGTTATCGCCTTTGCTGTTTATGTTGTATCTGAGAGGATTGGAGGATAGACTAGAGAAGAGTGGGCTTGGATTTGACTTTTCTTACAGCAAGCTAGGCCAAAAATTCAGCAATCCTTACCAGGATTGATGTATGCGGATGATATCGTACTAATGGCTAACAACAGGAGAGAGTTGCAAGAATTAATGAGTATCTGTGGTAGGGAAGGAGAGGAATTAGGTTTAGAATTCAGTAGCGAAAAATCAGCAGTCATGATTTGTAACGAGGATGAAGTTGAGAGGCTGAAGATACAGAATATTACAGTTGAGAGAGCTAGTAAATACAAGTATCTAGGAGTATGGATATGTGATGGTGCAGAGTATCTCAGAGAGCATGAAAAGTATATAATAGGTAAGGGCAACAGAAATGCAGCTGTAATGAAAAATAGAGCACTTTGGATTTACAACAGGTATGAGGTGGTGAGGGAGATTTGGAAAGGGGTCATGGTGCCTGGCTTGACTTTTGGAAACGCAGTGCTATGCATGAAATCCGAAGTGCATGCGAGACTAGAAATAAAACAGCGCAGAGTAGGTAGACTGGCTTTGGGGGCACATTGCAAAACGCCAAACCAGGGAGTACAAGGAGACATGGGATGGGCGTCATTTGAGAGCAGGGAAGCGGTGTGCAAGATAGAATTTGAGGATAGGTTGAGGCAAATGGATGGGAGCAATGGGCACGAAAGGTTTTCAGCTATTTATACATGAGGAGTGTAGACACAAAGTGGAGACAGCGCACTAGGAAATTAAGAGGAAAGTTTTTGGGCTATAGCGAAGATACGGAAGAGCAAGTCTCAGTTAAGAAGAAAGTTAAGGCCACAGAAAGAGATCGGTGACTAGAGGGAATGCAGACAAAGACGGCTCTGGAAAGCTATAGGTTAAACAAAACAGTTATTGCCAAAGAAAGCATTTATGACAATTCTAGGGGAAGCTCATTGCTGTTTGAGGCGAGGACGGGTGTTCTGCGAACCAGAACATACAGAGTGAAGTACCAGCAAATGGATACAATGTGCACTGCTTGTGGAGAGGAGGACGAGACGGCTGAGCACTTGATACTCTACTGTAAAGGGCTCCACCCTATGCCTACCGAAGACAACACAGATTTAATAAAGTCATTGGGTTTTAGAGACAGCGAAGGGACAGTGGATTTCAAGACTGTAGGGATTACCAAGCAAAGATTAAGTGAATGGTGGCACAAATCGAGAGAAAACTAGGTATTTCCTTATTCACTGATGGCAAGGGGGTCTCATAGCCTCACTTTCTTTGCACTGCGGAGTGAATATAGATTTCACATTTAAATATTCTAAGCGTAAATGGTAAAACAAAATGGCTAGGTGGCGTAAGCTACCGCCCGATCCAAAGGGCTCAGCCGTATTCATCCATCCATCCATCCAAAGAAATCGACGAAAATGAAATGTGGCCATAGCACAGTCAGCGCCACAAGCGCGTGCAGGGACACGCTCTTTCACGCGCTTGTGAACAAAAAATAAAAATACAAGTGTGGGACCAAATGGCCAGATGTTTCCACCCCAAAGCAAAGCGTACATGAAGGCACCCTAGGGCGAAGATATATTTATTATATGGTATTTTATTATGTGTGACACGCACTGGAACTACGTGACTTTCAGCATGTTCTCTTCTTCCTTTTGTGTATAAAGTCAGTTGCGAGTCAGCGCATGTGTGCCGTGCATCTTCGTTTTCTCTGTCCACATCTTATTGTGCGCTTTTCAATTCTCTATGCACACAAAAAATTGTCGGCGAACTGTTATGTGCAGCGTTGTAATGCATAGCACGCAGCATGTAAGGTGAAATCGTCTAAATTTGCTTCGAAGACGTTGAACTGCACATGCCCTTATTGCTTTCAGTCGTGGTGTCACATGATACAGTGACGTCACGTGATCAGACGTGATTGACGTTCTAATCACGTGAAGTGGCACCAGGTTAGGTCAGCCTACATGACGTGACATAACGTCACGTCACGTTACATTACGTTACGTTACTTAACGTTACGTATTATCACGTAACTTCGCGTCCTGTCATGTCACGTCGTGTCACGCAGTATCCTGTCACGTTACATGCCGGTGTAACCGCGACACGTTACACTGTTCCGCTAATGAAACGGCATATCACATTAGACACCCAAGAAATTCCGCACACCTTGTTCAAAACAAAGGGTTTAAAATTGAATCAGGGGGTTCGAAGCGTTCGACACGTTTCCAACCTTTTCACTTATTGATGTTAAATGATTCCCAAATTGTCGTAATCTCAAATATTTGGTGGTAATATATTGAAGGTTTTTGTTGAACTATTACTTTAGTAGCGCTAATAAATTTTGCTGCTTTTAATCACGCTAAACAAAATTGACAACACATAATTGGCAGATTGCTCCGCCGTTCAACCATTTTATTTAGCATATATTCACAAAAAAAAGACATTTTCTTAACACTAGTTTTTTTTTTTTTTTTCAAATGGAATGTTAGATATTGAAGATGCAGAAGAAAGTATGCAAATTAGATTTAAATTTATGATAGGAGGTTTCTAGAATCTGAGAGGGGGCAGACTTGTGTATAGGAAAGTATGAAATACGATTTTGCAACTACGTGATGATAGCTTTGAAACGAAAATTATCGTTACTGATGATCTGGGAGAGTTAATATGGGTTATTATGAAGGATCCAAAATTAGTCTAATTAAGTATCATCCAATTAAGCTAACCTGAGCAGCGTTCCAATCATTAACACGTGTTATGAATAAGCGTTTCCTACATTTTAAAGAGTAATAAAAGTATAGGTCTAATGAGTGTGGCTTTAAGTAAAACTATTCCCAGGTAGCACGTCAAAAAATCGCCTTACTTGACACAAAGATAGACAATCCTACGGATCCAACTTGGATCTAATCGGGTTTTGCTCCAACGCTTTAGATAATGCCAAAGCAGCCCGGTACATGCACAGGTCGTCTTCCGTGTAGAGTAAGGTTGAGTGAGCTTTGCCAGCGTGTGAGCAATTCAGCCCCTGTACGAGTGTGTCCCATCAATCACTACAACAAATACGTCAACTGCCAAGAACGACCAATTGATTCCATTCCGTTAAGTTGCGGCGTCCTGTACATTGGCCAGAGAGGAAGATGTCTGAATGTTCACCTCAAGGAGCGCTTTGTGGGAGTCTCAAAGCCCTCCACCCAATCGTATCGTGCCATCGTCGTTCATAATGCCACTATATAAGCAACGCTTCAGAGTAACGACATTTACCAGGCTTAAAATAATGGTGGCCAGTTATCTCAAGCTCTATCTCAAATCACAGGAAACACTTTTTCGCCCTCCACAAATGTTTAAACGGTTCGCGACAGAGCAAAGCAATATTACATAAGCTTCCTAACCCCGAATGTAATGGCGAGGAAGTCTCGCTTTTGAATCATGACGATCCGCAGTTGCGTCTGCTCTGTACAAGCACCAAGAAGGCGCGGCGCTCACAACAATACCGGGGAACAGAGTGCCGATACCTTAAGCGTAGCTCATTTAGTGGCTCTAGTCGTTCATGGAGACACCTGGCATGACGCTGCCCCCTGCCCACAATTCATAAAAACAGAAGTCCTAGGCAAACATATTAGCAATATCGAAAGTGAAATTATTGAGGCTTACACGCTTAAGAGATCCCTCCACAATGTGTCTATGGCTTCACTTTCGCTTTTGATGGCAGAGTCAGATTTTCTAGCGCCGAAGTTGTCAGAGCAGCTGCTTCTTCCTTCATGTCATCTTCCTTTTTGTCCTTTCTTTTTCATTACATGTCTTCATCATTATTTTTTTATCGTATTTAACTCTTCTCGTTCCCCTAAAACAATTTTAAGTATGATACTTATAAGTAAATGTTGCTGCTATTCAAAAAAGAATGGTGTACGTACTTATATGTTCGTCCCCCTTCGTCCCCCTTTTCGTTTTTGTGTTTTTCTTTTTTTTAATAACCACATTATTGTCGAAGTGCCAGTTTTGAGCCAAATTTGCCACTTATAAAGCAAAGAAACGGGCAGTGAAACCTAAATTGGCACTTGTTTTTGGCGAATTAAGCCAAACATACCCAGACCCTCGCCAAAAAGGGCAAAGTTTGTCTATACGTAGAATTCTTTGAGCTTTTGAGGAGCTTTTAAGAATTCTGGTTTACTAAATGCAACTCATAGCAGGCCAACAAAAACCGTGGCCTCCTACCGGACGTGTGCTGATACATTATGCCAATTAAGCCCCCTTCCCTGTGCACCCCCTCATTCCAGCTCGCTGTACAGAAGATGGCTCTCGCACTGTAGGCGAAACATTTAATTAACCTGCTTATATTGCCCAGTCCAGCAGTGTTTTTTTTTAATTTTCACCATAAATTTTGAGAGAAAAAAAATATTTGCCATAAAAACTGTGCTGCCTGTGTTCTGATCCTACGGAGTCAAGCCTTTCGGAATGATGGCATTGGAGAAGATGTGCTGAGAGTCCCAGTTCATTTTCATCATTGCCAAAGTTTAGCTTTAACGAAACCTAAAGGCATAACGTTCGTCATTTCCAGTTTGGGACCGACGAATATTTTTTTTAAACGTTTAATAGCGCTTGACGTCTCAAATAATATTTCAGTGTGAATACGTACACTCTAAACATAAGTACATTACGAATTGCGATATTTTCGTACATAGTTTAACAACGAAAACGTCGAAAATATGTACATATTTTCGACGTTTTCTCGTCCAGTGGTATCTGGTGGAATCCACAGTTTGCGTCTAGGCAGCTAAAGTAAACTGCGCCGGCCAGTTCTCCTTCTATGTCTTCCCGCTTGGGAAGCTGGTAGTGCTGCCTCTTCACATGCTCGTTAATTCTTCTTGGATCCATGCAGACCCGAAGTCGGCCATCTTTTTTCTTGAACAAAACCAAAGGGCTTACCCAATGGGTGGGAAAGTCTTGTCTTTTGCTAATTCCCGCTTGCTCCATTGTTATGGATCTCGTCGCGAAGAGGCTGACGGAGGGACAGGGGCACCCTCCGGGCTTTTGGACGACGGGGGTGGCACCAGGCTGAAGGACCATGCTGTAGGGCTGCTTTAGGCAGCCTAATCCATCGAAAAGGTGCCTGAAATCTTTGGTAGCCTTGTACTCCTCCGAAGTTCCGATGGCGTGCACTGTGCGCTGCACAATTCCTAAGGCTACGTTTGCGTCCAGTCCCAGTATGGCCTGGCGACCATCTTTCACGACAAAGAACTTCACACTATTAGCAGCCTTTCCGACGGTCACCTTCTGGCACGTTGTTCCAAAGTTTCTTATAACTCCTCCTGTGTATGCTCGCATTACAGAGCTACTGGGCTTCAACGCTTCTGGCGCTCGCAGCTTTTTGTACATTGAAAACGGTAGCAGGCTGACTTGAGATCCGGTGTCGACTTTAAAAAAAGACATCTCGAGCAGAAACTTGAGCTTTGATGATCCAATCGTGTTTTCTGTTTTCGCCGCCTATCTCCAGATCGTCAAAGTCATCGTCGACGTCATCGTTGACGTCATGTCAGCACACTTCACCAACTACGGTCGAGCTAGGACAGCAAATCGCGGAAGTGGTTAAGCTTCCGGCATGAGTTGCATTTTTTCCCGTAGGCGGGACACCGTCTGACTTCATGTCGCCGATTGCAATTTCCGCAGCGTAATTGTTTTTTGTCTTTTTGGTCCGCCTTGCTGCGTTGCGGTGCCGCTTGTTGTGAGATAGCATCAATACGGTTGGCCGCCTTGCTCCAGACTTGGTTTCGTTTCGCCAGAGTTTCTGCTACTTTGCACATTTCTTCTGCCTTTAGCAACGTCAGACCCTTCTCGCGAATCTTCGAATCATTCGTGCCGAACACGATCTGGTCTCTGATCATCGAGTCATGCAGTTCTCCAAAATTGCACTGGGCGGCTAGCTTTTTCAGGTCTCGAATAAACTTTTGAACGGGTTCTCCCTCGGCTTGCGCTCTTGAGCGAAATACGCAGCGTTCATGCTCACCTCGGCGAAGTATGCTTCAAATTTTTTGACGAGGGTTGCGTAGTCGTCCTGGTCTTCCCCGTCCTCAAAATAGAAGTTCTTGAAGACGTCGAGTGCTTCGTCGCCGGCAACACTCAGCAGGACTGCAGCTTTTGCAGCGTCACTTCTTGGACGTTTTTTCTATGCCGTAGCCTTCAGGAACAGGTCGACCTTCTGCTTGAAGCGCTTCCAGTTATTGAAGAGGTCGCCCGACAGTTGCAAGGGCCCTGGCGTTTTGAGCAGATTCATCGTCGTCACTGCGTCGTCCGACTACGCTTGGGCCCGCACCGGCCACTTGTGACACCATGCATCATTGGCGATAAAGAGGCAGTTTAATGGACGTCGGCGGTATTTATCAGATATCGCCGGGCGCACTGCGCATGACTAGTGCCTTGCCATGCGAAGAGTTGTACATGATAAGCCCGATACAGTGTCTAAAGCATAGAAAACGGCACGTGACCACGGAGAAGACAGTGAGCGCGACTCAAACCGGTTAGTTCTCGATCGGCGGTTTTCAAGCGAAAAAAAAAAAAAAAAAAATTGGAGTTGCAAATTGTGTTTCAGGTAGCTGGGCTCTCATGTGTCATGTAGAAATAAAAAAAACCGCGAGCATAAATACCCTGTCAGTGTCCCCTTAAGCTGCGTGTGCGTGATTGTTTTAGTCGGGGATTGCAGACGAACAGAGCCAATAGGGAGTTTCAGGGAACCGTTTTTGTGCATCCCCTACGGCCCCCCCCCCCCCCCCCCCCCATGACGGGCCCTCCAAAACGAACTGCGGATAAACTCTCTTTTGAGCACCATGACGATGCACTTTGGTGCATCACTAAACGTCGCAATGACT
The DNA here is from genome assembly GCF_016920785.2 of Ixodes scapularis. Classification (NCBI taxonomy): domain Eukaryota; kingdom Metazoa; phylum Arthropoda; class Arachnida; order Ixodida; family Ixodidae; genus Ixodes; species Ixodes scapularis. The sequence goes on along the minus strand of NW_024609861.1, from coordinate 122,944 downwards.
TTTTTTAACGCTTTGAAGCTAGGCAGAGCACACTTATAGCGCGTACATGCAATGTGAGGCTCATGTTTTGCTTACTGTTGGGTTAAACTTAATTTGCCTGGCCTGGTTCAGAACCCGCCAGGGGAAAGCGTAAGAAGAGTGAACTCAACGCACTCTTACTTAAAAAGGCACAGAAGTTTATGAAGCATCATCTTTCAAGTGCTTAGATAGAGCACTCATGTCACAAAATAACCGTGTACGAAAAACAAAAGCAGTTCGCCCGAAAATTGCGTCGCGAGGCTTGTATTAGTTAAGGGCTGGGTTCCCACCTTTTCTATTTCCTGGTCGACGTTCTGAAACGTATGCATGATTCGCAAGCGCTGCTCAATCAGGATATGTCTCGCAATGTAGATATCGTGCTAGGTGTATTTTTGTTTTTCTGACGGGCGGGGAGTATGTGCGTGTGTGTGTGTGCGCGCGCGGGCTTGGGGGGGGGGGGGGGGGGGAGGGTTCAATACAAATACATGACACACTCAAGCACGGTAAACATTTTTTCTCTTGAGTTCAGTGTTTCTAGAGCGTTTCAGATTGATGCTTCTATTTTGGCTGGATGTATCGAAATAGCTGTTCGTTATTATATACTACATAGTCAGTAGTTAGTGACTATATATATGACAAAGCATGTTTCGAGATTACTCCCAGCTTGAAGCGTCTCCGATAAAGCGAATATTGCGCTTAGACTTCATGTAACAGGGAAATATGTTTTTGTGTCTTGCACTTAGGAAAACGTCGAGTGCATTCACGCTACCGCGTAATCTAGCTGTCACAGCGACAGCCCGGCGCTTTCCTAATTTTCCATCATTTTGGCGCCGTGGTCGTTTCTGCGCCTCTTCCTGAGACCGATTCATAGGATTTTCGAGCCGATTTCGCTTCCGCTTTCGATTTCGCCTGCCTGCTTCATTCGTACCATAGACTGCGACGAGCTCCCTCAGCCGTGCCGTTACTGAAAACCGCGTTCTTCGGACCCGCCACGGTCGATCTTTCTAAGGTCTACCAACAAGGTGTGCAAGTCCGTCTGCTTGGATGGGCGTGCGGACGCGCCTGCAAAGGAGGGGGTATGTTCGATTCTGCCAGAAAGTTCTGAACTGGTTCTGTCCGAGTGCAGAAGAGTGCAGGATTCGGACTCCGGCGGCACAGAACCAGTGCAGCCACCGGGTTATGACACGCTGTGATCGGCCGGGTTGTTCTCTGTATCTGTTGGCTCTTGTTTCTGCACGCGAAGTCGCATGCTACATTAATGTATTTGCGATTTTAATGAGCTCGCTCTTGCGCCTTTAGTTTTAAAGTATACAAACAAAGGATTTTCTGTTAATGCTTTTTATTATTTGAGTCTATTAAAAACGTTTTCACACGAAATACGTTTCTGTCTGCAATTTTAACGGATACCGTTCTCTCCCTAGCGCTTCATAAGAATACGCACGTAGAATCAAAACGTACAATTAACGTTAGCCATTCAGCCAACCCTCAGGATAAGGAACCAAACCTGAGCGGCTAGGTCCGGAAGACGTTTTCAAAAAGACCATAATTAAGCTAATTCCTACCCTCCGTTAGGATCTTGGTTCCGCGTCCACAGGGGGTACACTATACACACTACAGTGCAAAGGACAAGGACAAGAAGAAAACGTTAACACAGCGAAAAGAACCCACTGTAGAAGAAAGGAATTGAACTAAGATAAACTGATGGGCTACTTGGTTGTACATAATACAGCGCAAAGGACAAGGACAAGAAAAAGACGACGCCTTTTTATTGTCCTTGGTCTTTCCGCTGTAGTGTGTATTATGGATAACAAACTACCCATCAGAATACTTTAGGAGGCACATTAGTTTGAGAGCAAATGCTACCTCCGTCTCGACGTTATTGTTAATTACGATCTCGGAACCTTGAGACTGGGAAGGAAACTTGAAGATTCATTAGGGGGGACAGAAGAAAGGACGCAGACAAGCGTCTCAAAGAGGACGGAAAAAATAACACACTTAAAACAAAGGGAAGACGGGCACTTAATTCTCCTTTCAAGTCGCAACAACAGACACGGTGAATCTTCTAGCGGAGTGTTTTAGAACCCACCTCTGCCCAGACGAAAGAGAAAGAAAGAGAAAAAAAAGTGACATAGTTAATACTGTAAGCGACTACATTTTCGCAAAACCTAATTTTTGCGAATATCGCGAATCGCCTACAATTCGCGAAAAATAGGTCCTGCGAACAATTAGGGCAATATGTGAACGCTGCCGAAGCTACATTCAATTCGCGAAAATTATAACCCGCAAAGAATTTCAGATTTTCAGCATTGGCCCGATTCGCGAAAATTTGAGCCCGCGAAAATTAAGTCGTTTACAGTATAGTGTTTATTATATTTCCTACGTTTACGATATCGCCATATTTACCCTACTGACTATATTTACCTTATCACTTTTTTTTTTTTTTTTTCTCTTTCTTTTTCTTTATTCTGGGCAGGGGTGGGTTCAAAAATACTCCGCTATGAGATTCACTGTATCTCTCGTTACGAGTTGAAAAAATAAGTGTCCGTCATCCCTTCGTTTTCAGTGTGTTATTCTTTCCGTCACCGCTAACAGAGATGGACGAAAAATGTCGTCTGGTCCCATCGTCTGCTTCTGCACGGACGCTGAACCGACTACAAAGCCGGTGCAAGGTTTTGAGGAAATTTGTTTAAACTCGTTGAGAACTGGGATGAATTGAAGGCGCCGCTGGAGCGGCCTTGTAACTTCTCGCTGAATTGAGCAGGTTGGTTTTTACACTGCTGAACTAGAGCTAATTCAGGCGAATCGAACTAAATTGCAGGTGTCCCGCCATAACCACCAAGAAGACAAGGCCTGCGCGGGACGCCATCATTAGTGGATTCGGCACCGATCCCCAAGCGGCCAACACGCTGAGGCTCAACGAGAGTAGAGGAAAAGCTTTACACGCGTACGTCTTGGCGTCCCGTGTGCTAGCGTCGCAACCCAACCAGTGTGAGACGCTGCGGGACGTCCTGGCGGAGACGTTCGCACGATGAAGGCGACGCTGCGTGTATTCACTAGTTATGCCTTTTGAGGAAGGGGAAAGGGGGGGGGGGGGGAGACGTTAGGTTTTTCTTCTTGTGATGATGATTCCAAAGGGAATTTTACAATGCGATAGGTTTTAGGGGGACAGTTCGCGGGTTACGCGCCGTCGACCGCGCTCCCTATCGACGCGGGAAATTTTCGGCACTCCGCCAAAAGATTTCACGTTGACGTCACGCTGCTGACGTCATTTAACGAACCAAGTCACCTGTTACCTGACGTCAGCTGACACCATGACGTCACACTGTCATGTCACTTAACGTTTCACAGTGACGTCGCGCGACTTAATGACGCGAGGAGACACTGTGGCTCACGTGATGTCATGACGTCATGTGGCACTGTAGCGTCACGTGATATTCAGACGTCACCTGATAATACATTGTCACATGGCGGCATGGTGGCACGTCGAAACATAAACATAAGATTACTGATCATGAGAACAACAACAAAAAAAGTGCTTTCACTTACTAGGCAAGAAAGGTTCTCGGGCGAAAAAACCAATAAAGCTAGGTGGGTGTTACACCGGTGAAACCACGGACGTGAAATTACTTCGAGCTACAACGCTTGAAACTTGAGTGGTCAATTTTGGAGGTGCTCATCAGTGACCACAAGGCGGTGTTAGTTTGTGTCTAATTATAGCTCATAAGATGTTTAGGCAGCCACACCAACGAAATGGAACGGCTCACGCATACACACTGCAGTTTCGTCATTTTCGGGATTCCAAACTTGGCCGCGCCATTTTTGAAGTGTTCTTCAATTACCACGAGGCAGACATAGTTCGTGTGCAATACAATTGTTTAGCAGGTTTTCAAAGGGATTTCTACTTAACACACCCTCCTTTGTTCCATAACGCTATTGAAGTTTCGTCCGGTGTGCAACTCGGTTAAATGCGAAACACCTATGCGGACTTCGTGGTGCGCGCTCGGACGTTTATCGTTCATTTCGTAGACGCTCTCTGAAATGACACTTTAGTGGCAGGGACGTCACGCCTGAGCTGTCGTAGTGTTTCCCCTTACAAGTTGTGTAAATTCCCTCACTTCTTTTTCTTGTCTTTTTAAACGCCGGACATCGTAATGAGATTCACTGACGGAATGAAATTATGAGGCCAATCTTGTGCCCATGAATGACCTTTCTCCAAGCAGGTCACAAACGTCCGCCCTTTGGCAACTAGACACACGCGGCTACCGGTTCGGTTCTGAGTCCGTGGGTCCTCCCGATTAACGCGATAGAGAAAAGAGGAGAGCGGGGGCTGGAGGCTTGGGGAAACAGTCGGAAGTGTTTCACGCTCGCACGGATGACGACTCGGAGATTTGCTCATGGTCCTATCAGATTCGGCCATCATCGCGTGTACTCCTACTCACGATTACTAACATGGGACGACGTTTTTATCGCGCACGCGGTGGTGTTTTTGCCGCCAAACTTGTTGTTTACCGCCAATATCACCAGCCGTCGTGTTGCCCCCGTTCTTGGTGGTCCCCATATGAAACGTCGCGTCAGCGTCACATTCGCGTATTTTAGTAATTCTTCGTAACGCACAGTTCCCTGAACGACGTTCTTAATTAAACAACAAGGGTAAAAGATCAGGGTCGTCTTCAGTTTCCGAAAATGGGAAGTTCGAATGGAACAATCAGAGCCCCTGATTTGCCCCATGGTCATACTCTGTGAGTAAATCCCAAAACACCGCCCGTCCTCCATCTTGCACTGGTTGCCCTTTTGTGGTGCTTCGGTGTCGCGTGCACAGTCGATGCCCACGAGACGCAGAAGCGTTATTGAAGGTAGCAAGAGAATTCATGCCGCCTTTAATTTGCTGAACTATGTCCTATCAGTAACTTATCGATACAAAGAAAAAAAAACGGTACATTGTTTGGTAGCGCGCTTGGCTGTGAAGAAACAGGTTATGGCCATTCATAGGTTGCTCGTTCGAATCGGGCTCGAGAGAGGGTAGCGGTTGGAAGCGATCGCGCGATTGATGACATCACCGGAGGTTTTCATGAAGAACGTCCATCATTTCACAGGAAGGTTCCCATTAAGATCTCGGCGTAAACATTGTTGTTGGGAGAAGATCAGTGTCCCTTTGTATTTTCAATTCTAGACTTACAATTGATGCCGTCTTTCGTAACCTTACTGCACCTATTTAAGCATGGTGTTTGTCAAAAACCCTTGCTGTCTTGGTAGCCTAGGAGATGTTCCTTTTTTTCTTCGAGGCTTCGACTGGAAACGGTTTTATACAGAAAAAATAGACGCTGCATAAAAAAAAAAAGAAAGCTATGATTACACGATACTCGTTGAAAAGGATAAGTGCGTGTGCCCCAGACGATCGGTAAACGAAATTATATCACAAAAAGAAACTTACTAAAGACGTGATAAGGGTTTGCTCCGTGCGTTTTCGCAACATATACTCCTCGTGGATTATTCATTTACTGCTTGCCTAGGACGTTGTTGTTTTCCCCCTGGAGTGTCAACAACCCGTCGCTGAAGATTTTTTTTTTTTTTGAGAAAAAGAGCCACCTTAAGATTTTATGAACGTGCGCGAAGCTGCCTTTGTTAATTCGCCGAGCAGTGTTCGATGTTTTTTTTTTGAGTCGTGTGACTGAACCATACCCGACGGGAACATGTGGCAGACAACAGCCGCACCCCTTATGAATGGACGACGTGGTCTGGGTCATTAGACCCGCCTCCAACAACCTCGATTATTTCGTTCGTGCCTTGAAATAATGCATTGCCTTCGCAGCGCGTCAGTTGAATAAATTAGGGAGTGAATAAATGAGCAGACCGCGGCTACGTCAGGATATCTGTTGACTTTGCCTTTCACACGGATCTATAGCCGGCTTTGCTGGAGAACACTCTACAACAGAGTATCCCTTTCTAGGCGATCCCCATTGTTTGAGACATGTGCAGTGTCCGAGAAAAAAACAAATAACCTAGTTTATCGGGCCGCATATGCAGACTAGAGATAGCAGCAGGGTGAAACTGCATGTGAATATGACGCTAGTGGCGCTGATAAAAGAAAAATAACTTTTAAAAACGAGGCGTTACACAAAAGAAATGAAACCTGTTTTTATTGTCTTTATTATAATTACTCATTCGTACACACAGTGCTTTCTTATGCTTCATGGGTTGTTTACAAAAAAACGTCAAAGCTACACTAAAGCGTACTGTGCAGGTGCATTCTACGGTTAGGGGAACATATAAAAAGGCAATCGTTGCGACAATTCTGATAATAATTTACAAATGCCTAATTAATATTTTTTAATCTCTAAATACATATGTACTTTGAATAAAATCTTGCTCATTGTCATTTTAAAGACCACTAAATTGGTACCTTCTGAAAGTTTTGGTGCGCGGGGGAAGTGCCATGGTGCTCTAAAGTTAGCATCTATACTACAGGCTCAAGGTTCGCGGTGTAAGAATGCGGATGATAACACCTCCGCGCGCTTATGATTCGTATTTTTTTTTTTCTGGCGCCGGCAGTTTTACGTTTGTTGCAAGATCGGTAACGTGAGCTCACACCAAGCTCAAGTTACCACCCAGGCACTGTATAGTAAATTCGTATGGTCGTTGCGATATGTCATCAATGTGCATCTTGCCGTGGTTAGTAGTAGAGACAAGCTTCCTGAAGTAAAACATGGAGTGTACAAAGAAAATGACACGTTGAAGCTTGAATCAGGGAGAGGTCGGTCAGTCCCCGAGGTAGCAACGCTGGTTCACGCGTAGACTAGCAATTTAGCTACTGGAGTACAACTGCTAATCGCGAATAAGACGGGTATTACCTATGCGTCTTTTCAGCTTAGTACTAGATGCAGCCGACGCTATAAGCTAATGGTTCCAATCAGAAAGCGTCAAACGCGCAAGTCACTGGGCCTTTTATGGTTATGATTAGTTCTGTGATGATAGAACACGTGCAGAAACATGACAAACGCCATCAGATGCAGTTTGGACGCTGACTAATTGGTGCCTTCATCTCGAAATGTCGGCTGCGTCTTGAATTAAGCTAACACGAAGTATACGACTGAATGCCCTTTTTAAAATAACTAAATAAGCTCTACCTGGCAGAGCCAGAACATCGCGTTCCTTTTCTTTGGGCCGCCCACTTCGTATTGGCGGAGAAGCGGTCACGCGCGCCGAACTGGATCCAACCTTGATGGGGGAGAACGACCTTGAAGGCACCGAGTTCCGGGCGGAGCATGTTTCTCGCTTTTCGTTTGCGAAAAATATATCCTATACTAAAATCGAACAAACTGGAGGGTTCCTTGACCATCGAACATTATGAGTAGCCACTGGCTACAAAATAATCGGATTGTTTTATAACGCGAGCGATGTTTTAAAACATGTTTCCAAAGTCTGGGAAGCAGACGGACACGGACGACGATCCCGTTGCTCGCGTTGGCGGCGCTCGCGGAGTGATACGCGACCGGCACATCCGGGCGCTTCGCACCAGACATCAGCGCGTAGGTACGGCTTTCAAAGTGACGAGGTTTTCGTCGGCTACTGTGTTCTACCGAAGGCATAAAGAAAAACAGGAGACGAATGACGAGACGACGGAGCACGCGCGGCGTGTCGCAGCACTATATCTTTTCTGCTTCGCACGTCGCAGCACTATATCTTTTCTGCTTCGCACGTCGCAGCATGCCGCCTCACAGCCACGCAATCCGGGCCTCCGGATCTAAAGAAGAAGTGACAGTCGCTTCCCACACTGCGACTTTGGATCTAACATGGCTAACCTGGGAGCACCATTGCCATACTCTGCTCCGCAAGCGAACCATATGCAGTTACTCTGGTCAATTTCTGTGACGAGCTCCGTCTGGCGGGGTGTCTATGAACTACAAATGAAGGACAGCCAGACATGTTTCGGCTGCACTCAGAACACAATAGCATTGTTTCGTTGCATTCTTATCATTGTTATTTGCGCCCATACTACTGATGCACAAACAAAAAAAAGTTTGCCAAATAAAGAAGAAATGCACGTAAAGATGGGTGTTGCTGAGTGCGTTGGTCGTGCGGGACGGAACCATTTGATAACGGCTAGAGCCGGATCAAGGCCAGGGGGAGTGTGTACGCATGAGCAAAGGCTTGCTTCGAAAAACATCCTTTCCACGTAACATTTATTTATTGGGCGTTTTGCTTCACCTTTAACTTTTTTTTTATTTTCTCTAAAGTGAACTTGTAAACTTGTCTCGTGTTTTTTTTGTTTTTTTTTTTTTTCGTTTTGTTAATCTGCCTGTCTTAATTCGAAAGTGCATGACGTGGTAATCTGTTCCGTCGAGTTCGGGTATAAGAGACCTTTCAATGTCGCACTGGCTTGTCAAGCCAAGTTTTTCACATTTATGTTTCTCAGAAAACGAAGTAATGTTTTTTTTCTGTAATAATCCAGACCAGATTACCACATAAACTGGTTCTTTTCTTTCTTTGCACTGTCAGAAGTAATTATATTTATGGCAACGTAACTTTCTCTCCCCGTTTATTTTTTTTTAATGAAGTATTTTTCTGTCTGTCAAGCGACAGCTTTTATAACGTCAGATTATGAGCCTTTCAACATGTCAGACAATGCAGATTGCTTTTGTTTTTGTTTTTTTCGGCGGTGCATTGTTTTGGGGTACATGCTGTTCCAGAGCAAAACCTGTTATCTAGGGCTGGGAAATTGATGGATTAACCTGCCGAGTAATCCTTTATTGTTTCAATCGCGATTATTTTTTTTACCGGCTAATCGGTAAAAGTTTGGCGAACTACAAGTAAAAATTGAATACTTTCACCACGCAGGCGTTAACGAGTACACCTGAATGAAGGGAAAACTTCAAGTAAAGTTTTAGCCTAAAGAAAACGGTGGGAGCAAGATTTGTAACTCCAGACAAGTGCAGAAGTTTAGGCGTGTCCCGGCTCTTTCAACGCTGTTCGAGTGTCCGTTTGGCGCAGCAACAACCTGAGGAGGTCGCTCTTGCTGAAGGATACCAACGCACCACTTTGCCTCATGCAGCTGAAGTAACAATGTGTGGGTGTGCGTGTCTTTAAACTGTTCTTAGCTACACATCGAGTTTGATTGCATGAAAATGTTTGTTTAAATTGCATGGAAATGAACAATACCGATTGATCGATTAATAAACTGAATAAAGGATGTGATTAACGCGTTAAAACTTTTATCGTCGCCAACCATATTTTGTCTTGAGCTAAAAAAAAGTAAGATTTAATGCCAGACTCCTATACAATGTCTTTTATGTTTTTTTGCTGCCCACAAAACTTTTCTTAAATGCACTTGGCCCAATCAGAGAAAATGTTGGTGTCTTGTATATTGTTAAACGCACCTTGTGAAAATATCAATCAACTAGGAAAATGTATCTTCAGTTTCAAATGTTTCATTTCGGGAAAGTTCTTAAACAAAATAATGAAATGCAGTATCTTTTAGACATGAAATTGATTCATTCTTTCTAGACAGAAATTAGAACACTATTCTTGACTTTTTATGCATCTATGGTCGCATTCAATATGGCAAAACAAAATAATTGTGCGTACGGAAATTAGGACACACGCCCAGTTCAAACCTAACGGCACGTGAATTAGTGTTCCTCTAATCTGGTTTCAATACTAGAAGTTCCCGAGCCTGACACAATTTGAAATTTCAGGCACACTCCTCGCATGCGTGTAACTTTATTATGTGGATTTTGTAGGTGTTATGCCGTTCAATCAAAAAGTATTTAAATGACCGCACACCAAATTGAAACAGGCAGGGGCGAAGGTAGAAGATAGGAATGATCGAGGGCTCAATTCCCATTGGTGTGTTTCTAAACAGTATCAAATTGTTTTATGTATTTATAATTATGCTTTGTTGTAATACCGCTCTAAATGTCTTCAAGAACCCGTTTGGGTACATGATTCAGCTCTCAAATGTCTAACAATTAAGTGCGAACAAGCTCAGGAAGTCCTAGTTGTAAACCTAAAATAAAAATGTTTCATCGTTTATGTTTTTCCACCGCCTATCCAACAAAGCAACGTGCCATTGACGATGAGCGAATTATACGTTCGGAAGTTCTGCTGAGCGTGACTTTGAAAATGGGTTTCATTCTCATTACCAGGCTATTGCAAAAAAAAAAAAAACAAACAAAAAAAAAAAAAGGTGGCCAGAAATGAAGATAGCGGCTATTTTTCGAGCGGCTATTTCTCGAAATAGATACTAAACTTTAAATCTATTCCATTACTGCGTTTCACGTCACTAGCTGTGATTTTGTCTTCAGTTCGTAGGTTGGTGAAGCGCTGGTGCCTTATCTTTTCCGTTTGCAATAACGTTCATAATGATTCAGAAGAAGTAGTTACCTTTTCCTTCGAGATTTGCGGGAACACAACACTGATGGGGTGAAGATTTGAAAACATAAATTTCCCTCTATAAAGTTCAAGATTGCCAAGACGTATCTCAAATTTCAATTGAATATAAACTGTGCCCTAAGTATTTCCATTTAAACAAAGTTAAATAAATGCAGCTGGAGATTGTAAGTGAAACAATCGTGCCTTTTTTCACACCGTTAAATTAAAAAAAAAAAAACTTTCATATGGAAATCTAAGCTGCCCCTAAATATTTTAATGCAGAAAAAAAAAAAAAAAACGCGAAAAAATATGCGCAGTTTTTGTCGTTTCAAACCAGAGAAGTTTATAGGGCGTATGGTGATATCAGGAATGACCTTGATATTGCATCTTAGATGTTCGCATTGGTCACAGCGGCAAGTTACGCCTGTGAATGACAGTTGTTTAGAATATGACACCATAATCCCACAAACTATAAATTACTGACACACATGGCGCCGAAATCAGACCCCAGTAGTGGCGACATCACTCGTAATAAAGCAGAGACTCCCATAAATCTTATTTTTCAGCATGCCGTCAATATTACATTATTATAATTGATAGGTAGGTTAACAAAATTACTATTGGTCTCGCAGCAAGCTTTTAAAAATCGAGAATGAGAATTATAGTCGCTTTAATTGGGGTCATGGTGAGAAAAAATGGCGACATTGGATGCTCCACCTAAGGATTGTCTCAGTTTACCACACGATTCGTACAAACAAATGCAACTAATATGAAAAAAAAAGCGACACAACATGGAGACGTTTCGATTACATGCATTGCGAACGCCTTGAGGGAAACGTAGGCTACGCGAGCGCTTGCCATAATATCGTCAAGTTCCGCAGACATACGACAAACACTGTTCAGAAACATAAACACTTTGTTTCGCCCTACGTTCGCAGTGAGACAATCAGAGCGTCGGAGGATGGTACGTCACCAGATCCTATATTACTCTAATGCGTGCCACGCTGTCAAAGCCACGGACAACAGAGGGAGGAAAGCCACTTTCACACAAATTTCGAGCGGCATAAGTACGTATATTTTCACTAGGATTTGCTCGGGCAAATCCTAGTGAAAGGGGAGTTCCTCCATCTTCTATTCTCTTACAGCTAGTGTTTCAGCTTCGTCCCTGTGTCTTTGGTAGGGGCTGTCACGTGCTGCTCCCTCATCTCTTTGATTGGCCCGAGGAGACCGAATATTAAGGCGAAACAAAACATAGAATACGTACTATGTTCGTGTGCAAACGGTATTTTGATAGTTTTTTTTTTTTGTCACCTGAAGAGATGCTTTGAGTTTGTTAGGTAATCCTGTTGCGTCTTTGGTTGGAGAATGGGAAGCTTATTAGCGATTTTAACAACGGTTTATTGTGCGACATCGCGAGGAACGTATTACGAACGGTTTCTTGGTGTCTATATTAACCATTCGTTGCTTGGAAACAAACTCAGTGGCTCTACCTCTCGAGTAGCCTTAGTCCACATCCGTGTCGTGTGCATTTCCTATTATTTAACTTACTGTTATACAACTACAACGTCTGAAAGTGCTATAAGCGCGCAATTGACAAAAGTGAACGCGTTGAGTTGATGTCTGAAATACTGATAAAGTCCGCCGTCTAGTCTATAACATAAAGTAAAACGTAGAAGCGCTCGGTGGTGTCGTCACCACCTTTCAACTCACGCGACAAAAGGCGAATAGATCCTAGCAACTATGCACGCAAGGGGTTTTCGTCAGGACACTTGGCGAAAAAAGTGGAAAATAAATGGGACTCCGTGATATGCAGGCGGCAAGGCCAACCGACGCACCGGCAAATCACCGCCCTGAAATCCTCTCCGACAATAAGTTGGCGAGGAATGAGCGTGTGTGTGAGTTTCTGTTACAGACGGTTTCCGGGTCACGCAAATACAATTTCATTTACGCGCGCACATACTCGTATTTTTGGTAAATCTAGATATGATTAGTATAGGGAATTTAGACTAGGTTCTAAGGAAATATTTCTAACAAATATATCTTCGACCACTAATCTATTTGAGTTCTCAATCTGCAATTTTCTTGTTTCTAGACTTGCTGGCACAACCGAAGAACTTTTTTCACTACGAGCAGATGGCGGATATAACTGTCGGAAAGTAAACCCGTTTTAATATACTTACCAGTGATCAGCTGAGGCCATCAAACGCCTCACAAGCCGATTGCGATGGTACGGAAGACCCAGTCGAGTCCGTTTAGGCGTGCAGCATTTAGTGTTCCCACAAGGACCGCAGTGGGTACCACGAGCCATCGAAGCAATTTCAGGGCCATGTGACTGTCACGTGAACGAGTGGAAGGACGCAGAAACGAGAAGCGCGTGAAGTGACGCGATTCACTAGCAGCGCAAGATCGGGGTGGATGGTTGGTGCGAAGCGCCGTTTGCCGTCGCAAGGTGGCAGGGAGTGTGGCTCCCGTTTTTCCTACGATGACGCAATGGACACTTGAGCTGAAACCGACGGCGTCATGTCCGTTGATTCATGTGCTCTATGCAAACAGCAGTTGGCTTCTTCTCTTTTTTTTTTTAAATAGAGTTTTATTTATTGGAATTTTTGGGAACACTAGCACTTCGAGAAGGAATTCGCTCTTCACGCGGACATCTTCACACTCATTTACATTCACTGTAACATGCTGCTCTATCATAGATAAATCGCCAATGCAGAATCTACGCTTTCCTGAGCACTTTTTTATGAAATCCTCTCTATGTGTTCGTCTGCGTGGCTCCTTGAGTGTTTAAGGTGACTGAGGTGGCATAAAAGAAAAAAATAATTCTTAATAATATTTCTTTCTTTCCGGGGAAGTTACCTTTATTGCTAGCATTCAACCTCATCCGTGCATTATTGAACCTGCGGTTTGTCTGCCCCCCCCCCCCCCCCCAAATGTTTTATACACTACAAAAAAGTTCAAAAGACAAGTGAAATTCGTAAAAAAAAAGGACAGGGCAAGATACTGGCCTTTGTCTCTTGCGCCTCGTTTCTTCGGTATGTGTAACCAACTAGACCGCCAGTTGATTTTAATTCAGTTCCTTCAATATATATATATATATATATATATATATATATATATATATATATAAATATCACCAGACAAAGGCCCGCGGACGCTAGGTGGTACACATGCAGAGTTGGTAAATATTTTATCAGGGGGCCTCCCGTGTGGTAACTTTCTGTACTTGTTCCTATAGCCGGTGGGAGGTCAACAACAAAGTGGAAGCTCCTTCCACCTATTTCCACTTCAGCGGAGCGAACGGTGGAGAGGAGGCAGCGTTCGCTTTACTAAAGTGAAAAGAGGTGGGAGGAGCTTCCACCTTGTTCTTGACCTGTCACCGACTGTAGTGTTTTAGCGTGGAAGCTGTTTTGTTTTCTGCAGGTAGAGTTATTAAAAAAAACTGATGCAACATCACGGTCGACTCTTGACGTTTGAACTTTTGACCTCCTGACATAATGTCACGTGATCCAGTGACGTCACGTGACCTCAAGCCCTTGCGATCATGTGTTTGCTCACGTGATCACAAGGGCTTTAATATTTTCATGCGCGGCGTTTAGACGCCGTCTTAAGGATATTCATTAAAGCCTTTAGTTCCTTACACTAATGGCAGTCACTTAAAATGGAGTAATCGGATGTAGAAAAATAACTGCTTCGAAACCTCCCAATGCGTACTTCCTTTGATCCTCCTTAATATTATCAGAGGCAAATATCTATCCACGATTCGGCATCGTTAAATCCGGGATTAAAAGCTCTACTTCAAGCGATTTGTTAATTAGCGGGCTGCGGCCCCTCACTATCCGCTTTAATGATCAGATTCTTTAATAGCATGCCGGTTTCCGTGCAACTTCGAGAGGGCTACTTGGGGAGTTTATAATAGCGTTCATAAGCCTGGCGTCGTGAATTCGGATAGTCGGCCTCAGATAGTTATCTTTCGAGTTTCGTGAGCTTACGAATTAATATTCGTCGAGAAAGCTTTGATACGCGGACTTAACGAAAGCGTCATGAAATTCCCCCGCGAGAGTCTAATTTGCACTCTAAAAGACGAAATCTTCCGAATATAAAAGACGATTAGCGTTTGAGTTTCTCAGATGTAGGAATTAATTGTGGAAACTAATGTTGCGTTCCTCATTTTATGTTTTAACAGTCGGTCTGAAAAAAAAATAAATAACACAAAACATTCTGAACACGTACAGGGTTGCTAACAAAAGCGAGAATATCATTTTGTCGGAATCGCCATATGTGGAAGGTAAGCTACGGCCGCGAATCGGCACTGGTGTGAAGAACGGGACTAGGAGCGCTCCGCGTAACCCCTGCATTTATGCAATCGAAAATAAGGTCGGCCAGGTTCGCGGAGGTGTGCCTGTGCTCCGGGTTGACAGTAGCCGTCTTTTATCTTCACCGTCCTCTCCCCGGGGGCGCTGAAGACGATGAGCCCACCTCATGCAGATAAACACGTTGAACCGGACAACATAATTACGAGCCGTTGGAGAGGCGAAGCGCACATGCTCGCGTCACGGTATCCCTGCAGAGGAACATTATGGCCACTTCTCCAAGTATCTACATTAGAGCCGGTGTATTGTCGTCCACCACGATTGCCACGTCGCCGACTCGGATTTGAGGCGGTGTTACTCTGGTGCTGTGATGGAGAGAGCGTAACTGCAACAAATATTCTTTGGCAGGCCAATTCGTCGACGACTGTGGGAACCAGGCGAGTCAGTTACTCCATATTTTACTCGGAAAATATGGAGAAGCTGAAACTTCAGACGGTGGTTAAATATGTAAGGTTATCGTGGCTTTAACTGGTGCGTCCCCGAAAATCTCTTTGTGATACGCTGTATTTCTATTACGCGGTTGCCGACGAACTCTTGTCATCTGTTTGCCTCTCTGGAAATCAACTTTTGAGCAATATCAGAGTTCGTCCAAGATTGCACTTGCCGATGCCCAATATTTACTGTCTTCTTCACGTCGTCCGAGAGTCGTGCTCCCAGCAAACAGGCTAACATTTCAAAACGGTGTGACGTCTCTGGCTTTTGGGTGCGATACGTGGGAACGGTTTGTTACAATGTTTGTCGCAAAACTCCTCTGATAAAGAGCGGTTCGCGGCTAGACTGCCGCACCGAACGCGCGAGGGCTGGCATCGGCGAAAGGTGCATCTGTATCAACGCGTATTCACTGATCTCTTTGACAATTGCTGGACTCCGTTTGACCGGCTCCGCCTATGGACGGGAATGCGGCCACCGCATTGCCGTCCATAGGCGGAGCCGGTCAAACGCGATCCAGCAAACAGACATAGAGATCAGTGCGTGTATTTCCTAATTAATGATAGCAGTGCTTTGCCTGGTGAAAGTAGGGAGAGCGACGGCAGTTCGGGGCAGCAACATTCGCATTTCAGTTGCTCCTAAAGGTTAAGCACTTTATCCCATGCGCGCTCGTCGATCTAAATTGTTTAAAGAAAAGTGGTTGTCCTGTGCTTGTCCTCTGTGTTTTATTCTTTCAATTTTATGTATGTAAAAGTAGTAAGCGGACAATAAATGACACCAGGTAACCTAACGGACCGAACCGCTGTCTCTTCTTGACAGCTATCTTTGCTCGCTCGGCGCGTGCGGCGCCAGGAAGCTCACCACTAGTAGCAGCTAAAGTGCACTTTAGCTGCTACTACCGGCGAGCTTTCTCGCTGTGCATGCACCGAGCGAGCAAAGATAGCGATGTTAGCTTTCAGCGCACTAAGAGGGGGAATGCCGAAGCTTAGGGAGCGCCGAGCGAAGGGTGTAAACACATCGGAGTAGGCCACGCACCCTCGCTCCTAGGCTCACTTTTAGGCGGCGCAACCTGTACCGCAAGCCACGCGCTGCTCTGTTCGCATTTCATTTTTCCTCGAGAGTACGTGCTCTGTATAAAGCTCGCCAGAATGAAAAAGAGACAGGTGTTTAGAGCGAGCTGTGCACTCCATTCCACCGTAAGCGCGAGCGATGTTATAGCGAGCACAAAGAAAAGAAGAAGATATTTGCACAATAACCCTTTTGTATTCATGAGAGCCTGCCCAACGGTCGCGAGCCAATATCTTATTGAAGATAAAAACTGTAGCAAGGTTGCCATTCGGGCCAGTTGGTAGTCTAACATATTAAGGTATTTAGCGCACAGAGTAGGGAGAACAACAGGACGAAAAAGAGTGCTACTCAAAACTGAACGTTTCCTGACAAGAAAAGCAACAAGTATTAATGTTTATACCCGGACACATGTATCAACCCCGTGAATGACGATGTCTCGCTTTTGTCTGATGTAGGAATTCTCTTTCTTTCTTTGATACCCGTCCCCGATTATGCACTTATCCAATTCTCTCTTCTATCATGTTCTTCGTCTCTCTACTTTGTGCGCTAAACACCTTAATAAAAGACAGCACACGTGTTTTCTGGTACTTCATCCCACTCAATTGTAGTACTGTAAAATAACGCATATTTTTAAATGTTTCTTTGGGATGTTGAGTCTAAGTTTATTTGAATAGTTTAATATAAGAGATAGGGAGGTAAGTGGACGAATGCACTTCCGACTTATCTATCCCTGTTTGACCATGGTGAACGTCGTAAAGAAACTTTAAGCGAAAACGTCTTAGTTTAAATTTTTTTGATTTTTCAGGGCTAGTTGCTTTTTTATAGCAATGTCACTTTTTTATAATTGTAATTAACTTTGAGAAATCTAGGAGCCCTGTTCTCTACTTACTCAATCTTGCTACTATATAGCGCTAGTTAGGCTCACACAAACCAATGTGTTATATTAAGACAAGCTTTATTTAGAAAGAATATAGCATATAGATAGAGAAAAAGGAGAGTGTTGTGGTTATGTCAACATCTTATAAATTATTTAAGCGCGGGTAATATTTTATGCGGACAAGCAGCTTTGCAAGCGCAAAATTTGCAAAGATGTCTCCGCGTGTATGCTGCACGTATTCATAAGTTGCACGCCTCTTAAACGTTCTTCTCTGTTGTGTCTTAAATTATTCTTTTTTAAATCGCCACCTACATGTGCTGAGTACATTTTTATCTAATTTTTTTTTTTGATTTGCGACGATACATTTCTATAAAACCAACAACAAATAAGTAATTTCCTACCAAACCTAGGCCAACGTGTAGTATAGGATTAAAAAAATCGTACTGAGTGTGAATAAATGAAATAAATGAATTTCCAATTCACTTTTTGAGAGCGGCGATAGGAACAACTTGCGACCTAAAAAAAGGTATAACAAAGCTATAATTGTGTCATAAAGTTCCTAAGTGCAAGCTTGTATATATAAATATTTATATTTCTCATCCAAGTCCTGTTACGTCTGGTGTTCCTCAACGTTCCTTCTTGGGACCTTGGTAAATCCTAATGTAAGTTAACGACTTATGCTTCTATGCTTAATGAAGCCTTATGTTATATTGCCGATGGTTATGAAGTTTATTTGTAAATAAATAATGATTTCGATTTTCTCCTTCATCGAAACGACTTGAATGCTAATATCGGAGTGGCGCAAACACTGACACGTGACCCTTAACACTAAAAAAATATAATACAATGAGAAGTTCCCGTCGTAAAACATTATCTGCCATTTACTACATTAGTAACCCATTTCTCGCTCTGTGCAAGGTTCTAAAATTATATTCGTCCGTACGTTTCTTCTAGCGAATTCCGACAAACCCCCTTTATTACATCCTTGATAGGGCTAAGGTTATGTTAGGCTCGATAAAACGCAACTTAGTTTGAGCCCCTTTTTGCTTAATTCATGGTTATTCGAATGTCTTGTACGCTCTATGTTGGACTATGCTGCTGAAATCTGGAATGGTGGTCGCACCATTCTTACCTGTAGCCCACTTTAGAATAACGCTCTTTTTTTACTCAACAACTGCCATCATATTGCCAGCATATCACCCATAAAGCACAACCTCCCTCTACATCATCGTTCGTTGCGTCGCGAGCACTCTCATATGTAGCTGTCCTAAAAAATATATGATTATAATTTAACCGTACAGGAAAGCCTCCTTCTTGTCCCTCCTTACATTTCTTCATACATCGGTGATTAGTTCAAAGCTTGCATTCATCACATCCAGATATCAGCCTGTAACGATTCCATTATAACTAGAACTTTGTTGGAATGAAACCACTTGCCCGCAGCATTAGTATCAATACCCTGAATCGACCTGTTTAAAACTGATGTTAATAATTATTTATTGCGTAAGTGCCCCGTGACTGTTTCAAGTAATATTCTTGTCTATTTTATTAGTTTAGCTCAGTACTTTCCTCTTTAATTCCCTCGAACACTGAGGGCACTGTAATAAGTAAACTAATATATTATACTGTTTCGTTTCAATGGCCTTTCAAATGTCATTTATGACGAAGATTTGTAAGAGGACGCAAAGAGCGCTCGATATCCTAACTCCGTGCGTGCTCTTCGGCATGCCAATGCTTGCCACTTCTTGAAAGTTTTTCGACAGTAGTATTATTTGAAATCCCCTTCACGGTTTTTTTAACTGGAAAATATTGTTGAGTATCGATTACAGAATTCATAGAGTACTCTAACATTTGATGCACTGTTCAAATATTCTTTAGGATTACGTCACAATTATCAGTGAAAAAAAGACTTTCAAAGGGCACACAATGTCGAGACAACAAATATTTTTTTTTAATATCAAGAGGTGTCGGGGCTACCGCCCTGCGCTATACATTCATTGAGGGTCACAGGAACTCTCGCACAATCTCTCTGGACTCTCAGTTCGTAACACCCTTAGGCTGAGAGAAATTGGTTTCGGGAAGAATTTTAATCCATTGAAGTCTCACTTGCATTTTATCATTGTAATCACTTCATCTCGTGTCAGTTCCATGCCAATTTCCAGAGTAGCAAACTAGAACCAGGATCCAGGCTTGCCGACTGCGGAACTAAAGCAGTGGCGTTGGGTTTCAAAGTACTGCATACTCGCTGACATTGAAAAAATACGATAGGCGTTGCTCATCATCTGCGCTCGTTCTTGCTTGTAGATTTTCTTGCAGCCTCTTTTTCAATCTCATTGGCTTCGGGATGATAAAACATAATCCGAGCTCACGATGCTCTACTTTTCTGGAGATGGCAGGGGTAACAGAGCTGCATTGTAAGACATCTTGATTTTTTTTTTTGCAGACTGAAGTATAGCGACGAAGAACGCGCGCATTTAGCTGATCGAAAACACATAAAATACGGTTACATGGGTTTTGACTCATTTCATACACGATTTACCCTCCCCCAATTTAGGAGTTACGTAAAAAGTGTTTTCTTACGTAAAGAGCTCCGCGCGCTCTCGGACCGGTTACGTAATCACAAAAGGACATTGGCGGAAGACAGACCGTGGCATGTTAACGGTATAAAGGTCATTGTTTGTTTTGAACCGTGTAAAACTTCGGAGTTTTTAAGTTAAGATTGCGGAAATAAGGCAACTAAGAAGCGATCGCTCTAAATACGTCCTGAAAACAAATACGTTTGCACAGAAAGCACGACTGTTGTAACCGGAAGATGTTACTTAATGTCCAGTAGCGGTTTTTGCCGAGACGAGATGGCATTAGCATTACGCGCTTGATGAACGGCGTTTGTGATCAAACCTGATAGATTTATGGCAACATTAAGTTTAGAAAAACAGAATGATAATCCTGCTACAGGCATGCGTTTACGTCAGAATACGTGACTATAGATTGTTTCACTTAAAGAGAAGATTCTGCGCGAAAACACTTTTTCGTAATATTGTTTTCTAGTTTAATGAAACATCCGCTCCTTGTAAAGTTTTGTCCGATATTTTCAAAACAAGGTTTAGTTTTATTGCAGTTTCTATAGTTTTTTTTTTGTTCAGATGTAGAAATAATGGCGCACAACTTTCATTTTGTATGAAAGCGTGAGCGCACTAACTTTGTTTTATGAAGAGCGTGGTACAATGGCTCATTTTGATCCTTGCGAAGTGGAGTGCAAAGCACTAGGCTGAAGGCGTGTAAAAATTTGGAATCTAAAATCGAGTTAATATGTAAGAGCGATTTCATTTTTGAAATCATATACCATGTTAAACATATATATACACACATATATATATATATATATATATATATGTTTGAGGTAGTGCATTTCAGAAAACACACTTGCACTAAGTAATATTTTGCTTCCTAGGCTGTGACTTTTTTATTCAGTGATGGAATGAAAATATGTTCCAATAGAACTTAAGTTTGGAATCTCATTTTTCACGTGAGCACATAGCGCTTCAATATACTCCCTCCGGCGGTGATGCAGTACAGCTACCGGTGCACTGCTCTGCGTATGCAATCATAGACGACTGAGGGCGTCTGTTAAAGACGCCAACGGCGTACCACATCAGTAAAATCTTCATTAAACGCAAGACCAGCACTCTCTAGATGTTTCTTTATCTTAAGCAACAGCCAAAAGCTTTATGGTGCAAGGTCCGGGCCTTTACGGTGAATGAGTCCAAACTTCATGAAACTACAGCTTCTCCAGCATGGCGCTGGCCTCGTCAACAGGCTCCCTCAATCATCTACGACGGCATTCGGAGAGTTGTGTACCGGTAGCGGAAGTGCATCGCCGATGGAGTTGACATTACTGAAAAGTGACGTGCTACTGGACAATAGGAGATTTCATGCTTTTATTTTAATATACAATGTCTCAATGCCGTCAGTGAATAAAAAGTTAAGAGTCTAGGACGTAAAACATATTGATCACACCTTGTAGCTTCAAAATAGTATGTGCGAAATTGTGTTGTTACTCAGACAATGTTATATAATCGAAAGGAAGTGTACAAATACGTGAAGACGGCGCAAAATGGTAAGATGACAAAAACCAACATTTGAACGTTCAAGAGACGTATGTTAAAATAAACTGTAAGTACATGCGGCATACCCAGAACAAAGCTAGGGTCTCCAGAAAGCACGCAAGTAAGGACAATTGTCCCGCAGTATTCGTTGTGGCTCTTCGGGTCCTTCTTGCACCATGCTTTTCAGCAACCACTCCACCCGTGTCCTGGTCTTTGTTCGCTTGAGGTTTTGACTGGATTTCTTTGCGGCAGCGGTATAAGCGTTCTTCTTTGTGAAGGTATTCTATTGAATTGGTGTTAGCACGCCGAGAGTCGCGAGCGTCTCTAGAAGTTTGAGCTTTCTGCAATTCGTAGTTCATTTACGTGGGCCGAAAAACACGGTTCTCTTTTTTAACGAACGCACGGTATAACTGCCACGGGCGTAGCGGTGCTGGCAAGGGAAGCGGTTGGCACAAGAAGGGACGGGGTTCGAATCACGCTCGGGGCGGTGTTAGCTTTTATCAGTACTTGAACTTTTAGAAAGTTCCAGCCTAATTTTCGACTGTCGCCCTGTATTACGGTGCAGAGCATTCCTGTACGTGCCGTGTTTATAAGTGCTATGGCTACGCCCTGCTTGAAGGCTGTCGCCCTTCCGACGCAAGATGCGCTATACGTACTCCTCAGGTCTGAAGGAACAAATTCGCCTTATTAGTCGTTTACTTTCCTTTCTAAATTAATCATCCATATTAGAGCGTGGCTCTTAAGCGCCCGTTTCCGGTGTGAGCGGCGTCCCCGTCGGCGTAACCACCCGGTGCATTATGGGAAAAGTGCCATAATGCAACGCGGGACTCGTGACGGTTCACGTGACATCACAAGTGACGTCTCGAGGGTCCCGCGGGGTGCATTATGGAAAGGTTTCCCATGATGCACCGCGCGGGGAGGAGGAGGGGGAGGGGAGGGGGAGTAGCAGGGAGGATGAGGAGGTGAGGAGGAGGAAGGATGGGTATACCTTCCCCTCAGTACCCTTCCCTCCTTTTCCTCAAGAACTGCGCTCTAATTCGACGTTACAGGGTGTACTCAACGTTTTTTTATTTTTAGAGGGCAGCTCTTAGGCGCCCGTTTCCGGCTTGAGCAGTGTCGCCGTCGGCGTAACCGCACGGTGCAGTATGGGCAAATATCCCCGCTAAATTTAGTGGAAAATTTTCCCCGCTAAATCTACTAGAAAAATTTCCCCGCTAAATCTAGCGGAGAGGTACGGAGAGGACCATAGCCTCCTCTCCGTACCTTCCCCTCCTCCTCCTCAGGAGCTGCGCTCTAATTCGGCGTTACAGGGAGTTGTAAACGGCTTTCAATTTTTTTTTATTCGTGACATTCCGGTGTAGGTTCAAGGTATCATCCATCCATTTTCAAAACCGCTTTGAAAACCGCCGAGGACTCGGACGATTAGGACGATCAGAAAAAAAAGCTTCTGACGAGTACAACGACAAAATACAATGCCACGAACACACCCTAAAAATGAACACCAACGATACCGATCGACAGACGGTTTGACAAAACTGATGTTAAACCGATTTCGAATTGTTTACCTAGAATGTGTTACATTAAATACATTTACCTAAATTGTGTTATATTGTTTAAGCGTTATTTTGTTCTCGAAGGTATTGAACACAATTTAGACACCTTTGCTTTTAGAAAAACATCCCTTAAGATAACGTACTTGATAGGCTTGCATTAGATTCACAAATTCGACCTTAAACAACGTAAAAAAATACATAACCATTTTTTTTCTTCAATAATGTGAGCTGCTAACTTATATATTTGGTAAAAAAGCTTACTGTCACACGCAAACGACGCCAAACGAAGGTCAGTGCCACAATTGCTCAGATTCTATACGAGTCCAGCGAGTTGCTTTAACACAAGCGCATATTAACAATATGAGAGACTGAGCCGCATTTTCGTCCCGTTGAAGATGCATCTTCGTGCAACACACGGTTCCATTCTCAGGAACTAATGAAGAAGCCAGAGAATTTCAAAGTAGCACGTAAGCAACATTTTGAGTGGGAGAATGAATGCTGAATCTCCTCATATACCAAAGCTGCCGTGCAATGCTCGCAATATATAATATTTTTTTTCGGCATTTCATACTAAATTTGATAGTCCTCTAACTATATTGCTCTCTTATTGTAGAACCTCACATACTTTAAAGAAAGCTCTATAGAAGAGTACAACTGTGGTACACCATTATGCAGTTAGTTATACGTAATTACTATTAATATTAGTTAGATTGGTGACGACAGTAGTAGATATAGCCGACGCGATTCCGCACAAAGGCGTGGACCAGACGGCCCGCACAGACAAGAACCTACAAGAACCTAGTAAGCTGGCACGATGTAAATGACACAACAGGACACTCGTAGGGCACCCACAAAGAGTATCGGATAATATTGTCGTGCAACCTCACAGGCTGCGTGTTCGAACGCGCTGAAATCTTTTACGGCAATTCGCTGATGTTCATATATTACTGAGTACCCGCATCATTTGTCATGTGCGTTCTCTCACAACAGCATCACCTGTTGACGGATGTCTGTCACCAGTGCTCCCCATGAAGGGAGCTGGTGCTACGGAAGAAGAGGGCAAATGCTATACTGGGGGAAATGTTTGAGCTGAGCGATGTCCTTTGACTGCATTTAATGAGCACTGAACAATACTGTTCACCTCGCCCTAAGTTGGAGACTAGCGGACATTGCGAGCCGATGAGACAAATCAAACAGCGCCTCAAGCGCGGTATGTACATTGTTCTTGTACGCGCCTGCTCTAACCGGCCAAACAATTCACGTGTAAGTAGCGACTGCGTCGTGACATTGCGTTCTAATCTTTGCGTGCGCATTTGTATGTCTTCTAGCGTTTGACTGTGCTCTGACTTCAAAGAAAACAACGCATATTTAGAACTCGAATGTTCGCTGAGGCGTCCACTCCACCCGACCCAAAGCCAAGTGATTTAATTTGTTCTCTTTTCAATCGATGAATCGCATTCAGCGTCGTCATCCTGAAGCGACAATTGCGATGGTGCAGGAAATACATAATTTGCATCCATATTTATGTAGCATCCCAAAAATTAATAGTTCAGAGGTGTGTGGTAACAATGTTATTGTGTCATCACTACGTCAAGATGCTTAGGTGAAAAAACTAATGAGTTTGAACTCGGATTTGTTTTTCCACCACTTTAAACACGGCATTAACCCGGAATTACAGAGGCGCTTTACAAACGACTGCAGCTTAACGATGTACGGCCTGCTATAAGAGAACTGGCTTAGTAGAAAGAATTATTCGAACGAAGCACATAAGCATTCAACAGAGCTTCAATTCACAGCAGCTGGCAGGTGAAACCTATATGTTGCATATTTGTGTTGTTTTTATTCTGAATCTTAGTTGCTTTTTCCAGATGGTCTCGTATAGTCACTAGCTTTCAGAGAAGGTGAATTCGGCTATGTACCTTTGTGAAAAATACCACTACAGTTCCATCAATTCTAAGTTTACACGTCAGCGCCGAAGTGTTTATCATTTCGCTAAAAATAATAGCGATTAATTATAATAAGAATATAAAACCAAATTTCCTACGCTGCTTTCGAAAACAAATGCTCAAATGTAGGTGTTCCTTAAAAAAAAATAATAAGGGCTAGAAAAATTAATTTACGATGTTTTATAATATTTGTAAAATTTTCCTATCGCGAGAATAATACATTCTAATGCCGCAAGCTGCTCTGCTTGGTGTAAAAAGAAAGACCGTTCCGCTGGGCGATTTCCGAGATAATTAGATTTTTCACTACCACCTACCGTGCGTCCTATGGCAGGGTGCCACTGCATTTCAGGATCGTCTGATGCAGTCTTCCAGAAGTTAGCGCTTACTTTTAGCCTGCCGCTGACAGCCCTCACTTGCTCCTTTTTGGGTTCTAAAGTTCGGATGGAATTTCTGGACTAGTTTTCGAGAGGCCCGCTTTTCCCCGAGGGTTCCCCATTGAATTTCCAGCGACTACCGACTTCGTTATTTAAAGCGAGGGAGACGCTTTTTGGCTTGTCTTTTTCCGCTTCAAGTGCAGCTGCTTCAACACCCTGTTCGAACTTAAAGTGCCAGTGGGGTGAAGGCTACACGCTGCGTTGGACCAATCACCAACCCGCCCTTCAGTCACCTGACCATTTTGTCTGCGCGCAGGTGAGGGCGGGTTCGTGGTCAAGCGGAAAAAAAAAAAGGTAGACGTATGCGACATGCCTAGTCGAACGAGTGCGAAGCTTCCGATGTACTATCAGCTTAGTGGTGAACAGAGGATAGCATCGGCTAAAGAGGTCCCAATGCGGACGTGCGTGGGAGGCTGGGAGTATAGAGGACAGCGTGATCTGTATTTCGATTGCGATGGGCTCGTCTAAAAAGGCGTCGCATTTGAATTTCGGAGAAACTGGTGCATCCTCTCAGCTCTCGTGCTCGCGTTCAGAATTGGCTCGTACTTCCTGGGATCTTTGAGGGTCGAAGTAATAAATAAATAAATAATTGTCCCTGCTCAAATCGCCCTCTTTGTTCTAGTCGTATTCTTAGCTTCGTCATTGGCTAACTGTGGTATTTTTATTGTTTTATTTGATCGGCTCTTTATGTGTTCTGCATAGAAGGGAAATTGAAGTCGTTTCTAGATGTACACAGGTCCAGTAGCATGAGGGCCGACGATTGCACAGAGACCTCGAAGACGGTCTTCGATCAATCACTGTGTTGCTCTATGCACCCTTTAAAGTATGACGAGACAAATATTGGAAGAATTGACAACTCCTTCATAAGCTGCAAAATGTTTGACCTTTTCCGTGTAGTCGTCAGCATCTTGCATTGGACTTCTACAATTAAATATGCTTTCGCTATGCAACTGGAAGTTGTTCACAATTTTAACGTGACTGTGAATTCATCTTGTTTTGCTTCTTCAACGCTTTATTAATTATTCAAGGCTCTTGTTTCTTGCTTTCCCTCTGTCGCCCATCCCGTATATGTTAACCTCATGACTGGGGGCGAGGTTAAAAAAAAAATATCTGTAGAGGTCGGGTTTTTTTTGGTTTTTTTTTTTTTCGCTATCTACTCAAGTTTAAAAAATAATGTTGTTTTCTTTTCGCCGCACATCTTTTATAGCATAGCCGTCAACGCGTAAAGCTTGTGACTTTAAAGTCTCCGCGCAGCATCACAGATTAATGAATCAAGACCTACTCAAGCTTTTTAAAGCTACGACCTTCATTAGTGAGGTAAGCATGTTACAACATCACAAAAATTGCATTGGAAATTACTGCAGGCATACGCAAACATAAACTTATGCATGCATTTGAAGAGATGCTCAAAGACCACATTTGAAATTTTACTTTTGGTTATTATTACCTCGATCACTTCTAGATACAAAGTATACAATTTTAGATTTTCGGATTCTCTTTTTATTTTTAGTGCAAACCATTCCTTATTGATCCCATACACTAAACTAGAGGCGGTTGTAATAACAAAGTGCTCCTTTAAACTAATATTGACTCTTAAAAATAAATATCATTTATCCCACATTATCGGCCGGTAATATTATATTATTTTTCCCCGGTATTTCTGGTGTTAAAGAGAAGGAAGGTTTTTGATAGATAGTTGTTGGGGTCACTCAATCCTCTAAAAGATCAAAACAGGCACCGTGTCCGAAAATACAACAAGTAAAACAATGCACCACCGAGAAATTATAAAACCATATGAAAATATTCATCTTGGCAGGCGGAACCTTCAAATGAAAATACCCTGCGCATTATGTGATATCGAAAACACCCAAAGTGTCAAAATATTTCAGATGCCAAATTATACAATCTGTCACCTGACATGCGAAATCGGACATGCAGCGTGTGAGGACACCAATAGAAAATAATATTCTATATGTCCAGTGCAATTCAAAAATAAATTATTCATCATCTTGGACACCAGACCCCAAAAAAAAATGAAACCCTAGGACGTGCTTAGTTGAAATAAAAACCTCTACCAGCTCAATATAAAACGAGACATAATTACGAGATGTTACGACCTGATAACTTCATTTTTTTTCTTCTGCAGCGCAGTTCATTCGACCCCTAAAGGTAGTGGTTGGTCTTGATGCCACTGTGGTTGCCCCAGTGCCACTTCTTCCCTCTGTGACCGTGGTTAAGTCCTCGGCGGCATAGCAATGCAATCGAAACTGCCCAAAGCAAGCGAAAGACCAGTACCATTGCTGTACTCCGCGACGTCAGTGGATGGACGTGACGGTGGAAACAACTGCGTGGTATCTCAATCAATGGACAACGTTTTATAGCCTGAATGGCAGTCTATTATATTTATTGCGAACTTCTTTAATGTATAGGCATTTGTGTATATGATAAGTGGATAGCTCATATTATTGTACTATCAAAGGGACAGTAAGAATAAACATAATAGGGGTAAAAACGGTCGTGTTGTTTTGTAATCTTGTAAATCTCTTCCCCTCTTTCATTGTTTTCTTCACAACACCAAGGCGGATTTGGTACCTGATGCTCATAAAGACTACTGCACCAAACTACATAAGAAAGGTCGTTATGTGAACAAAACATTTAAATAAAATGTCGCCTTGAGACATTAATTGAGTGTGCCATTTTAATACTAATATAAATTGGCGTCTTTCAGAGAGCGCATTCGAAGTTTAACAGGCTTGTTTTCAAATTAAATTTGTGTTCATTAAACACCATTTATTCATGTGTTACTCATTCGTGTCCCCTACTGAATGCCTTTTTTTAAATATTACTATAGCTAAAGGTAGGTGCTGGAAGTCTTGGGCGCTGCCGGTTATCTCCGTAAATAAATGAATAGATATTCAAGATGAATTATAATGAGGACTCGGACATAAGCCAGAAAATCCGGCCTGATCAACCGATTATGTCCCTTATAGACGGGCCCTGTAACGTTGCATAGCAATCCGCTTTTTCCTTTCTAACCTGCTCGATTTCTACGTTTTCGTCTCTTGTTATCCTCTTTTCCTGCCCATAAGAACAACCGAACATAATTGAACATTTTACAGAACAACGCGCGGCTCTGCCGTCAAGCCTCTGCGGTGGCGCTGTTGTCGCCACAACGCATGCGCAGAAGCTTCACCTCACGCAAATCTGGTTTCTGCGCTTGAGCAGTGCCCACACCTGGCGTGGGTAAACGCGGGCTTGTTCGGAAACAGTGTGGCGGTCCCTATACCCTGTTAAACCCTCCAGAGACCCATTACTTTGCTAGTTAAAACGCGTTTTGTTTTGCAAGACGTTCAAGGCTCACTTACTTATGAATAACGTTTGTGGGATAGCCTTTTCTGCAGTAAACATTTCTCGCGTATTATATTTGAATAATGCAGGTACACCTCTTCAACAAACAAAACATGTTCAAAGGTTTGTTGAGATGGTGACATAGAAATCCCATTTACGATTTTCCTCCCTCATAAATGACAGAACAAAGAGACAAGGGCCGGAGGTAACTTAAATGGCTGAAATAAATCTTGTTATTTCTGCTAAGCTTAAACTTCAAGAATGCACTTACGAGCACGAAAGAAAATCGTTCGCATATGCGGTTTCCGAAGTAGTGCTTAAATTTTACTGTGCAATCACTTCGTGAACGCTACCATGTTTTCATCTAAACCTAATAGAACCACGGGAGAAATACTATTAGAATGACTTATATTTTCGGGAGTTTGACACACAGATACTTGCTTTACATTGCTGTTATTGCAATGTTGCGCGAGGTATCTCCGGAGAAGTCAGTAATTGGCAACGTTGGCCTAGCGTTGGCAACGTTGGCAAAATTGGCCTAACTCTTACGAACTCGACTTCAGTAGGAATAATTATGGTTTTATAGACGGGATTCAGTGCAACGTGAGACTGTCAGCTTCGGCGATGTCTAGTCAGGACGTAATGACTCACAGATTCCAGCGCACGTTTTAGGCACACCATTGAACATGGTGTTTAAAACTGATCATTCTAGTTATGATGTAACCGGCGGAATACTCAAGAGTCCGCCACCGATATACAGCGTGAGTCAAAAGACTCGTTAGCTGTTTGAAGAGACCGAATAAATCGCTTTTTTTTACGTATCACTCTAAAATAGTGTACAGACGTGGCCCAAAAACATGCATAATATGTATCGAAATTTGGCTTAACAATCCTACAAGTTGTTACCATGTAGACTTCTTTCGCCTGATTTATTTACAGAAACTTGCTGGATCGATCGCACTTTCCTTGATTTGTTCGTCCTCGCAGCCTGAAAACTTCGAGCTCTGCCAAGTCTATACTCTGTTTGACGATATCTTGGAAAAACGAAGTTCGCTACTGGGCATCACTGAGCCAGTCAGCGCGCAGAAGCGAGTCACGGGACCACGTATCGGCTGAGCGCTCTCTTCCTACGAACATCTGACGGGTGCTTCGAACCGTTGCGGTCATTCGCTGGGGGGCGTTGCAGCGTCCGACGTTTGCCAACTTATGGTAGAACAAAGCTGATTGCGACCCCGATGGGAGTGAGAGCGGAAAATGGCGCCTGTTCTTTGTCTCCCGTGGCCCTTAGAACACTGGAGTGAACAGACTCTCATTTTCGCGAACGACGCAAATTCCACTCTGCTTATTGGGGCTGTGCAATTGATCAATTAACCTACCGATTAATCGATTAATACTTTAATTGTGATTAATGTTTTAACCGGTTAATCGGTAAAATTTGTACGAATGAAGAAGAAAAGTAGAAATCAATTGCTTCCACCACGCAAACATGGACTAGTGCACATATATGAAGAGCAAACTTTAGGTGAATTTTTAACTTAAAGCAAACTGCTGGAACAAGATATGTAACTCGAGACAAGCGCAGAAGGTTACACGTGTCCCGCCCCTTTCAACGACGTGCGAATGTGCGTTTAGCACAGCAGAAACTATTGTAAACAAGCAAAGGAGGTCGCTTTTGCTGGAGTATATCGACGAACATCTTTGTATCATGCAGGTGAAGTGATAATCTCTGAGTGTGAGTGTTTTGCAACTGTTCTCAACTACACATCGAGGTTGATTCGAAATCAAAAATTATATATTGCGCCGTTTTTACTGATACAAAGGCAGTAATATAATTTATTTCTAGTACTCTGAACGCGCCTACAAAGGCAAAACATTTTTTATATATCTTAGGTGGAAATGAAAGAGACCGATTAATCGATTATTTAATCGATTCAAGGGTGGTGATTACTCGGGTTAAAGGTATTATTCGACGCCTAGCCCTACTGCTCATTGAATGTTTTGTTCAATTTCTGTTAAGTTTGAGACAATTTCAAAACTGCCTAACAGCAGAATAATAATTGTGCGCGGAATTAACTCGTTAAGTTCGGTTTCTTAGTGTTGGACAGGGGATGTGGTGATTTTCGCCGGCTCAGACTCGTGGTTGTTGTTGGAGAAAGTCGGAGGTCGGTGCTCCCCGGTGCCCTCTCTCACAAATTGTCTGCCTTTGCCGAGAGACGTTGGATAGATGCCGTTGAGAGGGCGGATAGATGCGATAGCGAAACTGGAAGGGGGTGACATAATTTTCGTGAATACGCTTAGCGTGACGCCGAGTAGGCTCCAGGCGTTCGTACGGCCGAAGTGTACAATGTTGTCACCTCGTGTTCTTTAAAAATCTAATCCGTACTAATGAGTGTGTGCACCGACAGGCAGTCGATAATTGAATTGCGGACACTCGGTTACTCCTACAGATTCTGAACTCTTTATAACTCCCCCTCCCCCTTTTCTTTTGTAGGGTAGGAGGCGAGAACCTGTAAAGCCCGCGCCATGGCCCGGAAGAAGTTACGGTTTGGGGACTGGAAACCAAAAGTTCGGGTTGAGAGGCTGACACCGTCAAAACATGTTCAGCAGGAAAAAAAACAACGTTTTTCGCGGAGTCTTCGCTTCAGCTCGTCGAATGCCCGCTGCTGCTCCTCGGCTTATTTGAACTCCTCGGCGTCCTTCGTGAGGTTTGGTGGAGGTGCGGGGTACACTTTTGTGAAAAGATGTACAGATATATAAAAATTTTTGGAGATTGTAATTTTTGTTCGGTTAGCGCTATCTGCACCAAAAAAGTAGACTTCGTCAAAGTTGACACTGCCAGTTCCGGGATATATTGCCATCTCGAAAGCCGGTCTTCCCTACTTCAAGGCGTGAAGCGCCACAGCCTGATAGCACGGCTGCGCTGTTAAGTTTACACGATGCGACCGTCGAAACGTGCACTACGTGCACCTTTCACTGGACTCGAAAAGGTAGAAATATCGCCTTTGAAAGACGGGGCGCGGCGAAGTTTGTTCGAGCACATTTCTTCAATGCAAGTCACAGCGCGCCAACTCAAGGTGTTGATTCCGTTTATTTTGTTTTCTAATGCGATATCATTTTTATTTTGTTCTGCTCTCTGCTCTTTGTTTTTTGCTGTGTTACACGAAACGATTGCGCACGTACGAGGGAATGGTAAGTGGATAAATTGAGACAAATAAACGACGCTCCGAAAGTTCTGTATGCGGACTATAGTCAGTTACAGGTTAAGAAGGTAGCGGCAAATGCCCCTCAAAGGGAATCAGATATCCCTCCGCCACCTCCGCATCCAATAGCGTCCCACCGTTTCCGTGACGTCGCTGCCAACGCGCGAGGAAGGGCTTGCCTTTCTGTACATATTTGCTTTATCTTTCGACTTTTACTTAGCATTGTGGAAGGCACGAGAGGGAGATTAGAGTTCTCCCCCACCGACGGAAACAAATACGACTTTCGGGGATTAGCTTCCGCCCGATGGATACAAAGGCTGCTTTCAGGGGCTCGGTTCCCTCTCTGATAAATACAAAGGTCGCTTTCTTAAAAAGTGGGATCGGAGACAAGTTGGAATCCATTGAAGCGGAACAAGGGGCGTATCCAGTGAACTCTTCTTTCGACTGCGGAGAGATTTGAAACCGGCGCATCACGCTTGTGGGTGGAGCTTCTCCTACCTTCTTGACTTGTAACCGACTATAGTGCTCAACACCTCAAGATTGCGAGTCCGACACCCAACGATTGCGCTGAAGGGAGGCTGGTGAAGCGATATAGTTATTAACGCGAAAGCCTTATTTGTCTCGTCGTTCGGTTCACATTCAAAGTCCTTGATCGAAAACACGTTGACGATACGGAAAGTACGAGCACATGTCAGCGACACAAAAGGTGAAAAAACTCGTCGGCTACACGAAACGTACCGAAACTCACGGTTCGCCACTGAACTGCGAGATGGCGTTACTTGTTCCAGAATCGGCGGTGGCGAGCGTGCAGTGCAAACCCAGCTGGATAGGAGTGCACTCTCGCTCGGGCAGCGGTGAAGAGCGGGCGTGCGACATGCCGTGAGATTAACGGCGCCGAAAGTGCGTCGTCAGCGAGCGCGCTGTATTCCGACGTTCCCTGTCATTGGGATCGGCGCTTGTCGCCTTCAAGTCGCCTTAGGGATCACGTAAGAGACCCTGTGAATTTTTATTAAGGCGAAATCCTTGTATCTTTCATCGTTCAGTCGACCATCAAACTCCTTGAGCGACAGCACATCGACAACACGAACAGATTGATCTACCGAAGTACCCTTCGATCCACAATTGTCGATTAAAAAATTGAACTCGCAAATATAACAATGAATTTGGTCGGTCCTAGCAATTGCCAAGAGTCCAAGGTCTCAACGCTGGCTATCGTTCTATACAAGTTTGTTCCCGATGCATTTCTTGCAGTAGGCATCCCGGATTGTGACTTCTTTCACGGACGTTTGGAGGCGAAAACGGATGTATTTCATGGATTCGTGTCCCTACCACAGGCTTTATCATTGCATGAAAAATTGGGGCGCTGGCAATTTTTTGTTGTTGTTATTTTGGTTTTTAGCCGATAAATGTTTTGTTACGCCGGTTATAACTGCATCTCACGGAACCATATTAAATCAAGAAAGTTAAGAAAGGCCTAGTGCGGCCGGATTTGCCCATTTGCGCTACCAGTTCATACACAAAGAAATCTGTAGTATGCTTCAGTAAATACAGTTAGAAAAATAATCAATTTACATGTCACTACGTCTCTTACCGATTTCCGAAGACCCAGCACTGACCTAGGAGGAAGCTGAACTGTAAAAGACTAGTTTAGTTTAGTTTTGTGAAAGCGTCTTTAGAATGCTATGGCAGACAATGCTTCATCTAAATTAGTCAAAAATTTACGAAATGTGTAGCAGAAGTTAATATAAAACCTCCAATATATCGAAGCCAAAGTGCGAAGCTTGAACATGCATAGATATTGACACAACGAAGCGGTCCGATTAAACAAAAGCTACATCCTTCTCTAGCCGTACAATGGCTAAAATCGATTGCTGAGCTGTATTCTCTCTTTCAAAGCATCATTTGTTACCTAATCATGATGTTCAAATTGGGAGCGCCGAGCTCATATCATAAAGGAAGGATCTGTTAAAGGGAAGCCGCCTGGCAGGCGAGAGTGCAAGTCGGTAACTCTTTATCTTGGCCACAGATTGTCCGAATTGCGGAAGCGTTAAAAAATGCGCTTATTTCCCTAAGTCGTGGCTTCCTTGCAGATGACTCCGCTGATCTCATTTATTGCGTCTCTACCAGTCGTGTGTTGAATGGCAGGGTCGGTGGCAGACGCGACATTCTTGATCCGTATGAGCAGAGACATTAAGCCGTCATTGACCGTGCATTAGCTGCGAGTCTGGCGGTTGGCAGGACAACAAAGAGAACTTCAAAAGTGCTTTATACAAAGTGCCGCTGCAATAACCCATGACGGCCATCGGAGCGACGTGAATTCAGTGGCACAGTTATAAAACTGGCAGAGTACAGCCGTGGCTTCTGTACGGCAATAAATTACGTAAAAATATATCAACGCCCAATTTTTTTTTACATTGATTATTATTACGTAACATGCAACCGGCTCGAGCTCTAGAAACACTTAATACAGGTGAGACTCTCCCCAATGTATTTTTTGGACGGAGACAATTTTTCTATCACTTTTGCTTCACCGAATTCGCGCATAGTAGAGTGGTGATGCCAGCGTGTATGCCTAATTACGAAAAATTATATTCAATCCGCTATGCACAGTATTTGAACTGACAAAATCTGCGACCAGCAAACGGTTTTGCGTGGAAAGTACGCGTAAGATAATTACAATCCCTTCTCCCCCATAATTGCGGCACCAGTGGTGCTAGGGTACCGCACGACAAATACAAGTCAAAATGCAGCTGAGACCACAAAATGCATTACAATTCGATGTAGGAAAGAAACACACCAAATAACCGATGATACCATGAACAAAAGACAGTCATACTACTCATAACTCAAAAATAGAAGAATTAATCTAATGCCTTTGGTTTGTTCCTTCACTTATAAGCAATAAACTACCAACGCAACTTCTTCCTTCGGGGTTCTAAAAGCTTGTCTCCCGCCGTCCAAACCTTAACCGTACCCTACTCAGTACGCAAAGCAATTTGGACAGCCCTGTCTTGTAACGCGATCTTACCAATCTGCCGGGAGCACCTCATCAGGAAAGGCTGCAACGAACCGTTAATCGAGTAAAGGCCGCTCTACTGAGCACACAAAGGAACCCCGTTGACTTTTTCGTTGATTAAAGAAAACACTTAAAGTATATTCCCCCTTCTCAGGGTTCCACGACGAGGGCAAAGGCGCGAGTCAGCCGCCTGAGGGATTGCTCCCTGACTTGGAGCGGCGAAGCAAGTCTGCCCATCGGCTGATAAATTGGTCCTAACGAGCCGGCGCTCCGGCAAGGAAATTTTGTTTCGTGGTTGCGTGGCCATCATTTTCTCGTTTTTCTTCGAGGCGGCGTAGAAAAGGGCGATAGCGCTCTCGCTATATATTTCTTGGTTCTTTTTGCGTTATACAATCAGTTGTCAGACACTTCTTTTTAGACTAAGACACATTTATATCCGGAATGGATTCTTTTATTTTGGTTTATATTTTGCAATATTCCTTAAGTTGGAGAAGTCAATTTCTTTGACTTGATGCTTATCTTTAACTTATTCAAACAAGAAAGGTTTCCAGACTTACTGTTTAATCGAAAATTTACTTCAAAGTTAAACAAAAACAAATGCGTTAGTTTACTCTTTAATTAATTAACATTTTACACCAAGCTACATGGCATGTATTATCACTGTTTTGAACTATGTGTAACCGTGATCAGTCTCACAAATTAAAACAAATTATAGCAGCGGGTGTACTAACTAAAAAAAACGAGTGAAAAAGAGTTTATAAGTCACCGTTACGCCTCCTCATTTTTCATTAGACCGCCCAGTCCCCAAGAGAGCTCATGTACCCACCTAAATTGGGCGACGGAGAGTAGAATATAGGGCCTGCCTTTTCTCCCGTAATGTCCTCGTTGGAGACTCCACGCAGCACCACCTCACTCGCGTTCATATTTCCGCGAGCGTGCCCTGGCATATTGTACGCGTTCACTACAGCCACTAAATAAGCTCCGCTTCAGACGCCAGATTCCCGAAACTTTCTTACGACAAAAAAGTTCGTATATTTATCATACGTCCAAGTTACGAACTTTTGAGTATTCCGGAAGCAAAATTTTCGTAAGCTTCATGTAAGTTATGACGAAATCCGTAACTTACGCAAAATGTACGAACATTTTGCTTCGGGAATACTGAAAAGTTCGTAACTTTGTCATAATATAAATTTTCGAACTTTTTTGTGATAAGAAAGATTCGAGAATCTGGCCTCTGAGCAGACTTGGGAAGTAACCCGTTACTTTTTTAAGTAATGTTGTAATTGCCACGCTACTTTTTCGGAAGCAATTTGCAATGTAATTTCGTTACAAAATATTGGTAACGTATTACTTTAATTACTCGTTACTTTTTAAAAATATGAGCATTATACAGCAACTAGAGCAATACGAGCAGAACATTCGGCGGCATAAAGAGAGCAAGCTCAACGAAATAGAAAACATCAGGGAGGGGAGAATAGCCGAAAAGAAAACACGATTTTTTGTTTCGTTTTTATGAACAGTCTCTAGAACCACTAGAGAAACGGGCAAGGCTTGCACAAATATACGAAAGACAAAGATCAAGTAAGGCAACGCCGAGTAGGCTCTCCGTCGCATTCCATCATGTTTTTTCTTCTCTTTCTGGCGGGAGAAAGTTCTTCGTGTTTATTTGTTTTTGTCTTTTACACCGTTTCACCCTTTCCAACTTCTTCGACTTCTCCCGCCACCTGCACAGAGATCAAACGCGTGTCCGTACCATCTCGATTCGCGGCTTCACAACTCGCGTAAGCGACGATGTAACCTCGCGCGAGGGGGTCGAATTATCTTTGTCTTTGATGTGCGCTACTGTATTCTAGCACGCTCTTGAGGCACGGCTGAAAAGCCTCCGGTGCGAGGCTAAGAGCACTGTCTTCGAAGGTTCGTACGATACTTCTTTTGGTTTACTTTTTTCGGCATGGTGATCGAGTCCACTCCTTACTTTACAGTTCACTGTCAACATAAAGGGGGGGGGGGGGAGAGGGGCGGTCAGGCCATCTAAGGAATGCTGACAGAGAGAGACAGAGAACGCGCGTAAAAGTAGCGCGATTCTTTATTGTTTTGTGAGGTTGATGGCCACCACTACTCTTGCACTGAAGTATGCGCTGAAACCTAGTGTTTCAGTGCTTACCTTGTTTGCCAAAAAAAAACATTGTCATTAGCAAGAACAACAAGCTCTAATCTACGGAAACACATCAAGGCAAGCTGGGACACCTGCATTCTGCATTGGCTATACATTTTAACGTTGGAGCGAAATTGTTCTTTTCTTGTGAATAACAGGCGAAACACCCGAGAGGGAGCTTTCGTAGATTGCTTCTTTAGCTCCAAATCTCGTAGCGGATGTAGGCGCTGCTACTGAGCATGCGCACCGCTAGCTTTGTCTGCACAATTCCAGGGATCGTTTCCGGAGGCCGTAAGCTAGCGGGATGGCGGGTCTGGTTGCAGCTTTCGGTGCCTTGTCAGCTTACAGGTGAACGGAGTGCACCTACACTCTGTCTCTTAAATACAATATTTTATTTTTACAAGGACTACCATAATACGGGCTTATGAGAAATGACAAGTTCTGTTGCAGGACATTTTTGAAAAATATCAAAATTGTTTCTAATGTTTTCTGGATAAGTGTACGAAAAAAGTAACGTGAAAGTAATTTCTAACGTAACGAGTAAAGTAAACCGTTATTTTTCAGCGAAAGTGATTGGTAAGGGTAATCCATTACATTTGAGGATCGGTAATTTGTAATTGTAATCCATTACATTTTTCAAGGAACGAGCACAAGTCGGCCTCTGAGTAATGCCACTTCGGTCATCTTGGTACTTCAAATCATGTTTGCCAGTTTTCCGAAGCTTCATTTGGAATAGCAGGAAAGGTTCCTTCTGTCGTCCAGAAATATTAATACAGTTCGCGACAAATCAAAATGTTATCCCATACGCTTAAACCTACCACCGTATCTAAAGCTGAGGAAGTCGCATTTTCGAATTGTAACAATCGACAGTTGTGTCTGCTCTGCTTTAATCTCAGAAATGGCAAATGGCCCACTAGCAAATCGGGGAACGGAATGCCGATCAACGTTACTCGATAGTCAGTTGGCAACCTCCCACGGAGAGGGTGATCCCTTCTCGTACGCCTCAGCCGGGCTAACGCTGTTCGAAGTACCAACCTTTTTGCTCGCTGCGGCGCGTCTTGCAACAGCAGTTCAAAACACGGCCGCCTTGGCAAAGAATATTACGCTTCAAACAGCATTTCCGAATCAATGGGGCATCACCGGAAACTGACGCTTGTCAGCGCGTATCTTGGAACGAATTACGCTCTTCGTGGGAATTTGCCAACTGAATAGATCTAGTGACGTTGGTGTCGATACCCTAAGCATAGCTCATATTCATATAGTGGCTCTTGTATGCGCTATAGACGCATTAAAAAGCGCGAGATTGCAGCAGCCGTTGCTGACCATTTCTTGCCTTACCGAGATGCCAAGTCATTCAAACGGCGTTCACTGGCTGAAGTGATCAAAAGACATTGTTGTGGAGAAGGACGCAGTGGTATCTAATATGGCAATGAACTGCCCTGCCATGTTTATCATGAAGAGAAGTAGAAAAAATAAAATGGAAACAAAAACGGAAGGTCAGTTGTGGATGCCGTTCTCAGTCCTATGCGTTCCGTATCTGGTATGCGGGACGAAAAAGTAATAAAACATTTCAACTTGGAATTTGCGAGAAATATAAGTGAGGCAAAACGAGAACGTCTGACAATCGCGCATTCTTCGTAAATACTTTCCAGCGGCATGGAGAGAGAGCAAAACGATGTTTTACACCCTACCAGAACTGCGGACATTCCAGATGGTGGCGCCCTTGTAGAAAAGGTGCATAGGCCAGCACGTTGTTAAAAAACAATTTTACGAACAGGGCAAATGCGCAGTTCCTGCAAGAGGTATGGGCAATGTGCGTCTGGAGGAATGAAATTCACGCGAAGAGAATCGTTTGCCTTAGCCGCTGTTGGTGCGTAGATCTTTAAAAAAAAAACGGCTCCTTGCCGGTTCTATTTTCAGTGTTTCGTGCGTATGGCGCGTGATCTGCTCGCTTTTCGAAGCGGCGAACACTGGCGTGCTGGGTTAAGAACTTGTAAAAATTGCAATGGTGTATAGTCACGGGCAAGATGAGAACGGTAGGGCGCCTGTTTCGAATCTCGGGCCCCCCACCGAGCTCTCGTTGTCTTTCGTTGTGTAGGACACGTCGAGGCTTTGTTGAAGGTGGGAAGCTCGGTCTGGAGGCGGGACAATCGAAGCCGAAATGAACATGCAAAGATGGAGGTGGTTTCTCTCTGGAGAACTGCGATACAGCTCTTGTTGCACGGCATGTGTGGATGCAATCGGCTCTACGTCCCGAGTGAACGTAAAGGCCCGTTCACACTCTTGCAACCGAGTGCGACCGAGAGAGACGAGACCCGTTGAAACCTCTTAAAATTTCTTTGAACGTGAGAACACACTGGCACTTAGGCGCCATCTATGCGGTGGCCCCGGAACTGCATTTCACAAGAGCTAAGGTTTTGCGCGATTTCCGACGTCAAATGTGCGTAATACCTATAAGAAAGGCTCGCTTGTACCATTGATCAAAGCTTTTCGAGCCAAGACAAAAAGAATAATGCGCGAGAGAAATAGAAATTATGCCGGACCGCCAAGTTTACACTGCTACCCAATAGATGGTGCCAGCGTGTCCTCTCGTTGTAAGGTTCCCGCTTCCAAAAAGTGTGTGAACGGGCCTCCACACGTTCAACGTGGTCCGTGCTTTGTAGCTCTGGTGGCCCCGACTCACCGAGGACGCTTTTGAGCATTTCGACATTACTGCTAGTGAAGCAGTAACCCTGTCACTTATCGAGGTAACTGTGCCTGAAATTTCTTGACTATTAGCAACTGCGCGGATCCCATAAGGTACTAACATAACATTTGATAAAATTCGCTACCGTTGCCTTTGTATGTTTTTGTAACGATCGTTTATTAAGTTGACAATTGTTTTGTGCTTAAACTGCCTTTAATTCACTCCGAAGAAGAAAAAATGTTAGGGAACTTACGCCAACCCTAAGATGAAACACTGCGACAGTTGAGGTATGACGTCGGAACCGTGTAACACAGCGCACCAAAGTTCCC
Source organism: Ixodes scapularis (assembly GCF_016920785.2). NCBI lineage: Eukaryota > Metazoa > Arthropoda > Arachnida > Ixodida > Ixodidae > Ixodes > Ixodes scapularis. The sequence goes on along the minus strand of NW_024609861.1, from coordinate 83,038 downwards.
TAATGTTTTGAACCCATAAGAGTGTATTAAGTAGAGAACATTTCGTGAACTTGTTAAACATTTATTGGGCACAAATTAGGCCGGCTTTGTGGTAATTGAAAAACATTTCGACACTCGTACGCCCAAGTTTGAAATCCAGGGGAACGAGGGAACTGCAAGTGTATGCATGAACCTTTTTCTGTCGTTGGTGGTGCTGCCTGAACGTCTTATGCGGTGTTAAAGTACACAAACCAACACCGCCTTGTGGTCCCTGAAGAACACTTCCGAAATCGTTCACTCATGTTTCAATCGTGAAATCACACCTAACTTCACGCCTGTGGTTTCGTCGGGTTAACACCCACCTAGCAGTATTGGTTCTATTGCCCGAGACCCACTCTGGCACAATTAGCGTGAATGATTTGTTTTTAATATTTCAATTATCTGCAGTCTCATGTTTGTTTCTACCTGCCGTACGTAACGTCACAGAGTCACGTGATGTCATGACATCACGTGATTCGCAGTGTCTTCTGACGCTTTAAAGTAGCATAGCGCTACAGTGTTCAATTTAAATAATTTGTACACGCCTTTATAGCACTCCGGAATTATTACAATGCATCGGTTCTTGCAACCCACAGACGAGGAGCCCGAACCCGATCAAAGCACGCGTACACTTTGAAGTAATCGTCCCCAAATTACGTATTTGTTTGTACCCTGCTGCTCATCTGCTCTATGGGACGACAGAAAACTGAACTGTTCGGAAGTAAAGGGCTTCTACAACGAGGAAGGAAATTTCATCTTGCTTCCTTTGTGAGACCCAACTTACGTAGCTCCCAGCATTGTGCCTTATATCTAATGTGAATAGAACAAAGGAATTGTGACAATGTGTGGTGACCGACTAATGTTCCACTAATATCATTCATTCCGCTAATATAGGGCGGGCATGGTGGCTCATTCGGGGTAATATTACTCGCCCGACGATGGTCGACGAAGGTTGGGTTTCACAAAAGAACAGCCCTCGCTCAGAAAAAATTATTTTCAGAGATCAGCATTTTTTTTTTCAATTTTGGCCACGTTTTTACACCGATATGTGTTTACTGGTGTTCTTATCCGCTCTTGCTAAAACCGGAATATCGACAACCTACTTAAAGCGGTCGCTTATGAGAGCATTATCTCCTCGATAAAAAGCCGCTTCTTCTGTCGTCGTCGTCTAAAAGCGTTCTATGCACCCGATACCGTCATACAATATGAAACGAGATTCATTCAGATTATCCAAATAAAGGTTGCTGAAAGGGCACGTCTTGTTGTTGCTTGATTTTTAAGATGGTCGTTGGTCTGCGGAGAAAAGACAAATATATATTTGCATGTTCTTTACGCCTGACTGCTATCCCCTGGAAGTTGGGTCGAACTCCAGTGGCATGGTGTTGTCTTTAGGCGGCAGTGGCTTATTGGTTTTAGGCTCATTTAAATATGGTGCCTGTACTGAAATGAGGTGACCTCTGTCAATGCAATACTTGCTCAGTGTCCATGGCCCCTCCAGTATAAAAATGTATTTTACTGGTTTCACCATGTTCCAAAAATGTAATTCTGGTACTGGTTATGTTCGATAGAAACGAAGAAAACGTTTTAACTAAACGTGAAAAGCAATTCAAGAAAAAAAGGTTTCTCACACTTAATCTTAAAATGTGGCGAACTATTATGGTGCGAGCAACATGGTGTTCCACATAGTAACGAGGGAATGAAAAAGAGACGGACAGACATGAAACTCCAAAGTTTCGTGTTTGTCCATCCCTTTTTTATCCCCTCGCTCCAGGGTTACTCTGTCTCTTCTTAGCCAGCTCGCCTGCCTACTTGCTTTAACTTTTATGGTGTTTGAGTTCGTACAGACATTGTACCGGGACCTGCGACCGAATATGCTTCCCTGGTGATAATGTATAGCTGCTTGAAAGAAGTGGAACGAGAGCCAGCGCTGTCGAAGCTAGGGACCTTGGGGTCCATACCCGGTCCTATCCAGTCTGCAGTTAGCTGAGGGTCGTACTGGCGTGTAATTGTGTATCTCTACCATGTGATACATGTTCAATACATCATATGTACTGCACGAGCTAACATTTCTAGCCACAGAAAGAACCAAACTCGCGATACAGCGCCAGACCAACCTCACGCTGTCGTCCCATCCCTCACTGCTTTTCTTTAAAACATAGAAGGCGAGATATAATAGTATGTGCTGAACACATGGAACTTCCCACATGATGTATGGAGTGCTGCTATACACACGCTGCGCAGGATGATGTTCACTTCGTCAAGGCGCAGCAAGTTCAAATATACAAAGTGCAAAAAAAAAAAAAAAAGATTCGGATTTAAAAAAAATTTTTTTTTAGTTTTACCTCAAAAATAAATGACACATCGCCGAACGTTTAGCCTCCGCACAAATGTAGCCCGAGCAGTTCGAAGCAGATTAAAATGTTTTAAAGATAACCGTTAGTAATTCAAAAACTTATAAGGGATTTTCTGAAAATTTATTGGGAAAATTGATCTCATTTTTGGTAACTTACGTCATTCAGCTCTATGAACTAGAAGGATTCGTTGCCCACGAATTCCTTATTAAATATGTCAGGAGATCACACAGCTTTTATCGACATATTTTTATTTCTACACATTTTTCATCTGGTTCGGAGTGCTAGCACTGCATTCGGACGGAGAATGAGCGTTGAGCGACGCGTAGTTTTTTTGCTGCTGTAAAAAAAAAAAAATATATTAATCTTTTTTTTTTTTTTTTTTATGGGGGGACACCCCATTACAACATCACCGCCAATTATCATTCAATATAATTTTTGTTATTACTACCTTCACCTCGACACCGAACAAAAGGGCGATCTTCTTCGCAATCTCGGAGCTTGGGGTATGTCTCGTTGAGCCAGGAATATATACAGATAAAAGCTGAGAAAGAGGAGGATATCAGAGAGCGCGGGGAGCGTCACAGTGCTGACTTCTGGTTTGAACGACAAAAAAGTAGACACAAAGCCTTTGTCTCCACTCACATTTCGAATGTCGTACGCCTCCGTTCGGCGTTCATGTTGGAATAGTTGGCAGAGAAAACGGCAGCCAGCTTTGCTTCCACGCACCAATTATTCCGATTTGGGTGCCTCAATACTCCTCCTTTTAAGGTGATTATATTGTTCGCAGTTCCCAGCGCCAGCAGCACGTGTTCACACAAAAAATAAAATAAAGACGCAAAAAAAAAAAAAAATCTCGCGTAACAAAAGCAACACCAAGAGCGCGTGCCGGGAGGCGCTTCGGAAAAAAACAGAAATAAGCGTTCTGAACAATATGGTCAGATGTCACCAAACTAAGCATTGTGCCATAGCCTCCTATATACTGACAAAGTCTGGCAGATCACCGCGAGAAGCAGCTGCCGAAAAGGAAAAGGTGGAGCTGCAGACTACGGATGAGGGGAGAGCCACGTGACTGGCGCCCCGCTGCGGCGAGACGCCGAAACACACTTCTCTCCAGCGAACAAGTGTGTTTCGGGTCCTCGCCGCTGCAAAAGCTGTGCGCCGACGTCCCCAAGAAATGGCTCTTCGATGCTCTGTGCTACCAGATTCTCGCACTCCAAATCGACGACCGGGCTCTCTGTGGCTCCGTCGTCGAACTACCAGGCTTTGTGAGTATAGAGGAGGATACGCCCTAAGCAATGTGCCCCTGAGGGCACCCTAATTCGACTCAGAGCTCGATGCCCGGACGTCCCCGTCTGCTCTGATTTTCTCCTCTCTCATACTTGTTATCCTTCTAGAGCGATGAAATCGGACGTTATTTTAGTGCAGCGCAGCTCTTTATACGAGAAGTGTCCGTTCAATCGAATTGTATGCGATTTTTATTTCACTGGAGCAGCGTGCGCACGAATTAGACAGGACGTCTGAAGTCCGCTCGCCTTGAACAAATAATTACGCTCGGGCTTGGCGAAAATACTTCGTTGCAGACAACGCTAACCGCCCCCGCTGCAAGCGGAGGCGGCGGCTTTCCTTCGTTCTAAATATATCGAAATATAAACACCGAAGGTCAAGTCAGCTACGAAAGCGTCCAAGTTTAGACTTACGTTATATTTATGACCGCCGGAACGTCGACTGCCCACACGAGCTGATTGGTAAATAAACATTTATTTTTAAGAATCGGTCCAACCTATTTGTTCCATAACCGCTTGCTCATTCTGCTTTGATATGGAATTCATGCTTTCACTATGCTTGCAATTGTTTTTTATTTATTTTATATTGCGTTCATTGGATCCTCGCCTCGTCCGCATCAATTTATCTTTTGAGTAGGTGTACCACCTTAGTGGGGGGAAGTTACGCGCGTAACGTTGGTTTGTGACGTAATATCCCGATGCAATTTGGTATAATTGTATACTTATAAAATACAGGGTAGGAAAAACAAATAAATGTGTGACAACAAGAAAAACAAATTGTAGGTGCGTTGGTGTAGCATGCAGCCATATATGTTCGTATAACTATATGCGGGTGGCACGTGAAATAAAAGGGGGTATATACATGAGAGGCCGTGCCTTGTCCACTCGTCTCAGACGTGTTGTTTGTGGCAGGTGAAGATACGTCCACTGGCTCTTGCCGCATTACTTTGACGGGGCCGCAAGAAGTGAATTCCCGTCTCTCGGTATAAGCGAAGTCGCGTGACGTGACGTTACGTGATATCTACGCCATTTCAATTTACCCGCTAAATCTGGCGAGGAAATTGATGTCACGTAACTTGAAGTCACGTGAACTTATACACAAACTTAGTTTCCCCGCTAAATGTAGCGAGACAATTGCCGTAACGTGACGCGACATCATCTGCAATTCTATTCTGTACGCGTGTACATCGCGAGATTCAGGCACCGTCTTCTCGCTCCGATTACAGATTTGTAAGTTATTAGCGTAAAAGGCCATTGATGCGGATAATGTGTGGGCTCTCCGTCAGTAGCCGAGAACAGAGTGCTTGACATGCTTCGTTCCGGTGGATGCTCTTGGCACACCGATCAGTCAATACTTCAAACGTTCTACGGCTGTTAATTAGGTCCCTTCCCGGATAAATCCGGGAACATTTGTACGCAAACACGGACGTGATCACGGGGAGCGCCCTGAGCCCTATCGTCGTCCCCCCTCGCACAACCATGTCATTTGTGTCAAGACGCGCTATGCCCCCTACCTCTTGCCCTCTTCTACCACAGCATCGGGTTCGAAACGTGGCGCTCACTCAGCCCTAGTCTCCCCCTAGAAATGGCTAGACCACTCATCATTCGCCCCCCATCCGAGGAGCGGGAATGGAAAGCGCGACGCGCTCAGCTGAGTAGACGGTGGCCTGCAGCGGAGCGAGAAGAGCAAAGGGCTCATGACCTCGACTATCAAGCACGAGAGGAAGAGTGTGCGCACCTTTAACACATCTCATAAAGCATGTGTCTTACAGCTATTACAGTAAAAACAAAGTTCTTAAATAGGGTGACCAGACCTCCCGTTTTTGAGGTCCGCTTCCGCCGTCCCGTCTTTTTGTCCCAATAAAGAATCATGTCCCGTTTGCGGGACATGATTCTTTTTATATGTATATGCGCAGACTTTTACAGCCGAGTCTTGCAAGATAAAGTCCCGCTTAGGAAACTTCAGTCGTCGGTAAAATAAGCCCACACCAACGAAGGACCCGAAGCAGGACCTTGCAAATGAGTGCATGCAACTGAACCGTGAGGGGGTCTGTTCCCTAGGGCCTACGGCTTAGTGCAATATGGTAACGTTTTGAAATGAGAGCAGTTATTTCAATAAAGTTTTGCTCCCAATCTCAATCTTTAAACACCACCCGCCCCCCCCCCCCCCCCCCCCCCCCCCCCCGGATGTCCCGTCTTCTACCTTGAGGAATATGGTTACCCTAGTCCTAGAGCAAACATCCTAAAGCAGATCAACTAAAAGCAGATCTTCTAAAGAACACCTTTCAAGAACCCAACAGTACCCGCTGTTAATCGCAACACGCATTGTGTATTCATTTGCAACTTGTCTTTTCGTTGACCAAGGGCGACGATACGATATATATTCTATTTTACGTAGGTTATTTCCTTTATTGGTTTATTTTGAGACATTCCACGAGGCAGCTAACCATACGAAGCACCCGCCGCAAATAACCGCTTCATTCACACCGATGATATTCGAAACGCGATTACTTTTTCCGTGATGCATCGCTTCAAGCTGAGTGGATACTTGCTTGAAGTACGAGTAGAGTTGTGTAGAGAAATAAGCCTGCGTCTAAGATATATTGGCTAATATCGGCTAAAAATTCCATAGCTCTTTTTTCGTTTATATTGTGCATTGCAACTAAGCTTGGGGTAGTCCTCGTGTATCTTTTTTCCCTTGACGACTTGCCCTGCTTTAAGCACATCTTGTGTTGCTAATGTAATACAATGTTTGTGAATAAACGAGTATTCATATTTTAAGCTAGTGAGCACGTTTGTAACTCTATCCTCGAAATGCCAAGTAACGTTTTAACTTCTCGGTGGTAAATTGACTCATATGGCATATTTGTCACACGAGAAAAATTTATAAGGTAGATAACTGGGCGAGTTGGTGAGATCTTGGTTTTAAAAGCGCACAAAAGACGAGGAGAGGGTAAGAAACACAAACGACGGACGAGCGCTTTTAAAACCAAGATGAATAACTACCAACTAGTCCAACTTTCCACCCTACTGGAGTTGGTGAGAGTTCATGTTGAAAAACAGCGCGACTGGGACGAGGACACAAAGAGACAAGGAGAACACAAGACAAAGCGCTGACTATCAACTGGTTTGTTATTACAAACCAGTTGTTCTTCCTTATGTTATTGCAAACCAAGCGTTCTTCCTTATGTTATTACAAACCAAGCGTTCTTCCTTATGTTGTAATAACAAACCAGTTGATAGTCAGCGCTTTGTCTTGTGATATCTTTGTCCCTTTGTGTCCTCGTCCCAGTCGCGCTGTTTTTCAACTTGACACATATTTGATAAATTTACTAAGCATTTAAACCAAATAACGTTATTGTCTCAAAGTTAATTTTTGGTCGACGGTGTAAAACATCAAAATTTTGTTCACCGCGAGTTGTGGTGCATTGCCGCCCGCAGGGCCGAGAAAGCAACGCTCGGTGACAGACTTCTAGAAGATATGCGTTTATTCTGGTTCAGGCTGCAACTTTTGTCCTGGGGCCTTAACCTGGACACTTGGCGAAAAAGTCGGCGAGAAATCTGCCGGCCGTGATTGGCCAACTCCGCACTTGACCTTGGCGTCAGCCATTCAGAACCGCCGGATTTCTCGCCGACTTTTTAGCCAAGTGTCCAGATTAGGCCCCTTCTTTCTTATTTTCGAAAGTGCCAGTTCATCCTCGCCACGAGCACGCGACGCTCAAACCTTTTTTGCCGAACTTTCAAGATAGTGACGCACTGTAGATAGCCAGCTGGCCCCGCGGCCTTGTCGAGTCAGTCTGGCTCTCGCTCTCTGTTACGCCGCCGAATCGCCGCCTGCTTGTCTGCTGCCTCGACGCTCTTTCTTTACTTATTGTTTTGGCATACGTTCGCTGATTAAACGTTCATTTTCAGTTCACTGTTCGTCCTCTCGTCATTTCACACGTGACAATGTGTAGACATAGTGACGTGTGGTCACATAACGTGACGTGACTTGACAATGCGACTTAATTGGCACGGGGACAGCATATGACGCTGCGACAACATTTGCCACCTGGTGACGCCTGGTGACGTCGTAGTGTTACGTGACATCCGTCTCCTGACGACATAACAACCACACCAAAGTAGATGCGTCTAAAGTTTACGTTTACATCTCGTTGGGCAACAGTCTTTTAAAGGCAAACTTTTTTTTAGTAATAAAAAAAAAACTATATTATCATCATTGATGTTTCCCAAAAGAAGAAGAACAACTAGAGCGGCAAAAAATTGTCGACTAAACTTCTTGAGAGGGGACATGCCAAAATTAACCGCAGTTTTGCATTCGGAAACAGGAAGTTTTCCCTAGACTGAAAACAGAGTCAGACAGCTTTATTTCTCCAGTGTTGCAAGGTGATTCGGAGGGCACGGCAATGCCATATGTATGCATATTTATCTTCCACTAGTTTCAAAGTCTATATGGCTAGATTGACGTGGATTAAGCTATACTGCAACCTTGCAAAAAATACAAGTGTAGAAGATTGCATGGGGAAAACCAATCACAAGGGATGTACTGCTTCAAAGTTCACTTTTTATTTTATGAACTCAAGAAAGAGTTCAAAGACGTAGAGACACTCGTTTGTGCAGGGAAATTCAGAATTATCATATTTATAACAGTTCCGGCACGAGATATATTTTGTGGAGCATCTTACATACATATCTGCTTCCACGATTACTTCGTATGTTTTATTTCAAGTAGAGGTTTAGAAAATGTTTGCAAGCGCACTAATGATAAAAGTAAAAAAAACGGACAACCTAAAAAGCGTTTATAGTGCGCTCGTCGTCGTGGTTATAAATCTGGCATCATCGTTGGTGAAGGTGAACTGGAAGAAAAAGACATGATCGCATTTAACATATAAACAGGAGCACAATATTTCCAGATATTCGCACAATTTGTTTTCCTACGAACCGTACTGTAATTTTTGTACGCTTCCAGTATCTGATGACAGCATGACACAGACATAAATATATAGAATACAGTGGAGGAGATAGCGTGATATTTTTCTTAAAAACTGAGTTCGCCAAAACAATGAACACATATCACTAGATGCGATGAAGTCTTCACGTGGACCCCAGGAACCTCCGCTTTCTCCAGCTGCTAAGGTTGAGTAAAAAATGGTTCGCTCTTTATCACAGTGGGGCATAAAATTTAGGCAAATTCCCTAAATGAAGAACAGAAAAGACGTGTCGCGTAGACATCTACCAAATTGGCATCTGACAGCGAAATATATGTTTATATTTTAAATACATTTCACGCAAAATGTATTGTTTGCAGCTGCCACGCATGTGTAGTCGAAAGATAGACTCATTGCCACTGCTCTTGGATTATTTGAATGAAATCTAGGGCGATTTTCGCATGACTCCTTGGTTGCAATCTAAGCTTGAGATATCCGTCAATGAAAGATATATCAGAGTTTCTTTGGGAAAATACTTGATCTATAGTACTACGTACTGTCTTTCCCTTCTGAGTGAGTCAGTACTTCGCCGCATTTGCGTATTAAATGCATCTAGCCAAGCTGACCTCTAGAAAATAGGTTATGCAACAAGAAGAGGGACTTCTTTCGAACACCGCAAAATCTTAAAATGATAGTGAAGCCCTAGATTCCTCGAGTTACATCAGGTTGTTCTGCCTTCTTTGGGTCATCGGCGAATCTGGGAAACAACCTCTCATGCCGAGGGTCTGCCAAAAGCTCCATCTAGATTTGGCTAGACTCCTTCAATCCCTTTAGTTTGCCGCAGAGTATGTCGTGTCCCTCTTCTACTTTTCATGTACTTTTCATGAACTCAGAAATGAAGCGCAGCATTGCAAGACCATGGATACCAAGTCACAGCACATCTGCTTCCTTTAAGATTATTGTGTTGTGCTGTTGTTAGTTCCGCTAGCCTTGAGTTCGTTTCCATCGAAACCAGCTCACCTGGCATAATAGATTGCTGGACTTGAATCAAAGTGTATTTTATAATTTTTATAGCCATTCAACCTCTGAATGTGCCTAATGACTTCCTTAAACTTGTTGTTTTTGTTTACGAAAATTTGCCGAAGTTTGAGAGCAATTTTGATAAATATCGTACATTGCAGTTCATTATAAACTAAGTGTTAAGCATCTAAGGAATGCATTACAAAGCTACAAAACTAGAAAATTTATTTTTGTAACACGTATGTTTTTAGTCTACTTGACTCATAGAAAGCATCCCTCAAAAAATTCCGTAAATGCAAAATAAAAAACAAACAAAAAACGGATAGGACTTGATTAAGGAGGCTAAGTGTACACTTCGTACGAGCTATACTTTAAAAAGATGATTCAATAAAAGGCCATTTCTAATGGTTGCATTCATTCATTCATTCATTCAATCATTCATTCATTCATTCATTCATTTATTATTCCTTAAGAGCCCTGGGACCTTCATTACCTTTGTGATTTCACGATTTCTGCATTCATATATAAAAAAAATAGTTATGCCTCTAAAATAAATTAAACTTCGCACCTGAGTAATGATAGGAATAACCGACAGCAGCAAAGCCTTTCGAGTGCTAACACCGTTGAACTTGGTTAATCCTGTTCATATGCAGCTGGAGTGAATAATGAGAAAGAAAAATGTTATGCGGAAAATTTTACTGATCCGCTTTCCGCTGCCAGAGAGCTGTGAACAAAATAAATAGAGCAAATTAGACTTTGCACGTGGTGACTCGTCGTGGATATGAAAAATCGTACAGCCCGCGGCAGCCAAGTCGCCGAGGAACGCGAAGAAAGGGAGGCTTATTTCTGTTTTATATCCGCGAGGAACGCGGGAAGATATGTTTTATGCATCGCGGCTGGCTCCTGGTGAGCGTCTTGAAACTAGGCCTTTCCCCTCGCATCCAAAAATGATCAAGCGCCACAGATGTAGTTACAAAACGTTGCACCGAAGCATCGATCCACGCTGCGATCCTTTCTGTTAATAACGGGAAGCACATCTTGAGAAAAGAACACTTTTGTGATTCACCCGAGGAAGGAATGTGAGCCGCATTTAAATATTAAGATGCATAAAATATGATGTGATCTATTTCACCCTGTTAGTAATCCTATACCGTTTGTTATTTTTTTTGTGATTCTTTGCGCATGTTGTCTTTTTTAGTATTTAGTGGAGTCGTAATTCCTCGAGGCTGATTTGACAAATATGTCTCAACTGTTCCTGGTCAGATTCTTCAGCGAATATTCAAACTTAAAATATAAGAGCTATTTTTTTATCTGTATTTGGCTCTTTTCTTTCCTATACACGATGTATATCCCCATTTGACGATTGCCTTAATTGATCGACATCGACCTCAGACAAAATAAGTTTATGTAGGGTTCAGCTTTAGGCATTCAGGTTTCAGTATATCCCAATTTAATTATGAAATATCGCATGCAACATAAAGAAAGAAGAAAAAACCTCCGTCAGTTTCGGACATAGTCCCCCTAAAGCTTTTTTTTATGTTTTTGCAACATCGATGGCACCACTGCACAGCCGCTCTAAATCTTTATTTGATGTGTACTAATAATCTGTTACAGTGATGACACATACGCAGAGCACGTTGAAACTATTTAGCCAGGGAGAGTCTTTTTTATGGTGCGAGAAGGGCCAAAATTGCTGGCAGAAGGTCGGAGGACATGTGATCGTGAAAAAAAAGGGGTTATAAATGCCTGTCATCCGATGAGTGAGAGCATTGTCATGATGAAAGATCACGACTGATAACTTCTTGGATTGATAGTTTTTCTCTCGCATGTGGAAAATGTATTCCATGTCAGGCTGTGTCGGATGCAGCCGTCACCGTTGTTTCATTCCAGGCGATCAGAACGAGAATGGCGCCTGCACTGTCACAGAACATGGTCAACACTGTCTTCTTTCTGCTGGCGGTTACTCGAAACGTCCCTGGTGAAAGAGTCGTAGCAATTCGGTCAAATTTGGGTTTTTGCGTGCAAAACCAACGACAAGCATCTGAAACGCCCCAGCGTTAGACTGAGGATTAATTTCGACCAACTGAGTCATCTTTTGACGTGCAACCAACCAAAAGCTGAGTTACACGGCGCCATTTACACAATAAGCCCCGGTCAGAGTGCGGGCACTTAGGCCGGAATTCGAACCAGCCACCTGGAGACCCGTAGGCCGGCGCTTTGCCTCGGAGCCACCAAGGCGCCTCACAGTACTTCAGTGCCGCGACTGGCATTTAGATCTATCACTGAAAAACGGCATTTATGTATCTTCCGTTCTGCAAATTAATCAGAAAAAAATTCAGCGTGTTACGCTGTAAATTTGCCTGATCGCGAGTAGTCACAGAAAGTAAAAGTGCACGTCCTGCTCCATGAAGTTGAGCCAGAGAAATCTTTGTTGCCACAATTATTACTTAAACCAAGGAAAGTAACGATCGTTTCATGACCTTGGGAATACTTCTGTATCTCACACTCAGTTTTAATCAAATCTCGCATTCTTAGAATGCTTCTTATGCTGGCACTTTCTCACATTCACATTATATCGGAAAATACTTAGATACCTTGGTGTCTGAATACCCCTCTTGAAATATTTGTCTTACTATGCACACCTGAAGATGGCCTCCAACCACCAGTTAGTCAATATAACAAGATGATATTAAAAACTATGCCTAGTTCGCGCAAGCCGCCTCCCGTTTCAAAACGTTTAGCCGTATAGATCCATTCAAATGAGACGATTGGTGCGGACGCGCAACACACTAAAGGAAAGTGGCGCCACCTACCACGGTGATTTGAAACTAGCCAGTCTCTTCATGATAACACTTCAATCAGAACACGGGAGAACCCAATATTACTTTTGTCAATGCTTATTTTGTATTATTCACGTTGTATCGGTGTGAGCCAGATTATTCATGAATCAATCAACCTATGTATGACCTTGATGCTGACGGAGCACCAGACAAAACGCTCCCAAAGTCGGCTTCACGTGGTTTGGAGCCTGTCGCAAATTTGCCAGCAAGACATCCAGTATAAAATAGACTTCATATAAAAATGATACTCTGGACAATTGATTAATAAAGAAACAAATAACGAAAAGGCGCATACATTTTTCTTTTAACAGCCTTATTCAAATCAAAACAGAAAAAAAGGATCCCGTAAGCACAAATGCTTATATTTACGATAATTTATTGATGTAATTATTGAGTAGAGTTCTGAACGACGTTTTCTCGGTCACTGCTCAGCTTCGCAAAAATGCAGCTTGCAGTGTGCAGACACGTTCCTTCTGACTGCTTAGAGTAGTTTGGTTAAAACCGGTGCCGAAGGTGACTTTCAGCTTAAGCCATACGCAGTTACGGCATAAGCTGAAACGACCAAGTGATGACGTATTGAACGGCGAGCCGAGAACTTCAAATTACCGTGATAAAGTGTGTGGAGACGGAAATGCGGTGGCAGTGCTCTTTGATTCAGCCTGATCGCGCAAAAAAGTGCCCCCAAATATAATCTATTAAATTCGTAAGTGCTCTGGTGTAACGGCGATTTCAATCGGAGTCTATTTGGTAGGAAACTGGAAGAAAGGAAGAGCGACTTTAGAAAGGCTGAGTACGTAGCTTTATGGTATGAGGCAAAAACAGCCCATACAAGAGACAAGGCTACAGAGAAGGATTATACAGGAAGACTAAATAGGCGTTGGTAGAGACCTGTGGGCAGTGTTTTACGGAACGGCGTTCCTATAACGCATTCTTTTTAGAAGGAACTTAGAAACGCCAACGTTCCCTCTAGCATCCGTGGAACTGGAACGGGAACTTGTTACGTTTTTACGAAAACTTAAAAAGGAACGGCGTTCCCTTTTTTTTCGTTTAGTGCGGTAATTTTTCTTTCGTTTCTAACTCCAAAAGAATACAAACAACAACTTTACGAAGAGCAAGATCTCGTTAACGTTTTTATACTTATTTTAAGGTTTGTTTGTGGGGCCCTCGCTTGGTATTAGTCACGTGCAGGCGAGATGGTGGATAAAGACTCTTTTTTCAGTCGCCGAGAGTGCGGCACAAAAGACAAAACTTTTAGTCGAAGGAAACGTCACAGGAAGACGGACCTCTCAAACTCAGCTACGTTCTTTTGCTTCCACGATTCTTCGTACAACCAGAAATCTGAAGCCGATTACAGCCATCACTAAATGTCCACTAAGAGACCTACAGTTACAACAACAGACCAGGTTACCAGACAGCGAACTCACCTTTGTAGCTCGGATATTGGTCACACAAAATATACTGAAAAGTTAACCTTCATTCCCCCTTCCCATCTTCTCCACCTTTAAACTGAACAAGGAATCCCACCTTCACGAAGAGGGACTGGTAGTTTTCTAGACTGAGTTCCCAAAAGCCCTACGTTCTTCTGCACTTACTCGTCTGCGGACAACAACATCGAGAAGCAACTGTTGTTAAGTTCAAACAAAGCACGTAGATTGAAACTTGTGAGGTTGTTGTAAACCACTTGTAGAATGTAAGGCAACACGTAAAAAAAAAAAAACTACCTTTTTTTTCGCTTTATCCTATAATAAAGAGGAATATGATAAAACGCTGAAATTTTTAAAGATAAATATATCAACAAATATAACCTTGGTTCCAGTTGTTTTCTTCTCCCGGTGTCCTTCCATCACGGCGTCGAAATTCGTATTCATGCCTACCTTTTGAAAAATTAAAATGCGTAATTATTTTTTTATTCCCCGACGCCCTCTACCGGTACCGCTTGGCTGGACCCGAGTAAGGGAAACGCATTTTGCTGCCAATTTGTCATTCCTAGCTAAGGTTCTCCATTGCTGCAACCAGAGCTACAAAACTGTCAAAATTAGTTGATAAACAGCTTGCCTTCGCTGAATCCACGAGCCCTCGCAATAGTGTCTGGCTGCAGCAGTGTGCAAATTATTCTAGTCTTGACAACGTGGCTGGTTAAATGTTACGATGAGTTTGGGCGACAACAGGTGTGGCGCCATCTTAGGTTTCCGCCCCATGAGGTCGCGGCCAATATTATCGATTTTAGGTGAAAGGTTCGCTGGTGCGGGTAAATACGACGGTGGAAGCTTTGAGTCTAAAGCGCCGTTCACACACTTGCAAACGAGAAGGAGCGAGAGAAACAAGACCAGTTTTTAGGCTTCTTGCGACGCCGTACGACCTGCTCCGCAGCAGAGCATCCTGTTCTCAGCCGTCGCAAGAGGCTTAAAAGCAGCTCTTGTCTCTCTCGGTCCTACTCTGCTGCAAGTGCGTGAACGGCGCTTTCGAGTAGTTTGCTTTTAAAAACGGAGACGGGCCAAAATGGACAGTCCGGCACTACTTTTACTTTCGTCGAAAAAAGTATAATTATTACTGATACAGTCACCAACAAGATGAGATTGAGAAAGGGGAACTCTAGCTGCCCCACCTTTAGCGCGAGCTTTCTAGCTTCGATAACGCTACGGCGCGCCGTGCATCTCGAGCTCTATCGGGCAGCTAAAGCACGATGGAAGGCATGGAGAGCGTGATGGAGGCCGGGCGTCAGGAGGGCACGCCCTGTCGGTTTCATTCTCTCCGTGACCTATCAGACGTCAAAGTGAACATTTTCTTTCATCTTAGAAGGCCGGACATACCAACGCTGCGGGCCGCGCACGTCACAGATGGCCTCTTTGCTCAAAATGATGTTCGCGCTATCCTTTGCCACGTCCACTTACGTTCACACTAACAAACCATTTAATCTAAGAATTAAAAATATGAATTGAGATAGAGCCAAGATAAGGGAGATCATGTGCGAAAAAAATGATCAGGCAAAATGCATCGAAGCGCATCCCAAAACAGGGAAAAGGGACACGTCAGGTAACAATAGTCCCGCAGTCTAGAACATATGACGCTTCTCGTGGGAGTTCCACTTTTCGTATCGGCGTAGCGCCACCGGTGTATTGTTAGCCAGGCTTGACTGTCTTAGCCTACGCTAAGCAAGCGTGCACGTTACACTGGTTTTCAAGCGTTAATACAATTACATAGAGCTGGTACTAAGGTAGCGACAGTAAGCACAAATATCAGACCGAAATTTATCTCCTGAAACCGACGAGCCGGGTTCTAAGACATACCTTTTATGTGCGCTTAAAGAATTCATACTGTTCAGCTGGTCTACGTTTTAATAAGGCATGCTTTTCAGAATGGAATGTGGTCTATTTATTGGGCTGCTTCTTTATATATTTCTTTGTGAGTGTGTATCCTTGGGTCTGGTTGGGGAGTAGGGGGGTTCGCCGTCGCATAAATCTTGACTTCGGAGATGGCGGTAAGAATGTTTGACGCGCCTGTGCCCTCAGGAAAACAGTGGTCCGTTTCCCACGCAGCTCAAAGCCCCCTGGCCGCGAACAAGATGGAGCCTCTCGATATAGTGCTCGTTTTATAAAGAAAGAGAAACTGACGAAGACAAATTGAACGCCATCCTATGGCGGCTTTTGTTTTTCTTTTTTGTTGAGGTTAAAAAAGCCCTTCGTCTTGCTTCGAACACAGACTTTCGGGGTACGCCTCGAGCGCTTATGTCGCGATCAATCATGGAAACTGCCCCCACACCGATCAGCGACATGCAGAAGAGAAGTTAACCATGACGATGAGATGCATTTTTTTAGCTTTGTATGGCCCGCGCATTTAGGCCACCTCTGGATACGCTGGCGATACCAACTGAGCTAAAACTAAGACGCCTTGCTCTTTTGTTTTCTTTAAATGTATGATTTCTGCCAGAATGTTGGTTCATTGAACGCACTTGTCATTGATATCAGCAAAAGTTTGTTCTTTCGGCTATACTGTCAACCTGCTTGATGTGCGAGAAAAAGAAAACAGCACGGGCTTTTTTAGCACGGCGAGGGAACTTGGCTGACGATGTTGACTCCACAGGCAGTAAAACTACCGCATATACATAGAACGCGGCTATAGAAAGGCACAAAGCGATGGAAGGTTTCATGTTGTGCACATTTCAGCTAGCTCTTTAAAGAGAGGTTGATCTTCCACTGACACCTAGTAATGCTGGCTTTATGCTGCTAAGTGCCATTATTAGAGTATGTTCGTCGTTTAAAGTCTTCTTTTTTTTTCTACGTTTACTACTAGTATGCGAGGCACGTGCATAACACAGCAGTTGACGTGCATAATGCAGTCGTGATTAGAACACAGCCTCCAGGTTGAAACCATCTGGCAACTAGGAACTGAACCTAAGACCCCTAGGCATTTTTCCTCTCTCTCCATTCGTCCTGGATTCAAAGTGGTGTCTCAACTACTAGAATCATGAGCCCAGTCATAAATTATAAGATGGTTTCGATCAGGAGGCTGTGTTGTGATCACAAGTGCGTTATGCACGTGTCTCTCATACTAGTAGTAAGCGTAGAAAAAATACTTTAAACGGCGAATATATTCAAATAATGGCATTTAGCAGCATAAAGCAAGCACTACCAGGTGTCAATTGAAGATCAACCTGACTCTGGAGAGCTAGTTGAAATTGGCACAATATGACACCTTCGATTGGTTTCTGCATTTCAAAAGCTGTGTTTTATGTATACCCGGTAGTTTTACTCCCTGTGCAGCCAACATAGTCTGCCAAATTCCCTCGTCGCGCAAAAAAAAAAAAAATGCTTGCTTTTAAATTTAAACATTAAAAAAACATTCCATGACTTCATAAGCCGCTTTGTGTCAAGCCTGTGAAGTGTATAAATTAACACGCTTTACATCCTAATGCATTCGAGCGGTAGGGTCAGAAGGCTTGTATTAAAACCTTGATTCAGACCCCATGCGCCATTAACATATCATCATTCGTGCCAATGTGCGTAGAAGTGCAGGATAATCACCTTTAAAAAAATAAAGTCAAATTGTGATTATGATCATCATCATCATCATGATTATCACACTTCACTCTAACAAAGGTTTTCAGTTTCTCAATTTCGAACATGGGTGGTGACAGCTCACACCCCTGAAAGCAAAAGTACTGTCAAGTCATACTTTTCTTGAGTGTACCCGTAAAACGCTATGAAGGTGTAAGTGCATTTAAAGTTCACGTTCGGTACCCATGCTTCGCTGCTCCAGACTATCGTCGTCACCTGTGCTGCCAACCATTTTTCATTTGTTATGCGCATTTCTAAGAACAGAATCGCTTCGTTTGATTTTCGCTTGCGCTAACTGCATTTGTACCTCCGAGCGCAATGTCAAAATAGTGTATGTTCATGTCAGATTTCTGCTTGTCTGACAGATACTTCGATTAGCGTTCCACACGTTTGTTCTCCGAATTTGTACTCAACAGCCGGTATCAGACCTTAGTTGTGGGTGTTTACAGGCTGTGCAATCGTCTGGTTTATGCATAGTTTTTTTTCTCTTCTCGTTTACCACCAGTCTGACAATTTGATGAGTCCGCCCGACCAGAGTATTTCAAGTCGCATGCATGCTGATATGGTTACTGTAGCTTCACCAATGAGGCTTTGATTTCACTAGCCAAAAAAATTCGAAACGTGATATGGGCCCATATTTCATTGCAAAGCATTTGATGCTAAAATACTCTGATTTCTAACATAAAGCGGTCACTAGCGTGTTTATAACTGCTGCCTGCTCTAAAACCTCTATGAGAGCCATGTGAGCTTTGAGGTGAAGCCTGGACTGTACAATGTAGGGTACCGTTCCTTACTCGGATCTGTCCTCGACCAAAGGGGCTTAGGAACTTGTTACCGATTGCAGGATAATAGACGTCATGCAGGTTTTGGAATATTCTTGTAGATCTTTCAAAATTGAAACGAAATACAAATATTGGCATACGAAAACCTTTGTTAAAAGCAAAAAAAAATATTGTAACTGTAGCAAACGGCTACTTTTACATTATTATGGTTATTAAAACTGAGCTCAGGGTTATTAAAACAGAGCTCAGAAACACCACAGTGACACCGTCGTGCGTCCAAATCCTCCGTAAGTTTAGTTTTTGTTGCTGAGCGGTTATTCCTTTTTGCTTGCCTTGCATGTTATTCACATTAAAACTGAATTAGATCAATCATTCAATAAGTGTTGCGCAATGCAAGCTAAAGACCCCAGGCGATCTCTTAATGCACGACATACGCATTTCGATATTCGATCGCGCAACACTGGCTCTAGCTATTGCTTGAGCACGAAGCTAGTGAGTGAATCCCAGTCCTCGCCGAAAGCTGACGCAGCGGCCTTTGACACAATCTTAGCCGAGCTTAGGCCGACTGCTCAAACAGCTCTCGTGTCCGATCCCTGCTCAAATAACGTGCCCAAACAACGGCGGAGCCAGATAATTGACGTGGCAGCTACTAGATAAGGTTCACGTTTGAAAAACATTTATTGCAGGCATGTCATTCAGTCACCGCCATGCTTCTGCTCGTCTGAAGAAGCACGTGCAATAGAACTGTTGCAAAATTTGCATCGCGGGGGGGGGGGGGGGGGGGGGGGGGTGTAGGTAGAGGTGCTCGTCTGCGAGAACTGCGGCACCTTCTTCCACAATCGATCTTTTCAGTCACACGTAGTAAAAGCTGTTAAAACAAAATGATATCTATGACAGGCTCGCATAATTCGTGCTGCACTTTCCTCGCGGCCTTTTTAGGATTTTAGCAAACCCTTCTATTAGAAGGCTGCGATGCAAACCTACACGGAATGCTCCACTTACTCATACGGACGGGGAATCAGCCGGGTAACACTTCTTCACTTCTCTCTACGTGTGCGCTAATACCCTTTAGATGTTTAAATACCAACTACCCCAATTATGAACCCTTTTACAGGGCATAACGTGTTGACCATGTTTGATCTTAAGTGTTCGGACGAAGTAAATTCCATTAAGGAAGCAACGAAATCTCCATCACTACAGGGATGCATAGAGGCGGCCTCGAGTCACAAAATGTCCGTGCGTATTCTTTCGCTGGCATCCAAGTTTCCCTGGAAGGAGTGTTGGTCTAGCTGGTACACGTTTACGATGAAAAACCGCGTGAAAAACACAAGGACACAGGAGAAAATTACACAGAGGACAACGTGCTGACCATCAATTTTTAAGAACACGCGGGCATATGGTCTTCTTTTTCTTTCAGAGTGGGGTCGGTTGTTTTTTGTTCGTTCGAAGGAGAATTTATACAAGGTCCGAAAAAGCTATCTTACTATCCCTGACGTTCACAGATGTTGCTAAATTGGAGTATTCTTCTCTTTTTAGCGAACTGCAAATGTTCGCGAGGTCTAATGTTTAAGCATCTACCGGTTTGACCGATATCTGCGTGTCCGTGGAAGAATCTATGGACAGTCTGTGAAGTCCCATTTTCCTGCGGAAACTCATACATTGTACAAACAGGGAGACGCTTAAACAGAGTTCTCAAACCTCACAGTTTGTTAAGAGGTGGAGCATACTCCCACTTACCAAAGCATTACCGTGACTGCGGCAGTAAGCCACGGTTTAGCGTAACAAATATCTTATAAAAACACCAATATCTAATTTTTCTTGGGAGATAATTGAGGTATACCATAAAACAAAAAAACGAAGTGCGTCAGCCAACCGTATGTGAACCTCAGGGACAGTGAAATTGCTTTTTTGGACATTGGATAAGTTCTCCTTTGAAGAAACGAAGAAGAAACGACCCAACAGTAAAAAGAAGGCCTTCATGCAGGCGTGCTTTTCAAAATAAGAAATCGGATAATCAGCGCCTTGTCCTGTGTGTAATTCTTTACTCTGAGTGCTTGTCTTTTTCACGCTGTTTTTCGTCATGATCCCCTTGAAGTGCCTGCACACGGCATCGCTACTAAATCAAAGAAAAATGAGGATGTGAGTGAGGAAGGGAAAATAAAACAAAAGAAACGGAGCTTGCCATCAAGAAACGCGAAAGAAAAACAAACTAGAGAAAAGAGAGGGTTGTGCTGAGGATAAAGGCCAAACCTAAAGCACAACTTTAACCAGACACTACAAAGAGCGGGCCCCGATTTCTCGGTCTCTGTAACTCTTCTCTCCAAGACGTAATCGGACGACACGCGGAGAGCGTCGAATGGACCCATCGACCCGGCGTTTGGGGGCCCATCTGTACCACCCGAACTTCGCACACAACTCGGAATCGCGAAGATACAAAAAAAAAATAAAGAAATAAAAATGAAAAGCAAGTCCGTACCCCCGTTTTCTACGAGGCCGCAAGAAAATGTGGTGTGTTGTAAGAAGCTTGCATAGGCTTTGTCATTTTGTTGTGTGGGCCTCAGATGGCTTGCGACGAGATGTTCGATCTTTCTGTCGGGGCTTGCACAAAGAAACGTGAAGACGAGTCAACCCATTCCATCTGACAGTTTTGTTTATCACACAGCGGAATCTTCTTATTATAGCTTGAGCTGACAGTCGGATTCTAAAGAAGGAAACAAGAAAGTTGAATTAATGTGCTCCTTATAAAATCTCTAACTCGAACGCGGAAATTGCGATCGTACGCTCGAATGGATCAGAGCTTGCATAGAAAATAAGGTATCACGCATCATGGGATGCTGCCGTCCCCATATCTTTGCGGAAACGAGAGCTATGTATAACCACCGAAGAGATGTTCGCACGCCCTGGTGTTGCCAACGCGAACCGGGAAGTACCGCTTATTGGGAGAATTTCGACATTCATAGCAATTATCGTAAGCATAAGTTTACGATAATTCAAACTAGTGGCTAGTTAAGAGTTTGACATTGCAACATACTTTTGTTTCTGTTAATTATGCATGAAACTACTGTAATATATTCACAGAGTCTTAGCACTCTATCTACTGATTGCGGCATTCTACGCCAGAAGCGTGTTTTTATGTGTGTTTCTACGATTCTATAAATAATTGCGTTCAATTTTACTACGTATTTTGCCGAGAAAACATATTTTCCGGGGAGGAATCACTGGTTTGCAACTGGAAGGCGAGAGTTAACAAAAAGGGGCCAAACCACCGTTCCCGGTAAGGCATTAGGTATGATCACGCATTCACGTCGTTGAAGTGGTAGCTGTAATTTGTTTTTTATTTTATTTTCCTATGCACTTAGAAAGTTAAATAAAAATCTTAATCGTTTGGTCAGTAAAAACATTATCCAACAGTTACACGCCTACCACCATTTTCACGCCTACGCGACATTTACGCAAAATGAATGACGTTTTCAGGTCAAATCGGCTTTTTATCAAGTTTGTCTTTACGTCCAAAATTGTTGATAAACGTTTCGTTTGACCTCGAAAACGGTTTATTATAAAAGGAACCAGATTTTAAAGATTACTAAGACTAAAATTTGTATCCAAGCAAGCGGATGAAGTTGAAAGTTGGTATTTCTGTTAAAATAACTTTAAAAAATGTTTACAAAAAAAAAAACTTCTTTCACGCGTTTTTGTGAGGCCACACTGTAATTCAAATTAACAGGAGTATGTCGAAAGTCACATATGACTTTGCGGCGGTGGTGACGCAACCTGGCGGCGCACAGGCCTACCACGTGAACAGCGGCGGCTCTCGTGTGTGCCAACTACATATTCGTTCTGCGCCGCAAATATAACCATAAATGTTTTGCTTCATTGTAAATTCGTTTCAATTTATCCTTTTTCCATCTAGCCTGTTGAAGGAAATTTTTTTTTTCATTTGCACGTGTTTTTAAAGAGTTTTAAAACCCTCTTTCTTCTCCACCGAGAACCACTGTCTGTGCGTCAGTTATTACTGTGTCACTGCTGAAGATGTCTAGCATCTGAGCTCTTGTGAGCAGGCCGTGAGTACGAAAATAATAAAATAGATGTCGAGTTGGCTTTTCTGGTGAGTTTGGCTTATGCATGAGGCCTCCGGAGATGTTCTCCTTGGCACCTTACATCAAGATAACAGCTTCCTTGCTTCGGGTGCTCGAGGATCGACACGGTTGCTGGTCGAAAAACACCTCGACAAAGCGAACGACGCTCTCGTTAAGGCATTGAATTTATGCTTGAAGAAGCTTTTTGGCGCGTTCTCTCCACTGTTGCTTGGTGCACGTAACTCGGCGCTCAGCCTTCAGTACCTTCCAGCAGGCGACCGACGCTTCATGGTTCTCAAATCAATTTCGTGGTGTGGTCTCCAAAGCGAAATAATAGTTCGTGCTCCGGTGTCCATTTTTTACCGCGGGCCACTCGTTCATAGTGTTGCAGCCAATCATCGATGTGCTCGTGGACCTCCCCGTATAAAGGCGTCGGAGTCCGGGTGATACGGGCAGGTATACGACGACGGCGGTGGCCGGGTCTGCGACGACGGGTTGTCCATCACTGGCCTTGTTGACTCCTTGGTCTTGAGTGGCAAAAGTTCAAATTACTGGGGTAGGCCTTAGGCGCGGCAAGTTGATCGAGTCTCGGTTTGCTCTTCGTTGGGTCTTCATGAACATGGGGTTGGACTTGCACTGCAGTCTCTCGAAGGGGTACGCTGGACAGTCATGCATTACCCAGTGCCTCCACCAAAATGTCACAGATGACAAATTATGAGGCGGAAAATAACTGGAGAAATTAAGTATTTTAATTAGTTGTACTTGTGCCCGAAACAGAACAGAAAAAGGTTAGCGTTGCAGGCGTCGATGTCGGCGAAACAGCAGGGTCTAGCGCTGGGGCGAAACTGACCTCATATTACCACGCGGAGCGCCTTTTCTAGTCGCGCGGGTGTCACGAACATTCGAACCAGGATGTTCGGCCTTCGAACAATCTAAACGAGAAGCTTTTCGGACGTTGTTAAAACTATTATTACAACGCAATAATCAAACTTGCGTGGCCCTCAGGAATCGAACTTGGGGCCTCTATGTGCGTGTCGGGTCTCTTGCCACTGGTCCACGCACGCGGGAATATACAAACATGAAAAAATACAGCAGCCCTTTGTAGAAGAAAGGGTGAAAATTGCCTATTAAACTTAAAAATTAGAAAACCGATTTTTTATTTAAAAGCCATTGTTGAATACGGCAGTGTTTCGTCTGTAGCGCCGTCGCAGATTGCAGCACAGTGCAGCTGAAGTTTTGTTGTCACAGACGAAACTGGCGCTTCGCACACTAAGGTGTAAGGTGTCTTCGATATTGCCGACCCTTGCTTCTTGCCGCTTCCCCCTTCTTTTTCTCGGCTATACGAAAGATAAAAACAGATATTCCGGCAAACTGCCTTGCGGTGTGACTTTATAGAGGGCTGTCGAAAACCCCCCGCGTAATTGAAGAGCTCTAACGAACATTTCCAGTACACTGCTCCAGTAAAAGTGACTTTTTAGCAATGCATAATACAATATGCCTGGACCACGGGAGAGGAAGGACGCGAGTGACTTGACATCATGCAGCGGAGACCCCATGAGGTCTGAATATGCCCATGCTCTACTAGAGCTGCCAGCGGGATTACTCGGGGCTTGGAACCGGGTGGAAGCTTCAAAACACTTTTCACGCGATTTAAAAATATCTAGCCTGCCTTAAGATACAGCATTTCGCAGGCATTTAAACTCGTCATGAACAGAAGAACGAAAGTTGCATATGCGTTATTCTTCGTGAAAACATGTCTTGTGCTCGGATCTTCTTTCTCTTAACTTCTTTGTTTCCTTTACAAAAATTCCTTGATATACGAATGAAAATAGCTTGGGGTCGTAGTACAGACGCCCAGCAACTGGCTGCAGGTTAGAGTCAGCGCTGTGTGAAAAAGTGTGCTTTACTTAGGAATCTTTATTGACGCTGTCTACTTTTAATTTTTACGGCCTCTGCTTTCTTGAGAAAGGCGCCATGCTTTCCGGTTTTCTGTTCCACACAGAGTCAAATACAGATATGTGGATATTTTCTTTGTGCATTTTCTATTAATCAATGCCATGGAACACAATCATTTCGTTGCCTATTGTATTTATAAAAAAACGAAGCACTTCACTTTGATTTCATGAATGACAAAATGTGAGTAAAGTACTAGAGGAAAAAAAAAAGCGTCTTCCGCAATTAAATGTTCTAAAACAGCATTATTTTAACATTCTTTTTATTTTTCGGAGAAGCTTTATTTTGTTTATAAAAGCTGCCAGGGCAAAGGTATTGTTTAGTTGTTCTGAATCGCGAGCACCTTTACGTTATGCTGACAATATAAGTTGCTGCTTTGGACATTTTTTTTTTTATTTGCCGGAAAGTCTCGTTTTGCCCATCTTTGAGAACTGTAATGTGCACGGCCTGCCCTTCTGGGGCCTTTAGTGTTAATCGAAAGGGGCTTCGCTTAAGTAAGCGAAAACCTTTTTTTTTTTTTCTGGCCTAGCGCGTTGCTGTGTATGCGCAATATTCTCTTTTTCTGGTTTATTATCTGGGTAAGGCCTAAAGACAAACAAGTGCGGTTCTCTTTTCTTTGCATTATATGCACGGGACTGGGTTGCCAGAAATAGGCGCTCATTGAGCCACCCTCCGAAATTATCCGCCCCCGAATTCTGCCGCCTTTGGGGACTGCTCACTCTGCCTACTGGTGAATCCGTCCCGTGTTTTTGGTGTTATATTATTATTACTATACTGATAGAAATCTCGTACAAACTACAATTCGATAGTTATTTAAACAGGAGACGTAAAGGCACCCTCTAACTGTTTTTCGGTTGGTAGTAAGGAATTTACAACCGGGACTTTGCTCACTGCATATCGTTTAGTGGGCCGAAGTGACAGCAATCACGAAGCTAAATAGCCAAAAGCCTTCTATCCAGAACGGAAAAGCAAAAACAACAAACATTATTTATGAATGTTGTGAACTGAGTATTCGCTTACTTGCGTGCCAAGTCAAATCAACATCCCTCATTTATGTGCCCGTGTATTATTCAGAACTAGCCAGAATGGCTAAGACTCCAGATGCAACACGCGCAGTGATTTTGATGTTTACTGAAGATGAATACAAATTGACTCATTGCTTGATTGGTTGATCAAATAAAAATTGCCTTCTACCTTCACCCTAACTAAAAGAAACCTTACAAAAGCCCGTGAACTCCTCAAAATTATAATATGCAACTGAATGCGGGGACCAGGCTAGTCGGTGATAAATGATTTGAATGGATAAGTCAATATGGACAATGTGGACATATTTCCTCTGCGGAAATTGACAACTACTTTCTTTTATAGTGAAAATGATTCACTGAGATAGTGGCTGTCACTGATATGAAGAGACCTTTTTGATAAAAATAATTGTTCAATGTACGCGGTCACTACAACCTAAAAAACTGTAGTCTTCTGCTTCAAGTAGGGTAAATGTGAAAAAAATCTAAAACGTAAAAAAAAGTAAACGGCGGGAGGGCTAAGGCACTTGAGAGACAGATTAAAAAGGACGATCCGAGCTTTATTTTTTTTTTATTCTTTTTTTTTATATACGCGAACGAGGTGAAAACGGCCAGTATTAGGCTGCGTTAATGTCCGGAAATGGCGTAGTGAATAGCCAAGCACCTAAAGCTTTCTATCGCGTGCTAATAAATCTTGTTCTGCTCGCGTTAATTTGACTGTAGTCTCTAACGCCAAAACTGTTCCACACGGGATGGATATTTTTGCATTGGCTCGAATATCCTCTCCCAAGGGACTAAAAGAGGGCCGTTAGGGGTATTTTAATTACGCTGCAGAGCTATGACTGGAGATACTGAACCCTTCGAAGGAAGCCAAAATAGTGTAGCCTGACGGGAACAATAAGCTGGGAGAAATTAAAGGTATGGGGACATTCACCTCGCGATATTTTTCAAAGGGCACCCTTGGTTTATTTAATTTATTAACTTTCCAATGATTGAAGAAACTTCAATGACTGTGGTGGTATGGCTGTTCAACAACATCAATTTACATGCATAATAATACTACGGATAAAGTGATGAGAGAAATAATGTAGATATACTGAGTAGGCAGGGGAGCTGGTTGATGTTACACGTTTTTAAAAACCGGAGACGACGGACGAAAAGGGGACAATACACAAAACACGACATTACATTTCAAAATTATATTTTCCTCTTTATGACAAATGTAAAAGAACTTGTGTTAACCCTTCGAAATGGCGTTTTTGATATTTTTATTGTTTTCAAATAAAATATGTCTGGCAAAAAATGTATTTGCTCTTTATTGTACCCAGTATAATTTAAATAAAAATACCGAATAACATTATTGTACGAGGATCTTTGAATTGGGTTGCTATTCCCCACATGCTTGCAAGAGCAGGATTTTTTTCTGTATATGCATAGCATCCAAAACTTAAAAACTCTATATATAAAAATAAAAATAAAACATTTATTTAAAA
This sequence comes from Ixodes scapularis, assembly GCF_016920785.2. NCBI lineage: Eukaryota > Metazoa > Arthropoda > Arachnida > Ixodida > Ixodidae > Ixodes > Ixodes scapularis. The sequence goes on along the minus strand of NW_024609861.1, from coordinate 56,215 downwards.
GTAGACCAAGCACAATACAATTAAAAAAATCGTTCAGTTTTACTATATAATAAAAACGATGTTTCCCGTAACCGAACTCAAGTAACGTTTCTGCCAGTGTCATTAATGAATGTTCCCAAAGTTCTACATTCGATTAAACTCAAAACTAACTATTCGCAACTCTCACGGACTATAGGGGGCAAACTAGTTCCTATTGAAATGTCTGCCATCTGGACGATCTTCGTAGAACAGCAGATGTAGGTTGGGTCTGCGGCGTGCAGGGAATTCTAATTTTGCGACATACGAGCGATATAAGAACGTTACATCACATACTTGCACGTCAGAAAGGTGTAGGCGAGCACCTTCAATCTCAGGTTACTTACTGCATAGTACAGCCCAAAATAAGTTGACAATGCGTAGAAAGTAAATAAAAAAACTAAAATTTAAGAAATTCGTCCATGCGAAGGCATGTGTACAATTCATTAAAAACTGCCTTACTTGTATATTTTTCAGTTCACGTATAACAAAAACACACCAATTTGACAAGTGTATTACAAATCAGTGCCTCGACCTTTCGGTCGATACGCGTATGAGTTAATTAGCGAGACGCGTCATTTAAACTTAAACTCGACCATCGTTGCAGAAATCTCTACAGGAGCCTTATGCTAAAAATCACCGATACAAAAAGGTTATATCGAGTTAGGAAGACAGTTCTTGCCGATGTCAGTATCCGCCACCGTTGTACTAAAAACATGCACACATGCTGAAAGGATGGTTCATTTTGTTTTTGTTCGTTTTGACCGAGGGCTTACATATGCGTAACGCACGATCCCCTCCGATGACAATTCAAGAACTTGTCTGTCCGTGTTCCTTGTTCTTCTTAAGCATCTCTAGCGATTTTCTTGTCTTCATTTCTCCAGTGTCAACATTTGTAATGTACGGCCGAGCTACACGAGCTGGCGCTCGCCTTAGTGTTTTAACTGTTACTAAAAAATGGTAATTATTAAATACAACCAAACCATTATCAGTTAGTCGTTCAAGAAGAACAAGGCAAATACGGGCGGAAGACACAACTTTCCATTTGTTGCCAGTCTTCGTCCGTTTCGTCTTTGTATTTATGAGGAATACCGCCAAGCTCGCCATCGTACCATCATTCGGTCTGTTGCGCGCACGTGCTTTCCCTCAAATTCTCCACTCACCAGGGTGAAGAGTGCGCTGGCAAAACTCCCTTTCCGCACGGACTTCCAGCAGCAGCATCGCTTAAGTATCGCCATGCAGACGGCGGTGCACGTGGCATCCAAACACTCCGCGATATTCCGGGACTCTGACACGCAGCCCATCGAACGGGCCCGGGTCGGTCGTCGCTAACCGCTCCCATTCCCTAGGTGCCTCCCCCTTTCCCTGGCCGCCTCCCTAGGCCGTTCCCTAGGAGAAGCCTCCCGGTTTCCTTTGCGGTGGACGGGGATCGCTTAAGCGGGAAAGCGGCGAGTCGATCTCAAACGGTCTCATATTGCGGAGCGCTCCTCTTTGTCGTTAAGTATCGAATGCCAATAATTTGGAAGTGTGGTTGTATTTTCTTAAAGCCTCAGAAAACAAACTACAGTCTTTTCCGCCTAAATAGCCGTAATAAAAAAAAAAGTTCGAGTCCTCGCGTAGTGTTAGTAATTGGCCTCACGATGAGGTAAAATCTTATATTAGCATATGCGTTTAAAATTATTTCTTTGGTACCTCTTAAAAATGTATATGTTTTAACGTGAAAATGATGTGTTATGCTGTCAACAACTTTTAGCAGATATTTCACGTAGCCCGCATTCTGTTCCGCTTAGGTGAAGTTCTTTTCTTGATGAAACAACGAGTTTAAGTGTCACAGCAATTTCAACCCCGCCAATAGTAATTTTGTAGTCAAATAATGTTCATTGCAGTAAAACTTTCAATTAGATTGAGATTAAATACAATATAATATATAAATTCAATGCATCTTGCATATAACAATACTGGTACAGACTTTTCAACTAAAGGAGATGAAAGCTTGAAACATATGTAGACGGCTGGCAGCCATTGGTGCATTTCATTTCTAGGAGCAGAAAAAGTGCATGTATAGGCCTGCGGCATTTGCATAGGGTCAGGTGTATTTCTTGTGCATTGCGAATATTTTCATGCATTGTTTGGCCGCTCGATCTCGCATGGGAGCTTTACGTGCCAAACCAACGACGGGCATCTGGCCTTAATCTCGCATGCAGTTTCATTACGTATATATCTAATCTTTCCAGTACAAATATCACAAATGGAACAAGTACAAGCAAAGAAGACAGAGGTGGCGAAAACTTTCAACTAGCTTTTATGGGGAAAGGGCTGGCGTATTTAAGCACCGTAACTTGCGTGCGTAATGGCACCATAACCTAAAAACAAAAATAATATATATATATATATATGGTGTTCCACGAAAGGTGGACAAGTTCGATATTGCAAAAACTGCGTGTCGCAAAAAAAAAAAAGAAACAAAAAAGGCTTGTGCGTTTTTGTTTTGGGCCCGGGGCCTATTTAGGAAAATTATTAAAGTCCGCGATAATTAAGTTCTTAATTATTTTTCAGTATTTAACTTTTTTAATATTGTGTTTAAGCCTTAAGGGCATGGTTTCAACTAGAAAATTGCTCAGCATCATCAAAAAACACTAAATCGCAGCAGAGGTTGGTTGCACTATCTCTCCACGGGGCGCGGTGCCGCCGGGGCCGAGATGCGCTTCGATAGAAAACCAAAACCTAAAAACCCGTCGAATTTGTGCGGTTTTTCAGAAAGCCTTAAAATGCTTCGCGTGCCTTCTATCGTTCTGCAATTTGTTGATTTAGTGTTTTTTTTTTTGATGATGGTGAACAATTTTTTAATTGAAACCATGCCCTTAAACACAATATTCAAAAAGTTCATTACGCAAAAATAACTGACAATCTAATTATCGCGGACTTTAATAATTTTCCTAAATTGTCCCCTGACCCAGAACCAAAACCACACAAGCCTTTTGTTGTTGCGTCGCGTAGTTTTCGCAATATCGAATTTGTCCACCTTTCGTGAAATACCCTGTATATATATATGCACCACCAAATACTTAGCTAATCGAGTAGTGCTGATGTAGTATCATAGTAATAATATTATTAATAATACTTTACTTCCATCCTTTATGAGGGTGGAGCCCAAGAAAAAATCTGCAGTAAACAGCGTGAAGAGTCCTTGAGCCCCTAAAATGACCAGCAGAAAGCGTGCGGGAAGACAAACAAAAAGCAACATACTAGCCTGCTAGATATGTTAGTGCCCAAAACTAAAAGAACCCTTTGCAAAAAGGAGAGAAAATGATCATGTACAAGCATATAATAAGCGCCAATCTCTAAAGGTTAGACTTTCTACATCAACGTTATTACTGCTAAGACTGTTTAACAAATGCGGGAGCGTGGAACTTATCATTTGAGAGCAATAATTTGTTCGCTGCGTGACCATCTTACATTTCTCTGGGTTACGGGTAAGATACGGCGGGGAAGTTTCCATCAGCGACGCAAGGTTTTTCAAAAGACATGTTCCTCTTGTTTTTTTTTGTTCGTTTATAACTAGTGGACAGCCGATATTGATGTAACTTGTGAATAGTGATTATTTGAAAGTTCTTAAATAAATCAGCGGTATGGAAGTCACGTGGCACGTTATATAATCATCTCAATATTTTATTTTGTACCATGAACAGTTTTTTTCAATATCGATAAATGTTCTGTGAATCATTGTTATAAAGTAAAACCTACGCATAACATCATAAACTCACGGCCATTTTTCTTAACATAAAACGCGTCTGAAAGCTCACGGACAACCATAACAAGGCTCCCTGTCATGTGTCTTAATTTCCCGAATCCTCAAACTCTGTGCGCACATGCCGCAGTAAACTGGCAAATGCGAACCAGATTTATGTTTGCACAAAGCGTGGGTTTACGTGCTCAACCAATAATGTGCCAGCCATTTTGTCTGATGTAAGTCTTCCCACAATTCATGCAATTTCTCACCGAGTTGTAAGTTTATCCGTACCGAAAAACGCTCAATACAGCTCAGCAACATACTTTACTATATATGATGTTCTTAGGACTTTGCGAGTTTCGTCAGCATTTCTTTTTTTTTTTATATATAAAAATGCTTGGACTACCAGTTTGTGTTGGAAGGTTTTAGATGTTGCTCAAATTACTTAAAACTAACGATTGAACACCCAGCGAAACGCGTTTTGCTGTTCTTAGAAGTCTGTTTGATATTTTAATCCCCTTAACATATTAGTTAAATGTACAGTCTTTTTCAATGGTTTAGAGCCCACCGCGCCCACGGCCGGAGCAGGCTCGCTCACGTGCAGCGGCACTCTTGTCGCCGGCACTTTCAGGCGGCGAGAATTTTTACAACGAGGGGGAACTTTGTTCTCGCTTCGCGCTCTCCTTTTGCCGTACGTGTTGACTGCTTTCGTTGCGTGCTACTACAGTGCAATGGCGCTGCCCTAGCAAGTGATGGCGCGCTACCCTTTGCGCTTTATAATCGAAGCACCGCCCGCCGTCACAGTGAAATCACGTTGTCTTCCCGTCCCTTATATTAAACAAATCATTATATTCCACGGTGGATAAACACGTTTTGTCACGTGCTCAGGGGTGACATCATGCACAATAGTGGAGCGTTCATTTCACTTCCGCCGCGCTCCTGGCTTGGGCGTCTGTTACAGACAGGAGTGGTTGCGAAGAAAATAGTATTTTCTCCTGATCTGCATTTTCGTCTGGAAAACCGAAAGCCTGGACGACTTCATATTCATTTACTTTGTTGCAAAAAAAAATAATAAAAAAAAACGCGCAAGAACGACGTTCCATAACAAAACCAGAAAGTGCACACGCAACCATTTTGTCCTTTCTTGTTTCTTTTACAACCATCGTTTTTGCGCGGTTTTTAGAGAAAAGTAAAGCAATGTCAAGTCGCCCAGCTTCCGATTTTTCAGACGACAATACCGATCTAAAAAAAGCATATTTTCTTCGCAAGCACTCCTGTCTGTAACAGACGCCCGAGTCAGCAGCTCGGCAAAAGTGCAATAAGAACACCCATATTGTGTATGATGTCAGCCATGAACACGCGACGAAACGTGTTCTTCTACCGTAGAACACAATGAATTGCTTAATGTACACAGAAGGAAGACAAACATGTAATTTCACTTTGACTGCTGGCGGTGCTCCATTTATAAAGCACAGTGGCAGGGCAACATCACTTCCTACGGCAGCGCCTCCGCACTGTAGTTCCACGCAACAAACCAACACCGGCTTCAAGACAAGGCCGTAGTGCTGCCATTTCTTGCGTCATCAACGAAAGCCTACACTGGACACAGATTGGATACCAATTCGGCGTCAGCGCCCGGCTTCGAGTCAAGTTTGAGCCAAACGTTGACACAATCGTCCCGTTAAATTTGTGCCCAGCGTTGGCCTTCGCTAACGACGCCATTTTATGTTATCTAGGAAGTGTTGAACGAGTTATCTAGGAAGTGTTGAACGATTAGTTTCAGCGTCCAGGATAAGTGTACCGGTAAGGTCAATTGCTCAATATGCGACACCATCGGATTGACTTTACCAATACGCTTACCCTGACTATAAACTAATCCCCGCCAAAGGCTGGAATCCAGTCACATTCAAACTTCGCCAGGAAACATCAATAAGTCTCCTGGAGCGTTACCATCTGTATATGTCAACGGGCTCTCACACGTGACAGAACAACAACCATGGAAGAAGAAAAAGAGCGCGTCTTAACCGTCATAAAAAAAACACGAAGTATTACTCCTTTTCACCACATTCACCCCTAAAGAAAAGGCCGAAACGGCCTCGAAACGGTGGGTCCCGCTTTTAAAGCTTGGTTGGTCGTCCTTTATTTTAATAATTCATCCCTCAACCAGGCATACTTCTTCTGTCAAATGTTTATATTCGTGTGAATAAATGTGTCCTAGTGCTACAGAAGTTGTTCGCAAGACCCTCTGGGTAATGCTTGCATGTACATGTAAAAAACACAACGTTCTCTGAACGATCGATTGCGAGAGCACACCGTCTCACTTGAAAATATCTACATTTAGCACTTCCGAGTGCACTGCAAGTTCTGTGACTGTTCTTTCTTATTGGATAGGGTACAAGTCGAAAATGTTTTTTTTTTATTTATTTGTTTCAAAGTGCAGAACTTTACAGGTCTACGCAAATTGGCGTAATAAAATATTGCTACATAAACAGTGGTTCTAGACATGCTACGACACAAGGCAGTTCACAAAGCACAAGTCAACGCAAGGCACACCTAACACGTCACAAAACACAGTCAAAGCAAGTCACACGAAAACGGAACTCAACGCTACATAAACATGGGTTAGATAAAAGTGGCACTAAAAATATAATGCTACGCTGAAGCACGTACAGACACGTGCGATAGATATACAATTTTTCAAAATCGAACAAGTTTTGCAAGCTCGTAAGCATTAACATTACTAGGAAGTCATTATGTACTACCAAATTATATAGGCGCTAACACATACATACATCCGAAAAAAAATGTAAGATGCTCTTAGTGAAAAAAAAAATTCTAATTAGGTGGTGTAATGATGACGGGAAATCAGTCAAAGAATACTGTTCCTGGTGAAATTTATTCCACTCACCTATCGCTGACAGAAAGTAAAGACGTTTAAAAAAAAATTGATAAGCGCGAAATGGGGAATTAAGGAGCAATAATGAGAAGAAAGTTTTGAAAAGAAGATGGAAAAAGTGGCAAAAATTTACGCGTGCGACCAATACTCTTACAACAGCGATGCATCTGTACAGTAGCCGAAGAAAAATTTAAATTTTGACATCAACAGATAGCCTTCCTATAGCTGTGCATAGTGTCGATTACTGGCTGGTCGTGTCATGTGCATGCGTGATGCTTTCGGCTCTCTCCTATTCAAAAAAGCCATTTTATCAACGGGGAAAACATTCCATCTCGTTAATTTAGTTTTATTTCAACAATTGGATGAGCTTGCTTGTGGGAGAAATGCACTAAGTGACGTTGGAATTCCAAAAAAAAAAACATTTATTTGCGAGTTAGCCACCGTCCTTCGGGATTCTATTTGAGTCCGTGTCGTCTCGTGGCGTTGTTCTCGGTATGCCAACAAATCACCAACTAAACATTGTTTTAAGTAGTTGACCGTGTCAAAAGAAGTCAAATTCGTACACCCATCAATGATTGCAGAACACGACATTATTCCGAAATTGCTACCGCCACTTCTTTCTCATCTAGTCAAACAGCTGAGAGACCCATTTTATATAAAAAAAAGCAATCATTCCAAAACTCACAAGCAAGGCGACAAATGCCGAGTCAGTGGGCTGTAGAAGCATACATGGTATCTGGTATTATGCAGACCTGCTATAGCTCTTGCCCAGAATGCCTTCCACTGCCCAAACGTTAAAGATGGCGGCGCAGAGAAGGTGCATTTCGGGATAATCTGTACCGCTAGGCTCTAAGCGTGATTCAACGCGTAAGCACTTTGCCGCCCGGGAACGGGCGTAATCGACACCGAGCAGATCTCTCTTCTTAACCTCTTTGGCTTCCCTCTTTTAAGGGCCCGGTCGGAGACCCTTTTTTCAGTCTTTCTCATGTTCCCGACCAGTAAATTAGGTCGCCCCTTTTTTAGATCGTCTTTGTGCACGAACGGCCAAGGGAACACGCAGCTCAAGTACCATGGGTTTAGATTTACTATATTTGCTGGAGTTGTTGCCCCACCGAGCTGTTCCGTTCACAGAAATCTAAGAGCTAGCTTCACTTAAGTATCGTTCGGTGTTTTTTTTTATTTTTATTTTTATTTCTGCTACTGGTTCAATTCCTTTCTTTTTTTAATTTTTGGAACTGTACGCTAAGGTGACATTGTTGCGTCAGTGTCACGCCAGTTTGAAATCCTCACTTAACTTATACAACTCTTATTACAATGTCTGTAGCATGAGTCAATAATCATTATTGAAATGAATGGGCACTTCGCACCGCGTTACTAATGTTTCCATTTAATTTAAAATAAAATACTGATATGGACGTTAAAGCATAAAATTTGTTTTTCTCCTTCAAACAAATAATGCGAGAACTGCTTCACGCGCTTCTTTTCATTGGGTCTCAACTAACACAAGAACCTAATTATTATACACTTTATCACATAGCGTTTTATTTGATTTCACAAATGAATATATAATAAAAATATGCACCTCAATAACTTCTAATGATCCAATTGGTACTCCGTTTTGAAAGCAGCTGTGAATCAATACTTTGAGCCGGGAATCGAACACCGGTAACAAGATAACCGGCCAGGCGTCTTAACTTTTACACTCTTTATTGTATTAATCGCTACACTAGAAACAAAAAAATCCCAAACTCAAGTTTGTTTTTATAAATAATCGCGGATGTTTGACTATATTTTATTGCTATAAAAGGATAATTTACATAGTTGTTTAATAGCCACAGGGCACAAATGATCGTTTCCTTCCGCTGTGTAGCTGCCGTTAATCAAAAACAATACAGTAGCCGAATCGCCCAGTCCAACAAATAACTATTCTTGAGGCCGGCTTCAAGTCCAACAGCGATTGCGAACGAGGCGAATCATTTATACTTTATAACATCCATCTTGATACATACAAAAGTTGTTCAATCAGACCGAGCGTGTGCACAGTGTGCTTAGTGTACTGTATATCGTGCTTCCCCTCCCCGTTGTTTTTAAGCTCCACCTGTCACTTTTTGTGAAAACGTCCTTCTATAGAGGCCCCTTATTTGACGGCATGTATCGTGCTCTTGCGCCTCCGGGAATACACACGGGTGGCTCTCGCGGCAAGGTTTCGCTTGTCCGGTCGTTTCCTTCCGAATTTATCTGTTTTTTCCCCAACGTAATTTTACTGTTCTTTTTTTTCACTTTGGAACTGTGGGTCTGCTTGTCCAAAATCAATGACTAACGGCTAGCATTTTGTTCCTGTTCTTATCCTGTTTACAAAATGGTGCACCTTTTTCTTTGCTCAGAGTGTGCGAAAGTGTAACACCGATAGCATGTAGCACGTTCGCGCACATCGGGATTCTCACGTCGCCCTGTCAACGCGTCCGCTTCGTGCTGTCGTGCTTCGGGATTTTCACGTTGCCGTGTACGCGTTGCACGGGCGGCGTCTCGCAGGATGTTAGTTTTGAGGTTTCGCTGGCTTCCGCGACCTGCGGAAGCAAGCCGTTTCCTCCACGCTCGCTCCACGGAAGGAATACGGCCTTGGTACGGCGGCGCCATCAGGAGTTGTGAGGCAGTAACGACGCAAGTAAAGGCGCAGATTTTCTCGGTGTTGGTGAGTGGTGAAACAGTGTGGGGGGGGGGGGGGGGGGGGGGGGTAATGTTGACGTTAATCAATAAGGGTAGACGGGGATGCATGCAGATAAGCGAGTCCACCCTCTGCGGGGTAGGCGTGTGCGAAGCGACTAGTTTTGGGAGGACATATTGTATGTTTCTTGTTTGGTTCGAGAGGTAGAGATACCATACACTGTTAGCAAAAATAACACGCCCAGACGTGTAAACCGTTGTCCCATAGCGGACACGTCGAAACGTGTTCATTTTACAGGCAGCCATCTGTGTTTTTCGTCTACACATGAGGTGCTGTGTAAACTTAACACGATACACCGTGTTTTTCTTCCGCTAAGCACGGTTCAGCGTGTTGGCTGAGCGTGCTCATAAAACATGGCGGCCAGCGGCCGAGAACAGGCGAGGGACGAGCCCAGCGAGCCGCGCGCCTTTCGGCTGAATTGAAAGCACACAGGACGGCGTTTGTTCTCCTTCGATGTCTTTTATACACACTAAAACAGTCTCCAAGCGGCGGACGTAGCTACGCGCAAAAATACGTACGTGCGTCGTCGGCGGTCGGCGGCGTCGGTAGCTACGGTAGCTACGATCGAGCCGCTAGACAGAAAAGCGAACTTAAATGGACAAATAACTCGAGCAAACTATTTGAAATCGGGCGGTAACTTCCGCCACCTAGCGGGATTTCTAGCAGTCTATAAAAAAAGTTTGTTAATATGCTACGAGCCTACGACCGATCACAAGTAGACACAACCCCTACATACATCACGCACAGCGCCAATACCACGCATTACACACCACCGACATATACACAAACACAACACCCGACACTGCGCCCGACACTTCCTACTTAACATGCTTTTCTCTCCGCGGCCTATATAAGCTTGGCATGTGCGGGTGAGCTATTTAGTCGCTGACCGTTACAGATTTATAGAAGAAGACACAAAACACGGCGCAATGGACAGCCGTATGTAAGAACTCTTTGCATTTAAAAAGTATGGAGGCAAAATCTATAATGTTAGTCCGTTGCGAAAGATAACGATGTATTGACAATAAATCCTAAACCGGTCATGAAGAAATTCAAATTTTTGTTATTTTTATGCTAGACCAGTGTTATGAGCAGTCCGACTAGCTTGAATCAGATTTTTTTTTAATTATTAAGATTTTATCATTATATAATTAATAATAAACGGAAATGATGCTTGCGCAAAGCATTTTTTTATATATTCTTGTGAAGGACATGTGCTCAACACTTCACTTCCGCTAGTTGCAGTACAGGAGCAGACGCCTTCACTTTTGGGTTGTGTTGATGCAGTTTGTTGTCGTCTGTCGTGTCGGTGTTGAGTGGAGCGGTGGGGCTCGGGAGTTCGTGGCCGGTGTTATTCGTGATCACTGGTGTGGGGCGCTAATGCGTCTTTTTCTTTTTTTTTTTTTTTTTTACACTGCCACGCTGTTACCATTCCGAACTTTGAATATACACGGGCCCGTAGCACTGCATTATGCTGAATGGCGAGCTCCTTCTCTGCTGACGTCGCATTCCTGGTACCTCTCGTGGATACTGCAAGCGTTTAAACAGTGTACACCGTCTCGCCTACATCCCCGGTGACGTATTCCACCTGTTGAAACGTTTTGCTTCCGTCATTTTTAAGTACGTAAGGCAGTTATCTCGTTGCTCTGGTTCCGGTTATAAAAGCAAGGCAAAACGCTCGTAGTTCCCGCCCTCAGTACACGTTGGACATCTTCCACACTTTGACACCGGATAACTGAATGAACGAGGATCTACATTCACTTCAGAGGTCACTCTCGCCGCTTCCTCACCGTTTAGCAGCAGGATCAGCTGGCGACAAGCCACGGATGAAAGCATTCGTGGCTTGTGAGCATCAACAGTCCAAGCGCACTCGGTGCCGACGTGGGCGATGCGGGTTTCTGTCAACGGGGAGGCCAGCACAAACCGTGACCGTTCCAGCTCTTCGTCATGGCACGGTGTTGCAGAGGGCAGAGTAAAATACAACTACACGGACCACCGAAGCAAACGCACTGCTATCTCAAATCTTGGCTTGTGATTGCGCCTTTGTAGATCATCTTATTCGTTTTACTGGAGAGACGCAAACGACAGGCATAACCAAATCGCTTGCATACTCCGCATACCTCGCAAAAGCATTTACCCAGTCACCTTACGAAAAGCGCGAAACACGGAGTCCGCACCGTCCTAAGCTTCTTCTGTTTTTTACCTGCTTTAGAGCAGTTTGTACCCGCTTTTCGATATGCCTACTGAAACTGAAACAGGGCAGTGCCATAGAAAACAGACAAAGTTGGAAAAGCTTGCTCGCTCTCTCCAATTTCTCAACTCTCAAGTGATTGTATCATAGTAAATGCACCAGCGCCTTTCCAAAACAAAGAAAAAGCACTATGTTCACCACGCAAAGAATGGTCTCAGTTCATGCATCTGTGGGCAGGTAGGAAATCTTGCCCCAATTTATTCACACCGCATGATGAGCGCAACAAACTCGCACGAGATTTAAAGGAAAATATCAGTGGTGACTTAAGTTTCCCTGAAATTCTGTTACCGGTCGTTTGCAGGACCGAGTCATCTACTCGAGCTGTGTGCGTCGCTGTGCAAACGCAGTCCAACACGAAGCATAAAAACGGCAGATCTAGGACAACAATCCGGAGTCCATTGTTCAATTTAAACGACGTAATTTTGTTGAAAACGCCCACAGCTTTTTACTCACGGTATGGGTCGGTATACTTCCACATTTTGAAACAGAACGAGGGAAGATTTACTTTTAAAAACGCTCGCTGCGTCCTCCGGGACCAGCTGGACCGGATCAGCTGATTACGACGGACTAAACCCACAGCAACCAATTCGCGCTCCGTGTTAGTGTGGCTTTCTACCTCCAAGCACCGCACCACACACCACGGACACTTCAGCTCTTTGTCGCATCGCCGCGTTGCACCAAACAGAACGAGATTGCCGAAGTAAACGCAGCGCTGTCGTGACCCTTGGCTTGTGGTTGCGCACTCGTGGACCCGGTGACACCCTTCGCTTTCCAAGCACACACGACGATTGCGAATGATGCTTTCCGTCGTCCGGGAACATCACAGGGGCACGTCTCCGGTCACGTCTTCGCTACATGTGCTTGCAAGCCGAGCCAGCCGAGCACCTTCCAACCTTCTTGCCCAAGCAAAAGAATACCGGCGCCATGTTAAACGTGCGTTGTTGCCAGATTTTCTCCGACCAAATAAAAAACAACGAAAGCAAACCGGTTCTAGCTTCCAGCTTACATCGGCGTTACGCCGTGGCCAAATTTTCTCTGTCAGCTCTAACTTAAAGATGACCTACAGATGCAGCAACACTGGACACCTCGGAACGCCGTAAATTCTGAGGAGGATGCATGGGAAGCGGCGGCACCTTCGCTTGCAGTTGGAAGGGTTGAAGCCAAAACGAAACCAACTGCAATGTCGCGTGTTCAGATCAAGGGCACGCTTTTTATAGCCATTGTAACTGTTTAGAACGAGTAATTATACGCCTAACTTTATTTTTGGTGTGTGAGAAACAATTATCAAGACCCCTAATATAAATACAAACAAGGGCGACATAAGGGAAGCCGCATCGCCATTGTCGACCACAAACAATGGCAGCCAGCACGCACGGTAAGCGCGGGGTTCGCCCCGTCTCGCGACATGGCTTAATTGCTTTTGGTGCTTATCTGTCTCCGAGACATGTTCCTTTCCGCGGAATTTGACTCCACGGTCCTTTCTAGGTGTGTCCCCAAGCGTTCCGGTGCTTCGGTAGCCGGCAATGCTGCGGTCGTCGCCGGCGGTGGTGCGTGTTTTCGAGGTCGGCTACACGGTTATGCGTGTATGACCGAACGAAAACACGTTTTTTACAACCTCGCATGATTTTTGAACGAATTATCCGTTACTCAACGTGTAAATTTATGGTAATTTTTGTAAATAGCGTGTTTTTCACCCCAAATATTCACCAAATACACGGGACTTGCTAACAGTGTAGCGACGTTAAACGCGGTGGAAGTTTCTAAAACCCTCTAACCTTACGCGCAACAGCTAGAAGCTGACAAAGTGTATTTTTTGTAGAACCTGAATAATGTTTGAAAACACCTGTTTTGAAGTTATCATTAGCAGACGACAGGGAAAGACGCCCCGCTGACTCTTCCCCGTCATTGTAAATATATCAGCTTGAACTCTATAAAAATAATTAAACACGAAACAAAGAAGCGTCAGGAGAGGACAAACAGCTGACTACGAAAGATGTTTTAGAGTGTCTTCCTTGCACGTTTGCTTTTTCATTCGGGGGCCAAAAATATCATGATAACCTTATTACAAAAACAAAAAGCAACCTATTGAACTAATAAATACCACTGATAATTACGCTTACATAAAATTATAGAAAAAGCTTTACAGAGAAATATCTAAAATTATTGTTTTCGAACTAACCCGCCACAAGCTCGTGTTGTTGTTCGGGGCGTCGCATTTCGAAGTTATTGTCTTTCTTTTTCGTGAGTTTTTTGTGAATTCTGAGCAGTTAACTCAAAAACAAGATTATTTAGGTATTTCTATGTAAAGTTGTTCGTGTCATCTTGTATAAGCCTAATTAACAGCGGTAATTTTTATTAGTGCAAAAGGTTTATTTTTGTACTAAAGTTGTCATGCTCTACTTTGGCCTCTGAATTTAGAAGCAAACGCGAAAGACAGAAGTTTACACTAAAACATCGTCGGTAGTCAGCTGTTTGTCCTCTCCAGTCCTTTCTTTCTTCGTGTTTAAGTATAAGTCTAAAGTTCAAGCTGATATATCTACAAGCATGTATCAACACGCTCAACTCTTAACCGTTTTTGTCTTCCTCGTCGTCACGCCTTTCTTGGGCGGTCATCGGGGCCCTCCTCTCTTCCCTCTTCGCGCGGCGCGGGAAATGGGAACACCCCATCTCTCTCTTTCCTCCCGCCACGAGGGGAGTGAAGAAGGGTTTTTCCATCTCCGCTGCGACGACAGACAACAGAGGCTAACACCGATATTCCTGAAATCCGTCGCCTGTAAAGCCATCGCTTTAAAGATCCGCACGCCAAAGCGCAGTGAGAGATCCGAGTCTATGAGGTCGATCAGAGACCACCAGTAACGCAGCGTCACGGCGTTCGTCACCTTTTTGGACGTGTAGTAACTCGCCCCAATTCATTTAAATCCAGAGAGCGCGCCGTGACATTCAGTTTGCATTCTGCGTAAAATGGTGTGTCCGCGTACGCCCTCCTATATTTCACCGATCTGGGATGAACGTCACGGGGAAACAAACAAAGCATAGATTAACTCAAGAATAGTGTTGAGAGTGTAAACATATGTTTCACCCTTGCCTAGTGGCACTGCAACCCCGATTTGTAAGACGGATTCCCGGGACGAATGTTTACGGGTCGGCTGCTCATTGCTAGCAACAGAGGCGAATTCGCAGTGAAACTTTAGTGCCTGCCTTTGGGTCTGATGATGCTTCATTTTTCTGCTGATGTCCGCTGATATAAATCTTTTCATCATCCTTCGCCTTCCTTTAGGCATGAGGGCAAATGTCGGAGTCACATCGTGAAATCTCCCTAGCTAACAATTCCACGGAAGGGTTGTTTCCCTTAAGCTTAGCTTGTTCAGCATCTCCAGCACATTTTATTACACAAAACCGACGGGGAAAGGCTTATAACAAAAACTGAATGTTGTCCTGGACCGAGTAATTTATATTTAACGAAGTCTGCTCAGTGACACAGTATGATTATATATTTGGCTACTGAGAAAGTTATCAACGTTAAATTCATAGTGGCCACTTCGTAACGCCTGACTAATCCAAGAACCAATTTTACTATATGACTTACCTACTCGTCAAAATGCATCCTTGCAGTGTAGTGCCTACAAAATGTGCATCCTCACGCCACACCGACGGTGAGAAAATATTTTTTCTGGTAAACAAAGAGCATTGACCACCTTAACTCAATGTCAGGAGACGCGGCAATATGAATTACTCCCAAAAATATCTCGCGAGTGTTCTTCCTAGACACTGGGATCGGCAATGCACAGGGAACGTGCCCTGGTCCTGAACCTGTAGCCCTAACCGAAACATCGCTTATGGTATTGGTTTTAACTTATATGAATCTCGAGCGGTCGTGGAGTTATCGTGTGCGAATGGCGTCCAGCATTTAAATATTTGAATATCCCCATATAACAACCATTTTCTTAATAATTTTTTTTATAAAAACAAAATTCACAGGGTCTCTAATGTTACCCCTAAGACGACTTGAAGACGGAAGCCAAAGCGCCGATGCATTAAAGGCAGATCCACGAGGAGGTTATAATGGGCAGGAGGTGGCGTCCCTCTGCCCAATGCACGGATTGAGGTGTAACGGAAGTAAGCGCAGCCACGAACTCTTCTCAACCAATGGCTAGCCTGTCTGTGGGTGCCGACATTACTTTTTTGGGCATACCATAGAGTTATTATAATGTACGCTAGAGGATCAACTGGCGCTAGTGTCTATGTGACTTCTGTGACGCAGATTGAAGCAGACAGCAACCAGTCTACTATTGCTGTGCTCCTGTGCATTCCTATGGGAAAACGCGCGTGCATTTTGTTTCTTTGTCGGAAAAAGACACGGAACACTTTGGTTATTTGGGTCGTACCGAATAGTATGAACCTTAATTAACATTGTAAAAGTATAATTGCTTTAGTTAGCGCATTTGTCTACATCAGTGAACGATGTTTAACTTCGCTACATTTCAGTCCCAAACATGTCTTCCGAAGCAAGTGTGTAAAAACAAGCGATGATTCAAAGCAAAATTAGAATCGAAAGGAATATAGAGTGTTTTCAAGACTCGCGAGCATTCCGGTGACGCTTATTTATTGAAGATGTGCCAGTCCTGTCACTATATGAAAATGACCCTGTCGTGCATGAGCGGATAGACACAATCAAAACGTAGAGAATAAAGTACGTGGGCTATGAAAGGTGTTTCTCCGTATTGTTTTTTTCTGCCGGGCAGCTAAAAATTTTGAGCATGCGGGTGATATTCTGAACATAGAACAAACATCTTCGCACAGAGCAGAAAGAATAAAGCGGCACTTACTAATTTAAAATCGGAATATATTACGTGGCCTTCAATTAATTTTGATCGTATAAGCACGGGTAGTTACTGGTTCAGCGTTACTGCGTGGTTCTTGCGGTCTCCCTTAATTTCCAGTTGTTTTTCGTTCGTTTGGCACGTATATCCCTCATGCAGAAAAACGTCGACGTCGTGTTCGCGCTAACAGTAGTCGGACAGTGCACATAAATACACGTACGAGGCTGTTTTAGCACCGCTTTTAATGCAACGAGTTTGAAGAAAAACGCCGTAACTGACCAATTATTTCATCGGCCTGACTGAGAAATGGTCCATGCTACTTAGTACGTACGAATTATTTGGGATATTTTCTCTTATGATCGAGCGCAGGGAGAAAAGGCACTCACTTTTTCCCATGGAAATGCATTGCCGGAAGTCAATTTTCGACTGGTTGCCGTCTGCTTCAATTTGCGCCAGCACACTAGCGCCACTTGAACCTCTAGCGTACATTATAATAACTCTATGGGGCATACAACCCTCGTTCCCATGGCATTTCTGTGGCAACGCTGTTGTTTGACCCACAATTTCATGGCGGCCTTCACTGAATCGGTGTCGAACAGGGGAGATTTGGAGCTTAACACTTGCCTGACCAGTAGGAAGTCGGCGTGGAGCCGACGCTCTCGACGTTGCGCCTGGAGAGTCCTCTAAGGCGAGTCGTCGTAGCGCGGCTTTGGAAAGTGGGCTTGTCAGTCGTCGTGTCTACGAACACTAAGAATGGCCCGGAGTGTCGAGAAAGCGGTACAAGCACTCCTTCCGGAAGGTGTTGCTTCCCCTCCGCCGTGATAAGAATGTGAATTCGCTTCGAAATTTTTTTTTAGCTGTATCGATCGTATCGAAAGCCAGCGGGGAGAGCGAGCAGACAAAGCAGAGCGTAGGCACGGAGCAGTCGACCGAGTTGCGAGCAGACGATGGGTGCTTGGTATATGATTCAGGTTGGATGAGAGTGGTTCGGTGCGCAAGGCAGTCTATGATTGGGCTCTTTTTCCGGTGTTGCTGGGCATGACGTCATGCCGGGTCCTGCCCTATTTAAACGTCCTTGCAAACACATGATTTATTTATTTTACTCTGATTGGTATTAATTTGCTTTTTCATCCTTCTTATTTCATTCAATATAATTCGCCTGAGTGGTAACGTAAAGTGATAGCGAACCTCCGGAGACAACACGTTCTCTGATGACGCACTTTTGGCGCCGTTTCATTGGCTCACTCGGATCGGGGCGTCAGATATGGTCCCGGTGATAGCGAACCTCCGAAGACCGCGCTTTCTAACGACGCACTTTTGGCACCGTTTAATTGGTACCTTTCGTTTTTTGTACTTTTCGTATCGCCGACGTGTTTTCGGAAGGTCGATTGAATGATGAAACATATCAGGCCTTAATAAGAGAGTGGAATTTGCTGCCAGAGGAAGTGATGAGCACCTATAACCATAGTGTATTTATTCTCGGCTGGATAACGAATTGTGCGGACAAGTGACTTTTTGTGTATGTGTCTGTTATCTCCTGTCAATCCTACGATAATACCTTCGAGGCACTGGAGGTATTCAGTAAATAAAATAAAATAAAATCACTTTACCCCCTTACAATTTTAATACCACCGACTACGTCAGCGAGTTTTCGAAAAGACACAAAACACTACACCCTAAAAGTTCACTGCGACAATGAATCTACTGATTGAGTGGAATTGCGACAGTAACTTGTATCACGCGTCCGTAAGTATATGCCTGCTTAATGTCCGCGACGCTCAAACTGAATATTAGAGTTTTAGTATTGGGCATAGGAGGAAACAGAACCAATGTGCGTACGCGTTAGCTTTGTGTACTACACACAGGGCATGCTCCATACGTAAAGGAACACCGCGATCTTTAAGTACGTACGTTCGCTGTAAATTTTTCCGCGCGTGCGGAGCGCTCCTCTGCGTTCCCGTCTCGTTCTTCACGTCGCGAGCGGGACACCGCCGGACTATGATCGACGATTGAATACTGCCCTTCAAGTGTTTTAAAGCAGTTTGCAGGGGCAAGTATACACGAAGCTTCAACTGCTTGCGCATGCGTTTCCGTTTCGCTCTCCAATGGTTCGCTTCAGTTCAAAACCAGACGAGCCGACATCCATGTAATGGGAGAAATGAAACAGCGTGGAAAGCGCAAGTCACTAAGATTTTCTGTTGAGGATTGATTCCGAAATGATAGGACACGTAGAGAAACATGACGAACACAAAGACGACTCAATTTTGACGCTGATTGATTGATTGAAGACGCAGCTCGTACCGTCGGCTGCGTCGGGACTTAAATAATAAAGAAAGCATAACATAGTAGTTATACGTGCTTCGCAGTTTTCCGTTGAGAGCTTGCGTGCGTTCTACGCAATTCTAACGCAAGTGTCTTCACGCTGTCCTAAACCTATTCATTATTCAAACGCCCCCCCCCCCCCTTTAAAATAGAAGTAGTTTACTTAATACACCATTTCCCATTAAGTCCTATCGCAGCCGAAGCTACGATTCTCCTTTTTTTTTTTTTTGTCTTCATTTCGGCCCAAATGGTACAATTGTGACGAGGAGAGTGAGAAAAAAAATGCGAGTTAGTAGCTTGTCGGGTGGCAGGCACCTGTAACTTCATGCAAGCAGTACGGCGTTACCCTAAAATAAATAGATCTATTATACGCACAAACAATTACGCATTCAGAGATACAGATCTTCAGCTTTACAAATAAATGTTATGTGGAAAAATGCCTGCCATAGCACGGATTAAAATTTGCCAAAACAACAATCTAAAAATAAAAATAAAATATATATAAAAAAACGATTCCGCGGAACATTCACTTAAAATCCACAATACCGAGGCACTAATTAACGATCACCTAAACAATGAGAAAAAATAAGCCATGATAAAATACTCGCTGGTGTAATAGACGCGGCAGAAGTCACACTTATAAAAGTGACTTCCATTGACATTGAAACAGTAAAACACGACGAAACACATTCGGTGATATCAGCATGAAAGCGATAAGTAACTTTAAAGCCCAGAAATCGTAGTGATACCAGTGAAAGCAACAATAAGTATCAGATTCGACGAAGCTACTCAAGCAACGTAAAGAAAAAAAAAAAAAAATCTCGGCGCTCGTTTTTTTTACGGTTTTGCTATCGCCGTCTGAACATATCACGCACACAGAAAGAAAGTCAAGAATAATGGCACCTTCACAGTACTTGAACGTTTTCTTCAGCATAGGTGCGAAGACGATCAGCGTCGGGAGGATACACTTTTTGCGGAGCGTGAGTGGCGTCATCGGATCGCAGAGCTGCCTGAGGACGGACTTAAATCGAAACGGGGAATAGGTCTAATGGCATTCTAATTAAGAAAGAACTCACGCCCCACGCGGAGGTCTGTGGCAAACTGAGTAATTAAGACAAAATATGATTCGGGAAATTGGAGCTCCCTGATAAGCTACGTAGGCAAATGGAGAGCGACAAAAAAGGTCGGCGGCAGGACAAAATCACTTCGGCCTTGTTGTCGCTTCCCCTGTTTTTCTCTGTGCGGTATTCCTTTATGTTTAAATAATCATTTGTACTTTTCGAAAACACTTAATGTAAACTACAGCTATATTCCTTTCACCGATTTTTTTGTTTGTTTTTCTTTTATGATGCACGTTTTTGCCGTAATTTCTCAGGAGTTCGACGGTTTGACTAAGCAGTCGAGTCTCAGGTTCAGCGAAATATAGCGACACTCGCTTGCGCAAGAAACAAAAATACGTTGTATCTTGTTCGCTCTGCAACAAAATTCCATCGAGCCGCTCTTTAATCTTCAAAGTGCTCGTGGAGCTGCGGTTTCGCGTTACGAAACCACGACGGGCGACTTTCGGATCCCCATGATGTGTGAAGTGTGGCTCGATACAAAAACAAGGCAACAGTTATGGAAATTTTGTATAGAATCCATAGAATAAATATACGCATATATTTTTCCCCCAATCTATGATGTAAACAGGAAGTTTGTTGAAGCGTGCGGGGCTTTTCATGCGCATTCCTAAACGTGTCGAAGATATTGGAACTGTCACCACAACAGTGTTTCTGGTTTGGTGTAATGCGTTATGTGCTTTTCGTCAGCATACACCAAGCTTACAAAGTGGTAGGTATGATTTTGCAGCGCTAGGAGGCGCGTTTATCGTGCACATAATTTATTTGTTATCTAACGGCAATAAGATTTCGAGACAAACGCTGGGCACGCGTGAATGCGCAACTGATTTTAGTCGTATACATCACCTGCGGGTATTGGCCGGTTTCAAGAAACGTCATAAGCCCAAATTTAGTAACTGTTATCATTGAATCGGGTCATTTAAAATCGAACATGCGAGCCAAACTGGGTATTTAGATTTGCCTAAAAAATAGCGTAGCCTTATTTCCACACTGAACTAAATAACTTTTTACATAAAAAAAAACATTCTCCACAAAACTTTTGAAGTGAAGCAAGTTTTAATACTACATTTGAGCTGTTTGATTCTTATACCTAGTTTGGTATGTTGTTGTAAATGTGTGAAAGCCAAAACACTCAAACTAATTTTTCTTGTGAATGTATGACGCATGTCCTAATTTTTCTGTTAAACTAAACTACATTTGCACGCTTTATGACAGAAATAAAACTTTTAAAATCATCGATATTTTTTTTTTATTCCTTGATGACACATTTGGGGCCTTTTATCTTAGAAATTGTTTCACATTTTGTCTATTAAATGTTATACGGATGCAGTCCCATACTTGTGGTATCTACGGGAACCACTTTAATTTATTTTGGCATAATACTGTATAAACATTTTTAAATTTTATTTAAAAAATGTAATTTACGAATATCTTCAAAGCATAATTTAAAACGGCCATTATTTTAATTTTTCCCAATAATGTTAACTTTGTGCGGGCACTGTTAAAGTCACCCTTTCTTTTTTTTTGTATAAGTACTCAAACAGTTACAGTCACCCGAATAGACCTATCTCACCAGGAGTTGCGCGACGCCACCGCGGTCGCGGTGCATTCTGGTACCTGTAGTTCTCCTCACTTTTCCGACCGCGTCAATGCGCATTCTACGCCCGGCGTTTGGAAATTTTTGGGTAAGCACGAGACTTTTAGCCTAGTGTTTACTCATGGTTTTCAATCGGTGGCTTCACCTGTTGTATTCCACGGAGCTATAATAACAGCACCAGGCAAATAGGCCACGGATATTATATCTTCCCGAAAGAAAGAAGCATGGCAAAGAAAGGTATACACATCCGGACAGAGCGGCAGGAAAATGAGCGTTTTACGATTTGTTTCGCGGTTTGCTTTATAATTTATATCCACCCTATTGCACATCAGCTAAAATGTGTAAAATTACAGGGCACGAGACGTAAAGCGGACCAAAGTGTTCCGTACGCTGGATTCTCTCTGAGCATTCGTTCCGTAGCGGTCTATCCGTCGGTCTCTCTCAAATAAGACCTCCGCACTGCTATACAGAGGCCATTTTTAATACACTTTTTGCTCGATGTATTTTGGTGCTTATAACTATTATTGCGACATGTTTCAAGCACAGCAGTGCTTCAAAAGATCACGACAATCACTAAAAAACAGCAGCGATTCCCGATATGCATCGCTTGAAATAAAACAACTTTTTTCGGAAGCAGTTTTCATTTTTTATTTATATAAACGTGAAAACACCACATAATTCAATTTAGAAGTGCAACACTTACGCCAAAAATGTAACAAACGAACCTCATTAATTTTATGGTCGCCTATTAGGCTGGTGTTACTGATCCATTCTGCATTAACAACAATCGAGATCGCAAAAAAAAAGCTTTGCCTCATCGGGCGACTGTTAGCGTTTGGAGCTTGCGCAAACAAAATAAAACTGAACAGAAACTGTGCACGAAAAAATCATCCTCACCTTAAGCTTTCAGGTATCTGGCATGGTTGCTTCTTTTTGACAGATGCCAATTGTTACGGCGCGTCAGGCATGGCCTTTCTGTAGATCACTTGTTTCTGTGCAGGCTTCTCCCGCAGTTAATCTGTACTCTATTGCACAGGCTGTCAACCAGTATGAAACAACTTTTAGAAAACTATTGCTCACTGAGAAAGTCTGTTTAGCTCCTCTATACTTCATTGTCGATTAAAACTTATGCCCAAGCCTAAGCACTACAAAGCACAGTTTTTCACCAACACATTTGATGCTGCTCTGCGGCGCAACTACTAGCCGATGGTCCTTCGAATTTTCTTGTTCCTTGCCATTGCGCCATTGTTTCCAAGTTAATTGAGACGTCCAACCAGCCGGAATGCTCGAGTAGTGGTGTCGTTGTTTTTTTCCCGCGGCCGCAGCGCGACCATCGCGTGAGTGGCAGTGGGCTCACGCGTTCACGAACACGACGAAGCAGACGACACCGAAGCAGACGACAAAGAGATTCTAAAGCGATAAGACGACTGAAGTTGCTTTTTTGCGGATGCTCACAAACTAAGGCATCACAAACAACACAATGTTATAAAGTGCAGACAGGCAGGAGAATCAAGCTGATTCCGAGCCGTGCCAAGCGATAATCTATGATGATGTACGCGCAGCCCTATGTAGCCGGGAAGCCGGAAAGGGATGACTACAAGTAGCATGGCGGCGGCACCACTTCCAGAATGCGTGCGCCTGCGCAGTTCACTTGGTGACATCGGTCTAGTGGCAAAAGGGGTAGTTTTAAAAGTTAGCATACTACAAGTTCTTCAGCCGTATACCGTATATGCCAAGAACAGGGGACTGAGGGGGCGGAGGTTTGGGGGAGGTGAAGGGGCTTCAGAATGAGTGAGTTAGGATATGTATGTGACGCGTCTAGCTGTTACAACACCTGCATATCTATATGCTTTAGAGAGTCACTTCAAATTGGGAAGCCTTATGAAATGAACTAGTTTTACTTTGAGAATACGTATAAAATAGGAAAAAAAGAAAGATAACGAGGAAGAATTAGAAAATCACCTGATATTGTCATGAATGACAAATGATACGTCGACGAATAAATGGAAAAACTAAAACGCTTAATGGGGCAAACTTGTGCTCAAAACAAAATAAAAATAATAACAGGCGTCGTAGGCGAGCGTTGATGTCGGCGTAGTAACAGGATCGAGCGCAGGCGAGGATCTGATTTTCTAGAGCCACGCGGAGCGCCTTTTGTAGAAGCACGCACTCTAAAAAAAAAGGTAGTCATAGGTGACTACCTTTGGGGTGGTAAAAAGTTGTCCCAAATATAACGACCCCTAGGGTAAAAATGACGACTCCACACGTAGTCAAAAAGCAGGTAGTGAAATTTGACTACCCCCAAAAGCAACATGGCGGACGGTTAGCGAGGCTCGGATTCCCCGGTAAGGCCTAGCGAACAGCACGGCTTTTCGGCCGAGTTAGAGAATAGGGCGCATACGCCTATTCGACGTCTTCCAGGCGCCACCAGACACTCTAAACATCCGTCCTTAGACACCGGTACCGTACCTATTAGCGGGGAGGACGGCAGCGTGTTTGCCGGAATCGTCGCGATTGCACCCGACGGCATCTCGCTAGATTGACTGTATTTTTACCGCCGGCGGAGAACGCTCAAAAAAGAAATCGTAACGCGAGGAATGGGTATGCTGACTTTATTGAAGACAACGTATGCTTGTCGTTTGCGGCGATGAATCGCTGGGCACCTTCGTCGACACGATGGAGGCGTTCAACTCGCACCAACGCCCCGCATTCTTTTTTTTTTTTTTTCCCTATCTCTTCTTGTTTGGGCCTACCTCAACCGACGTGGTTATCCATTGCTGCCTGCACTTCGCAGCTCTTCGACACAGAACAATAATTTAGGTGGCCGAGTGAAACAATTATTACGATTGTTTTCAATCTGAGAGGCACGTAGGGAGCCCAGTGGACCGCAGAGCCTGGACGGCTGGACCGTAGCCAGCTGTTTGTAGTCAATAGCTACAGGACTTCACAACACTTAGCTTATTGAATCAGGCGGCAGCTTGCGCCACCTAGGAGGTGTAGTAGTAACCGCTAGATGCACTAAAAAAAATACTCTTCCTTCACTAACTCTCCTGAGGCTCTAGAGCTACGTACGTACTGCACCTGTGACAACTCATGCGCCAACACACCAACCACGTTACCGAACACTGTTACGGGCACATACATATGAACAGTACAACAAGGCACAAGCAACTGCAACACAACACAACCGCGACTCTCTACTCTGACCGCCCAACCGACCCGATTCGTATATATGCCCTACCCGGTTCTGACAAGGATTAGGCAGGTGACTGCCGCTGTTTAGTTGATGAATACAAAAAGTATCTGCAAGTATTATTAGTATACAGTTGTTCTGAGTACTTAGATTGGCCGGCTAGACACTTCTCTTAATCTAACGCTTTGAAAGGCACCATGATATGAAAGTAATCGGCTAAAGTAACACCACATGGCATGCTCCCGATCAGTTTCGGTTTCAGATTCACGCAGTGATAAGCTTACTAATGCCATGTTGCCCCATGCTCGTTCCGCGCGTGTAATAGCAGCAAAGGTTACAAT
Source organism: Ixodes scapularis (assembly GCF_016920785.2). Lineage (NCBI taxonomy): Eukaryota > Metazoa > Arthropoda > Arachnida > Ixodida > Ixodidae > Ixodes > Ixodes scapularis. The sequence continues at coordinate 31,207 of NW_024609861.1, read as the reverse complement.
AATATCTGCATTCCTAGTCAGTAATCGGCTAGAGGTAACATAATTCTTAGTCTTGTGTTGTTATATACGCCACAAAGCCCAGCGTATCATATTTGCTACGTGGAGTTTGATAACTCAAAAAGTGACAATAAATTGCGTGAAGCTGAGACCATAGCGTTATTATTGTAATAACTCTATGGCTAAGACCAAAGCCTGCAGTATCGGTTTTCATACGCTGACAGAGTTTTCCGATTTGAGTAGTTCAGCAAGGCCCCGCCAGGCTGCCGCTGGCAGCTAGAGCAAGATGGCCGCACGCAGCAGCTCGCTCGAAGGCGTACCGTCGGCGTCATTTTACTCGAAAAACAGTAAGCCGTCCTAAATTCGGCGCTTTCTTTTTTTTTTTTTTTTTTTTTTTGCTCAGAAAGTGTTGCGCAACCACATTATTCCGTTCGCTGTTGTTTTTGAGTCCCCTCCGCTTAATAACGTTGCTTCAAATTTCTGCGCGGCCTATGCTATCCTGCGTCGCCAATCGCCGCCGCAGCTGAGGCAATACAGGGACATTGGCACCCCGGAACTTCTCGGAGCTGTGGGGTGGAACTGCCTGTCTGTCCGTAGGCAGGTGGCTTCGCTCCGCCTCCTACCCTGCACGCTGGGTGGCCCTCCTACGCCTCTCCTAGGGTATGTGAGGAAGAATCGCGCCGATAAACTACAACCCCTCCTTGGACGGACGGAGCGTCATAGAAGCACGCTCCTCCCGAGAACCATCGAGCTCTGGCGCTCCCTCCCGAGTGACGTCACACAAGGGACATTTGAAAGCAAAGCGGACATAAAGGAACTGTGTAAATGTGCAACCATCCATCTGAAAGAACTGTGATCTGACACTCAATCCGACCCAAATCCCAGTGTACAAAGATTTATATATATATATTTTTTTCTTTTTTTAATGTATATATGTCTGTGTAGCGGGTGCAGTGGGCCTCTATGGCATGGGCAATAGCCTTTTCACTGTCGCCCGGGTTTTTAGAAACCGAATAAAGCATTATTATTTTCGATACAGTGGGTCGTAATTGATGGCAAAATTTTTGTACCAATTCTGATACGTTTTCTTGGTAAAGCTTTGAATGGTACACGTTTTAACCGTTTTTTTTTTATTGATTTGTTCCTTCTAATTTTAGGTTCCTAAGTTAGGAACATATTGAACAACATCGTCGCTGGCGAAGATGTCAGCGATTTTAGTGATCTGTCGGAAAGTGACGAAAATTAGTCCCCCCGCCGTGGCCGAGCCCTCTGAGACAAGTGATGATGAAGAAACCGTAGAAAATTCCTTCGGATCATCTGTAGCTTCGTCTTCTCGTCCATACAACAAATGGCGAAAGGAATTGCTCTAAAACAGTCATGCTGAATTTTCCAAAGTATTCTTTGAGCCGGGTGCCATAGATTCACCATTGTTCCTTTTCCGCCAGTTTCTAAGGACTGATGTGCTCACTATGCGAGTGGAGCAAACAAATGTGTACAGTACGCAGAAATACGGCAGCTCCGTGACACAACTCTGCAAGAGCTGGAGCAGTATATTAGAATATACCTGAAAATGGGGCTTACAAAATGCCGAACGTCATATGCTACTGCGAGAATGGGATAAGGTATTCTCCTATCCCTGACAAGAGGTCGAGAAATCGTTTCTTGAAGCTGATTCAATGCATGCATGTTGTAAACAACATGGAAACCACCAAAGAAGCGAAGGAGGACAAGTTGTGGAAGATTCGTTCTTGGATTTTATTATTTCAGCACAACCTCTAGAGCATTGAACCAGAAGAGTTCAATGCAGTGGATGTGATAATGGTGTTATTTACAGGAAGGAGCTCGCTAAAACAGTACATCCCAAACAAACCGATGCCGTGGGGTTTCACGCTTTGGGGACGGGCAGGCACAACCGGTGTCCTTTACCAGTTCGAGGTATACCAAGGCCACTCCAAAGAAAACTACATTTTTGGACTTGGGGTGACACTGTCCTGAGCATCTGCTCTGAAATACGTTCAAATGAAGACTTCAAGGTTGCAGCTGACAATTTTTTTAGCTCTTTGAACCTTGTTGAAGGGCTAACGAGAGGAATACAGTACGTTGGAACTCTGAGGCAAAATCAGCTGAGAGACTGCAAACTCCAGGATGAGAAGACTCTGAGAAAAGTTGGGCAAGGCTCACATGACTACAGAGTTGACAATGACAAAGGAATTGTGGTAGTTCGCTGGTTTGACAGGAAAGCTGTCACCCTAGTGTCAAACTTCGTCTCTGTTGAGTCAATTCAGCAAGTCAAATTGTATGACCGGAAGACCAAACTCCACATTGACATCACACGCCCGGCAATTGTTGGTATGTACAACAGCTTTGGGGGGGGGGGGGGGGGATCGACCAGCATAATTATCAGGTGTCGCTGTACAAATACACTATTCGATTGAGGCTCTGGTACACGTACCTCATATATCATGCTACCTTCATCTGTGTCGTGAATGCCTGGAATATTCACAGGCGCCAAAGCCATCAGCTGAAGGAGCGGCCACTCAAGCTGAGAACCTTCATTGCCAGTTTATCAGAAAGCCCAATCTCTACTGGAAATGCGCCAAGAGGATGGCCGGTCAGTCTGCCTTCGCCTCTGATGAAGAAGAGGAAGTTCACGCCAAGTCATCCCCAAGATGACGTTAGAAAAGACGGGGTTGGGCATCTTCCAACTATGGCGAGCAACCGACTTCGATGCAGGAACTGTGTGCCCAGCGTGAACACATTTAGCACGGTTGTGTGCGCGAAATGCATTGTAACTCCGAGTCTGAGCAAGCGACGCAACTGTTTCTTTGAATACCACAAGCCACGAGACTGCAGCTGGCAAGGACGTAGCAGAAAAGCCCAGTGTAGCATATTTGATATGTTCAATAATTTTTTACTGGTTTGAAATTTCATTGTTCTTTTTGTATGAATGTACTTACCTTAGCCATAAATAAAGGCACACAAGTTTCTACAATTTTAATTTGCCTAGAAATATGTTTGGGCTTAAATTTTTCAAGCACTTAAATTTGATTATAATGCAATTAAATGCAAATGTGCAAGCGAGCTGGACAAGAATGACGAATTTAATTGCATTTAATTGCATTATAATCATAACCTTAAAATTGCAAGCTTCACCCTTGTTGGTGTTAGACTGGTGGCGGCTGATAAAACCCGTTTGCTCTACTGATGTCTAACCCCTGGTTAGCTCAATTGGTAGAGCGCTCCACCTGTAATGGAGAGGTCCCGGGTTCGATACCCGGACCAGGTGGATCTTTTCGGTCGCGCACCAGTCACCTGGCTGTGTTTGGAGATTTGTGTTTGTCCTTTGTCCCTCTTGTTCCCCTTCTCCAGGGATTATTTTCGTCACTTAAATTTAGTGCTTGAAAATAGGTGACAATTGTAGCGGGCAAACGCTGGCGGCACACTTTCCCGTGTTGATCGTGTGACCGATGAGTCGCTCCACTCGCTCCACTTTAGAATCCCCTAAATTATACTCGTGTGAAAAAAAAAAAAAAGGATTGGGGTACCTGTAAAAGAAACAAAAACAACTAGCATAGCCAAGGTTTCTTCCTTTTTTTTGTGCTGCTTTTGGGGAACATGTACACCGATATCAAATTATTTTAAATCTTTCAGTTTTCTGTTGACAACAAAAGGTTGGCACTTTTCAAGTATGGGGACACTTGATATAAACAGTGTATTAAGCTCAAATTATTAGGACATTACAACCAAAACTATACTGTGTATATATATATATATATATAAAGTGGCTATAATGAAGACAAAGTGCTCAGGTGGCAATTGTTTGTATTCTTTTATTTTCCAAACCTGATTATACAATTTTATATTGAAAATATTTTCCTCTAAAAAATAAATAAAACTCATAAAACAACCTTGTAGGTACTTTTGACACATTGTGGAAATGGAAATCTGAAAAGGAGTCCTTTTCCAGCACCGGACTATCAAACTATAATAGTTATAGAAATGATACTTTCAAAAGCCAGAAACAACCCTTTGAATATGAAACAAACCAGAAAACTTACATGGAAACAGGGAACGTTTAACCAAAAAACAATGTTATGTATGCATTACAAACATATTAAGTCATCAAAATATGCAACATCACAGTCACTTCACCATTTTAAAAAAAGAATACCTGAAAATATGTATAACACAAAAAGGGATATGGTTTACACCAAGCAAGATACTGCGCCATAAAACCAAAGTTTCAACAATAAAAGAAAGTATGAGTGGGTACCCAAAAATAACCGGAATGAATTTCAGGAGGCCGGGCATTCGTAGTACCAGCATCCACCTCTTGCAGCACCCTTCCCAAGTTAGTTTGCCGACCGGCGGCGTCTGCTAAGGATCTAGCGGCATGTTGTGAATTTCCCCAAGCGCTTCAAAATCATTCCTTGTTTTTCGCAATGTCTGACTTGAAGGACCTTCCACATCCATAAAATGATTTCCTTTCAAGACTTTTCATACGGGTGAACAGAAAAAAGTCACACGGGGCGAGGTCCTGAGAATATGGGAGGTTGAGAAGCGGTGTCATGCCAGGACAGTGTCTGCTGAGGCATTGTTGTGATGGAACTATCATTCCCCCTTTCCCTCCTATCGGGGCATTTCTGCCTTACTAAGTTTCGCAAGTGTCGCAAAATTCTCCGGTAAAACACCTAGTTAACAGATTCACCAAGAGGAACAAACTCTGAGTGATCAATGCCCAAATATTTTTGTGTTCTTCTTCAGTTGAGGAGGTTAAAGGTCGCCCAGAACGAGGTTGCTCATCGATCAAAAAATCACCAGTCTTAAAGCGAGAAAACCACTTGCAATTTCTTATTAGCATCTTCCTTGTAAGCTCTCTGAAGCATTACAAGAGTTTCTGGCACAGTTTTACCTAAAACAATAATTCACAGCCCCATGTTGTTCTTTCATATCAGACATCGAAAAAAAAAAAAAAGATTTTGAAGTGCTTGGAAAAAATATTTGCAGCAGACAATGCCAGTCGGCAAACTCGCTCGGAAGAGGTGCTGCAAAGCGCTGCTAGCGGCGGAAGCTGGTACTACAAACAGCCCGCCTTTCAGAAATTCATTCCGGTTACTTTTGCATCCAACCTGGAACGAATCACTGCACCAAAAGCTTTCGATATATGCCATGTTTAAAAAAAAAGATGGCAACCAGTCAAAGAGGCTCAATAGACCTTATGAAAAATTGTTTGGTGATCTGACAACACTGAGAGCGTCGCCATTTTAATGTTGGCAAGCGTCGTCGGTACCAAAGCACGGTGGAGGCATCAGAGAGAGCCGTACGGGCAGTGTACGGTAGCGCAGCAGCTGTTTTCCGCCTTCTGACTATGAAATGTGGACAAACAATTTAAGCAAACAACCACAACTGTCTGATGAAGCTCTAGGAGGCCTGTGCACGCTGGCAACAACCTCGTCGAAGCAGCGGAGCAAGTCCTTCGCCTTTACTGTACAAGCTTACACACTGCGGGTTGTCGCCAGCGTGTGCACAGGCCTCCGAAAGTTTCATCAGACAGTTGCGGTAGGTTGTTTAAACTGTTCGTCCCCGTTCCATGGCCAGAAGGCGGAAAACACAGCTGCCGCGCCATCACACACTGCCCTCCACCGTGCTTCAGTACCGACAACGCTTGCTAACATTAAAACAGTGACGCTCTCAGTGTTGTCAGACTACCAAGCAATTTCGCATAAAGTTAATTGAGATGAGGCAATTTTCTCTGTAACATCATGCAACATCAGCCACAGTATGTGCCCAAATAATGGCAGACTTCGATAATTGGTGCTGCAGCTACCATACTCCATTCACCTCTAAGCTGAGACTGTGGTGGAAGCTACGTCCTCGTTAGATTAGTCATACGCCTCTCTTTTGCCACATCATCACGCTCCCGGCCATACCCACGCGCAAAGAGTTGGGTCAGGTGATAAAAGCAGTGATGTGATTGGTCATAGCCATTTTGGAGCAGCTGTTTGAGCAGCCAAAAGTTCATTTTGGAGAAGCAAAAAGAGCTCTTGGAGCACAACCGCACACTTCATTTTCATTTATATCACTGCAAATGTGAGGAGAGATGGCAAATATTAGGAGAACAAACACCAGCTGTTTAGTTGCTTGTGGAAGCACCAGACACGGCAACAAGACAACGACTGATGAAGAACAGCGCAAACGGCTGTGGACGATGATTTTAGGTACGAAATCCCACTAAAAAAATGTTAAAATACAATCATTTTGAGCACCTAGATTTATGTGTCCTTCAAGTTCTAAGGGTGGTTGCAACAAAACTGCAACTCTTAATTCAGAAAAAAAGAACCCATAAAAAATAAACCTACAAGAGTCCATTATACCTTCTTGCACCCTGTCTCGCTCTGGAGGAGTACCTTTCCCCTTAATATGCAGGTGTGCTGCGGCGAAGCAAGACACGCAACATAGCGACGCCTAATTTGCAATTGTTGCTTCACTGCATTACACCACACGGTGAGAAGCGCACTCAACAAAGCTAACTAACCCACCAGAACAGACCACGAACACGAGACTTGTTGTGAAACTTCTAAGCACTGTCAGTGCTTGGTGCGAAATCAAATCGAATAGTATGTTATTTGAGACGATTATCGAAAGTCCTGAAAACCCGCACGAGCCTACGCTAACGATTCGCCCCGGCAGCGAGGCCTGCAGCTGTTATATTTTCAGTATTACTTAATTGAACTTAAGTTCTGGTGCAATGTTGGTGCAAATTCCTCACATTTTGATCAAATGTAGCAAGTGTAGCAGAATAAGCACTTAGGCACAGTTTGGCACAATTGGCGCAGCAATCACATCACTGGGTGATAAGAGGGAGGCGGCTGATTGGTCCGGCAGGGTGAACATAGTATAACTGGTGCACACTTTTGAAAAGGGTCTATTCAAGGGTAGCTGACAAGCTGTTGTTGGCTGCAATACAAATAGCAGAAGCGCATACTGCAATGTTCACTTGTCTCCTATGATTTTGATATAGCCTTTGTTCTTCTCATGGGCAACACTGGATCCCACCGCTGCCGGCATGTCGTGGTCGAGACAGGTTAACGACGACAACTGATTCATTGCATACAATACGTGGTCCTGTGGGTTGTCGGGCTGGTGGCATCTATTACATGGTGGGCCTTATCTGCTAACCCTCTTTCGCATCTTTTTGCTGGTGCTTGCCACATGAGGTGCTGTGCTCGGCGGTGGGCACTGGTGTTTCCCACTACAGTTCTAAATCACTATAAAAAAACAAAACAAAAAAACAGGGTGACAAACCTGTAACAATGTAGCAAACAGATTTGTTTTAGGCTGGCTTCACACGAAAAATCTTTTTCAACATTTTGACATTGCAAGGCGAACAGAATTCTGGAAGTTTCACAATCTAAACCAACAAGCACGCCCCCCAAAGGATTGAGGATCCATTCCACCGCCTGGCCATGGTCTGACGAGCAGCTGAAATCTCGTTACATCTTGAAGTAGCAATAGCTGCAATTCCAGTCTCCTGAGGTCACGAGCAGCAACCGCTGAAATAGCAACATGCTATTTCTGGTATGATCACTATCCAAAAATACAATTAGTTCATGCTGCATAGACCCAAACTTTCGGAGTGATCACTTGCAACTATGCCTATGTCTTTTGCTGATGCACCTAGAACCATAAATTACAAAACTAGAAAAAATTAAAGCAATCAAATTTTGTTGTCAATTAACCTTCTGATCCTGCAGTGATAATGAAATTAAACTACAAGCATATACAGGTTCATTAAAAAATATATGTTTAATATCTATCTTGAGTGAATTGTTATATTTTTATTGTGAATGTCCCATTCTTGCAAGCACATCTAATGCAGTCGTTGAAATGTGACAGAGACATCTTGGGACATTTGGGATACGAGTCACCTTATCACGGCCATTGCTAGCCTGGCTGTAAGCATGCCAGTTGACAGTGTCACCAAATGCTTCACCAGGAAAAATACATTTGTCTCCATTCATTTACGCCGGCGCACCCACACTGCCAAATGTTGCTCTCCTAACGGTGTAGACACCACGCATCTGAGAGTATGCATGAGGATCACACCGTCCACACTGTACAGCAGTCATGCCGCACCAAGGGAGAGGGCTGCCATGGGCACGCCGAGATACCGGGTTTGCCGAGACAGTAGAGGCAGCTGTCTCGACTAGTGCTCCAGGTGTCCACAACCATAGACGGGAACAGTCGTCTATTGTTGCCATCAACTGTCCCAATAGGCAGATCTCACTAAGCAATCCACGCATGCGTGATGCCGCTATAACTTTAGTTCACAGGAGGCAGTGCACGAGACAGCTCGTGTCGTCTCGTCACGTGCAAAGCTCCAGCAGATTCTCCCACATGCAGATTAAGTTTCTTAGATGCATTGTGGCAGCGGCGGCTTAATGAAACTGGCTGGTGAGATTGGTCTATTCAAAGGCAAAAACCCTGAGGCTGCTGCACATCCAGTCGTTCCAACCATGCAAAGCCTCTTTGTGTCCAGGCCATTGGGTTCTCATGGGGTGAGATATTTTCATAGTAAAGTATCTGGTGTCGTCATGTCACACCCTGGTGGTTTTCAACACCCATGGGCTATATAATTCCTCCTCACTTTCAAAGAATTCTGTTACATCAGAAAGATGAGAGGTTGAAAACAGGGATGGAGAAGAACGTCAGAGGAAAGGAGTGGTGAAGCAAAGCGACTGACCGAATCGTCCTAGGCGAGCCAACGCAGGACACCTGTTTGTGCTGGGCGTGGGCTGGGGTGGTGTGTTGCCTAACCTGGGTGGCCTTTGAAGGAAACCTAGCCCGGGCTTGGCTCAACTGCCAAGACCCCAGTTTCATCAGACACGGGGACACCTAGCACAGCCAGGCTTGCAGGGGGTCTGAACCCATGCTGGGCTCGGGGCTCATGGTGATTGGTGACACCACTCACCGAACACCCACAAGCGCACAAGTCTCCTGTGGCAACGCAACCCTGTAAAAAGGCATTCAGTACATGAAGTAGATACTGATCAAGCCAAGCGAGAGATACACTTCAGCTGAAAAAAAAATTAAGGCTCAGCTCAGACATATGATAGATGCCCAAGTGCAGTTGTCTGTCAAAACCAATGTATTTTACATGCTTTAAGTGAACTAATAGTTATCATAGATAAACTTAAAGCTACAAAGCAAAATGTACCCAAAATACTGAAAGCTGAGCTAAAGTATGCACAGCTTTCTTAACCAAAATACCTAAGAATGCTTTTATTTCACTTGTCTTTCTAATTAAGTGACATCTCTTTTTCAGCTACAAATGGAATGTGCTCATGTGAAACCTATAACTCCATGCTAAATCTGGGTCATTCCTCCTCTGCAGTGTGCTGGCTTGCTCAAAATAAAATCAGGTGGCCTTATCTTGGTCTCAACAAAAAAAAATTGTCGAGGCTAGTGATGCCTTAGCAAAGCTTTTTCTTGAAGCTTCCTTAGATAGACCGACTGAGTTACTTTCGAACAAACCAGCCAATAAATAGATTATGGACAGACAGAATCAAGATTACACATTCCACTGAAACGAGTAGCCAAGTGAAATCACCAATTAGCTGAATGCTCAGGCGGTTGTAACCTGCCAACTCAGTAGCCTTCAACAAAAACTCTTTTCATTGCATCAGTAGGCAAAGTAGATGTGAAACACGTGCACAACAAAGACAGGCATTGTATGATGGTTCCCACATGAATCGTAGCTGGCGTCCTATGACACTGTGACATGGCACGTCCCGATGTCGCATTGTGGGGAGCTGGCCGACGCAAGCAGAAATTGCAACCTCACATTTTGGTAATTTCACTGCAGTGTCAGGTGTATGCAGTTTGAATGTTTTTGTGTTCTGCGAAGCTACTGCAAGCACCATGAGTGACAAGGAAGGTGTTGTGATATCACCATCTCAACTACAAACAAACAAAGCATTGCAACAACGACAATGATGCCGAGAAGCGGTGCTAAAATGCTGAAAGGTAGTGCGTGCTTTGGTTTTGCTGCATAATCGGTTTTGTTTTAAAGTTCAGAAGGTGAAGAGGAATTGCAACAGTCAGGGTCCTCTGGGGTAACAACCGCTACGAAGTCACATAAGCACTGTGGAAGGTGTTAGCTGTGCCAGGGCTCACGTTTCATAATGACGCACTGTGCCTGTTGTCAGGCGCCCGTCACTATATACCTCAAGCAGTGCGAGAAAGATGTGCGTAGGTAAACAGTAACAGCCAGTCAAGCAGCACCAAAACAGGACCTGGAAGGGTACATGGGCTCATCCAGCTTTGACACCAGAGAAGCCTGAGCCAAGCTGGGCTTTGAGTGGAACCTCAGCAGAATCCACGAAAGAGGACCAGACAAGCCTTCCTTCATGTACGTCACAAAAAGGTGCCTACCACACACTATTAAGTATATAGGAGGTCGAATTTGGGACGCAGTTTTCCCTCAAAATAAGCTTTAGTCACTTTCCATGATCCCGAGTGTTGCTTGGGGTCTCGTGAAATGACAGCCCCGGCAAGTTCTTGCCCACAGGTACCACGACAAATGCCAAAAACAGCACCAAGAATACAAGAACGCACGAGAGGCTTATTTGCATTCACATTTTCTGCCTTGTATAGGAAGGCGACACACCCTTGTAGTGATAGCTGGCAACTGGCAATTGAGCAGGCATTATCAGTATACAGGAGGCTATGCTCCATGACGCCTATCCCTATCCTGGGGCCCTATGTTGCGCTTTTTGGACTCCCACGGTGGCTAGGGAGAGGGAAGTGACGTCAAACACGCAGCAAACGCAGATTGGATGTTGATTGGTGAGAGTTGCTGATGACGAATTTCCGCAGAAGAAAACAAAGAATAAGTGAGCTTTGTTTTCTTCTGCGGAAATTCGTCATCAGCGACTTTTACCAATCCACACTTAATCTGTGCTTGCTGCGTTGTTGACGTCACTTCCTTGTTCCTAGCCGCCGTGGGAGTCCACAAAGTGCGACATAGGGCCCCAGGCAGGTCAGTCATGAAGAGCTTGGCACAAACCATCTTCTGGAACCCCGGTGTTGACAAAGACATTTAAGACCATGTAAGAAGGTGCGAAACATGTGCCCAGTCCTGTTAAATGCCCCTGGTGCAGGTTAGGGTCAGCTGATTGGATACCAAGCAACGATGAACATGGCTTATATTATGTTGTACAGCTGGAGAGTTACGTGATACTGATCGACACAAAGCAGATAGAAGCATCGGCCGAGACCACAGTGGAAGCCCAGTGCGACATCTTTGATCGATTTGGACAGCCAAGGACACTTGTGTTTGACGACAACAAACCCAGATTAATAGTACTGTTTTCAAGCAGTTTTTACAACAGTCATGTACATCACCCCACCACCCCTTTGTATAACCCGCAGTTCATCAGGTTATCCGAGCATGCAATATGTGGAGACAAGGGGAATTTATGAGGTTCAACCTCACAGTTTTTGGCACCAGGCTTGCAAGCACTTCCCCGCTGTTGTTGAAGTTCCACTGCTGCAGAACCTCAGCAAAAGATAGGAAGTATTCTTCTTAACTGTTATTTGGCTACCACATCAGATCCTTGATTGATTTTTGTCTATATGCATTTGGACTCGTCCCCGCACATGGGAGGCAACCATCCTTTTGGTGTGGGACAGACTGTGTGGGCGCGCAGTTTAGGCCTATGGTGGATTCCTGAAATTGTCTGCTCACTTGATGGTATACGAATGACAACAGTAGGCACCTCAAGAGGACAGCACCAACACCAGGCAGATCAGCTCTGGACACAGCTTCCCCACAAGTGGGCCAGCCTACCTGTAGTAGTTTTTTGACGGAGAGGCAACAATGTTGGAGGTTCGGTGGTTCAATCATCAGGCTGCTCCTTGGCAGCAGGAGACATCCAAAATGCGCTGGTAGAGCGGCCAGGTGATGGGGTACCCTGATGGGAGACGAGTAGTGGCGGGGTTCACAGTCAGCGCGAACCCTGCCAACGACAAAGCAGAGGTGATTGACTTTTAGGTTTAGATTTCATTAATTATAGAGCAGAACATCAGAACTGAAGAATAAGAATGGCAAAGAGGTTCAAGCTCGGACTCGAAATTGCACTCGTAATAGTGCAAATAGTGTCTGTGACAATGTAACAAACTAGTAAAAGCCAATTATTAGATTCTCCTTTCCTTAATTTTTTTTTAAACAAAACCCCAAGAAAGACATTAAGGGGGTACAGAATCAAAACTTGGAATATTTCCAGAACACTTCGAAATAAGTGAAATATGATCCACGATATCTGTAAATGATAATGGCACGCTTGTATTTTTAGCAGATGGCTATATTTTTTGTTCCAACCGACAGATTCTGGCGAGCGCTTCAAAAACAGCTATCGAGTCGGCACGCAAATCTCGGGATATTTACCCGTAACGTCACGCTCGCAACGTCACGGGCCCATACGAGGCCAAGGGTATAGTAATTACGATCGCCGTCACTAGGTGGCGCCAGCTTTATCGTCAGCGCGTTACAATTCTGACAAGTCGGAATGCCCGAGGTACGGTGTACTAGACCTGATACGTGCGCCAAGCGTCGCTCGCTCCCGCACGCCTCCATCGGACACGCCACACCGTGGTGTAGCTCCTGATGGGCCCGTGACGTGAGACATTCCAACAAAGCTCAGACCTCAACTACCAGGTGGTATTAGGACATTTCTTTTTTGTTTTAAAATTGCTTTTCTTGCATTTATAGACGAAAGACTACTGTTTGTGAGCTGCTGTCATGAAGCAGACCATGTCTACACAAAGAAGTCGCTAAAATGTTGCTTCCGTACCTCATTAAAGCAGAAGGAAAAACTACTGCTCTCCCATTCTTAATATTTTTTTTAACAGTAGCTATAGGAAGACTACAATAATAAAAATACCAGAACACAACACTTATCTTCTAATACACACAAGTGATCAATGAGAAATGATATTGGAAAAACTTCATATCCGAGGAAAGTTTGTCATAATTGAGATAGTCGCAATCAGAGAAAAATGTTGACTTAATGGCAGCTGTTGTGGTCACAGGCATTTATGATAAAAACGTTTTCTTAGAAGAAAAATCGAAAGAGAAACAATTAATTTCACAGCACAGCGATTCACCGAAAGCGCCCGTCTAGAACGGAGGAGATGCTAGCTCGTCCGCGTACGGGCAGCCATCGATAAAGCTTCGTGTCGCATGCTGGTGCACGCTCGTTCTTCAGCATATGGTTTAGAGCGAAGAGACCAATGAAGACAGCGGCCGTATTGTAAACACCAACTTCTTGGGAGGCCGGAGCTGGGTGGCCATCCTGCGCACTGACTATACTCCATTCATCCCTAAGCTGAAACTGTGGTGAAAGCTACGTCTTCAATGGACCAGTTATACATCCCTCTTTTGCCACGTGATCACACTCCCGCTCATATCCATAGACCGAGGACTGGGTCAGGTGATGAAAGGGAGGCGGCTGATTAGTTCGGCGGGCAAGCAGTTCCCATTGCAGTCTCAGCTCAGAGCCGTGTTTAGAGAGTGTTTGGTCAGTGCTAGGCGCAAGCAGAGCCTGGGCATGCACCAGAAGCAGAAAGTGGGCTTGACATTCTCTCTTGACCAACCAGAAGCCTAAAAGAATCCCTAGCGGTAGTAGCGAGAAACTGTTTTAACCATAGGTATATGTTGGTGCATGGTTTTAATAAGCACGTAAATGTGAAATGTAGTGACCCTTCATGGTTTAAAATAGGGTGCACAGGATGTTACAATCATGATCATGCAGAAAGATGTAAGAAACAAATGTGCCGCTCAACTCTGTTTTGCTCGGGGAGAGTGTGACCGCTCAGACGGTAGATTGCCGGCCTTCGGCGCACGGATTATGTCGATCATTCCGCCAGTCGCACTTTTTCACCATAATTTTGGATGACGTGATTGAAACATCACATGTACCACATTTTCAGTCACCGAGAGTTACTCCGACGCACTTATGAATTTTGTTTCTCGCAACCACCGCCAGGGTATTATTTCCGGCTTCTGATTGGCCACATTCGAATTTGTGAAGACGCCCTGGAACACGCCCAGCCTGCTTTCGGCCAATGGCACTTCCTCATTTGTCTCCTATACTTCCCAACGAATGGCCAAACTTTCTACATATATGGAACGGAGTATAGGGCAGCGTGTCTTAATGCAATGAAATTTCGTAAAGTCCAAAACCGGGTACAGCAGAGCGACCGGCCAAGGGGAAAAGATCAGACGGTTTGAAAGGCGTGTCTTGCAAGGCAGACTGGTAAACTGAACAATCACGGGCGTTGGAACACTGTGAAGAACATCAGGGGCTTATTTACTGTCCTAAAAGAACTGAAGGAACACAAGTGTTGGAACACTGCAAAGAACCTCGGAAGCTTATATATTGCCTTTAAAAAAAAAAAATGAAAAAACTGAACGAGCACGAGCGCAAGAACGTTGTGAAAAACCGCGGGGGCTTTTTGTGTCCAGAAAAGAGTTAAACAGTCGAAAAAACGGGACGGGCCGACAGGCTCGGCCAACGCACCAAAATATAGCGGTAGCTGACGCGCCGAAATATAGTGGTAGCTGACGCACCAAAATGTAGTGATCCTCTGGTGGAGAGGCGACGATGATGGAGGTTCGACGATCCGGCTGTTACTTGGCAGCAGGAGACATCCAGGAAGGGCCGGTAGAGCGGCAGCGCTATGGGGTGTCCTGATGGGTGACGAGGCAGAGGCGATTGACCTTTAGATTTAGGTTTAAGAAATCATAGAGCAGAACATCAAACCAGAAGAACGCAAACGGTGAAAGAGGCGAAAGTTCGGGCTCGCGCTGGCGCTTGTAAAAGCACAAATAGCGCTCGTGACGACACAACAATCTAGTAAAAGCCAATTACTACGCTGCCACTGAATCTCAACCTGCTACTGAGTTGGAAAGTTCGCGCACTACGTACGTAGAGCCAGGAGATACAACCACGACGGGTGCAGCTCAGACATTCAACCAGTCCGAGATTGATGAAAACAGTACGGGCGACACAGACACATACCTCTGAGCATGTTTACCCTGCCGATCCTCGGTCCCAGTGTTCAATGGTTCAACACGATCAGATATACAACTAATCATTTTTTTTAAATATTCTTTGCAATAAAATAGGTCAGAAAGATATCCTCACCTCAGTTCAGCAAACACCCACGCCGCTTGTTGTTGTTATGGTGCCACAGCTACACGCTACACCCCACCACGGTCCACGGCTGTCGAGACCAGTGTTGCTGCGCGCGCTGACAAAATGTTTATTCCACCAATTTACGCGAATTGCACAACATATGTGATCTTGGCGGATCTTAAAAGATCACGAAAGCTAAGGAAGCATATCATTTATAGTCTTCCATTAGTTATCCAAGTTACTAATATTATTTACGACTGCCTGCACGTGAATATCGGATTCGAAAGTGAATACCACCCTGTCGTCACCTGCAGAAAGGCGGTCATTCCACAGCGGTTTAGGGTCGTAACTCGCCTTTTGGGGTAGTCAAAGCCTCCAAAGCGCCATTTGACCACCCAGGGTAGTCATTTTTTCTTAGAGTGCGGGATTCGCAAACATTGGAATTGAATGCCCGGCCTTCGAACAATCTAAACGAGACTCGTTTTGGACGTTGTAGAAACCATTATTAAAATGCATTGATAAAAGTTCACGGCCCTCAGGAATAGAACCTGGGGCCTTTGCGTGCGAGTTGGGTACTTTTGCACTGGGCCACCCACTTCTCTTTTTTTTTTTGTGTGTGTGTTATTGCTTGTTTTTTTTATTTTTTTTTACAGGTTCAGTTTTTTCAATAAATGCTTAAAACATAAGCCGACTTGGCTAATGAGGTAAGTGACAAAGAGTCCAAATCGTGGAAATCTTTGAAGGTCGCAAGCACTTCAAGCAGTGGGTGCCAATCAGGCAGCAGTTACTGCACCTTATAAATTTATTTCAGGTAGCACATGGTTTCAGTGAAGCACTTATGCTCTGGACACACATTGACGTCTGCGTGCCGTACCGCCACACGGCACTGCCAAAGACTGTGCCGAGCAACGAGCAGAAACATGTCGTAGAGAACTCATCCCCACCTTCCACAAACAAGAACCGTATGCCATAAAGCGTTGGCGGGAGATCTTTTTTTTCTTTTTTAAGTTCTATGGAGGATGTCTCAAAAACACAGCGCACATTGGCAATCTAGGCATGCATGCTCTATGGCCTCAGGTTTTTTACACTGCAAACAGTTTTCAGACCATGCTACTGGTATGGCCTTGGACACTAACCAGATTGCACAGAAAGAATAAAACACATGAAGGACGAACACAGACACACACAGATCTTTCAATGAGCAAAATTTTAAATTTTTGAGCAATTTTCGTTTTCTTCCTTTCAAATATTTGAAGTTCACGGTCGTAGTGTCATGAGCATTTCATAAATGTTCGTTGCTCATTGAAAGACCTGTGTCCATGCTCGTCCTACATCTGCTTTATTCTTTCTGTGTAATCTGTAGTTTTCAACGCGCTCTGCTACGTGTACTCACACTAACTAGGCTTTGCCAGGGAGCATTTCACAGTGCAGTTTAAAAAAAAAAAACGCTTTTGCACATGCGGGGACTATCATCTTCTTGGCTCGTTTTAAAATGTATTGTCCTGGTGCGGCACTGTACGAATATTGGTACAAAGGAGCGGTAAACAGAGCGTCGGTCAGATCTCTCGATAGCCGTTTACGGGTCACCCCTGACAAATATTCTAACGAAAACCGCGCTCTTAAAAACCTATATGCGTCGATGACTTTTTATAAATACCCTCGAATCAAGCAGCTGAAGCCACTAGACGCCGCAATAAACTCGGGCAGCGCGTCACCTAACCTCACTTGAATTAAGGTGCGTAAAGATGGGTCCCTTTTGTCTTTAAGGAAAATAAGCCTGTTCACGAGCTGCCTGATCAATAAATGAGAAAGACCAAGACCCCCCGTTTTGACTCGGAAGAAAAGGTTTGTTTGACTAGAAGGGTTTCAACGATAACCGAAAACACTAGGCGTTTACGTTGAATGCTATTTCGTGACCAATGCAGCACCTGTAACCGGTACCACAGCCTCGCCGCGAAATAAATATTACATACTGTGGCCCGAGCAAACATAGACGAACAGTTTCGACCCCACTTTCTCGCCCTTGAGAGCAGGGTTTCCGTTTCCTCGAGCCAGTCCTCTAAAAACACGCTAAGGTAACGCACGGGCGAGGCGGAGAAGACAATACGTTCAAGCACCATCGGCGTTGACGGCCAGTCGCCGTGACAAAAGCCGGTAGGCTTGTGCCAGTTCAATGAACTACAGGTTTCTTCAAAAAAGTCCTAGTTAGTTGAATGGCCTCTTTTCACACCTTTCTTATCTATAAAAACAAAAACGAAAATAGCTATATCACCCACGTACGGCAGGAAACGAACTTCCCTCGCTTGTAAACTGAATTCTTTCACATAGCTATCTCGCATAATACTTAAACAGAAAGGCTCAAATTAGATAAAAAAAAGGAACACCCTCTCTTAAGGTCGGCATCCACGATACGCACTGGCATCATCAGCCTTTTTCTCCAACATTGGTGGTGGTACACATTCTTTTGTAAGAAATGCAGAAGAACATGCACTTTCGGTTGGTGTTGCATAGGATAAAGCACGGTTACCGTACTCCTTTTTCCAGTTAAGAATAGGGACGATCGGTCCTTTTTGGTGCGAAAGCATTAACTGTCTCATGGATCGAGCTGACGTCACCAGTCTGAAGCGCGAAATCGGCAGATAGTTTCCTTCGGTTCTAGTGGCTGGCGCACGCCAACGGTGCTCCCATTGGCCGCTACGCTCGTCAGTTTGCACGAACGCTCACCCCATGGCGCTGCGTGTCCATCAGCGCGGAGCGTCCAAGGTCACCAGGGGAGCGCAGGCGGCGACCGATCGGCAACGAAAAGTGCGCAGCAGACGACAAAGGGAGCGGACGAGCGGCTTTTATGCTTTCGCATTCACAACTCATAAGGAATGCTTTGGTGTACGTCGATCTTTTGTTTAGAAATACCTCCAGATGCCATAATATATATACCATGCTTTCGCACATGTTGGCCGAATATTCCAGCAACTGTACACTTCACACCATTCGTGCAAGCCAAATCTAAATGTCGAAAAGTGGTGCTACCTCTTTACCTATCGAGAATACCATTCCCGTAATCGGGAATGGTATTCCCGATTACGGGTAACGCAGACTCTTTTATGCGCTTTACCTTAGATCCAGAATTGATAATAAATTTAGTCACTGTTTTTCCTATTTGTCACTGGACGATTGGAGTGCTCTCACCACATAACCTAACTACCCCTCACTGTTAGAAAAACTCCTGTGAAAGTATGGGACACATACATGCTAACCTTGTTGCCACAACATGTACTGTATAACCGGACTACAGAACATGTTCCATACTTCTTTAGTATGGGACATGTTGTTGCTGTGTGGGCAGCCACAACGAGTTCCATACATCATCATTACGGAACAAGTACTGTATGCTACAGGAAATGTACCATCATGGCACACAGCAGTACATGTTCTGTTGCAAGCCATGCCAGGACACATACCATTTTTACGAGGTACATCACATGTTCCAATGCGTCCAAAACAGCAAATGTCACATTTCTTGTACGTACGGAAAAAGTTCAGTCTCATTTGTGATGGTACTCGCCCCATTTTACATTACTACCGCTATGGTGCCTGGAACGCGTCTCCGACTGGTGTGTTTACCGCGGCCAAAAAAGTGGTCCCTCGATTTCCGCCTGATGACGTCATACAAGTGTCATGCTGCCGCCGGTCGCGACCCTGGTGGTGTCTCAGCAGCTGTGGTGGATATGGCAGATGCCTGTTCTGCTGCAGGTCGCTCTCCACTGTGACAGTTCACGGAAGCTAGAGCAGCCGGATGTTGGGACGTCTGGGACGCCGTGACGACAGCGACACTCGCGTTCGCTCGTGCTTTTTGCAAGCATTACTACGGCCAACCGCCAGCATCGCGACAGGCAACAGCATGACACTCCGGCTTCTGTGACGTCATTTGTTGCCACATTGGGACCACTTTTGATGTATGGGCGGGATAGGACGCTAAACACACCAGTCGGAGACGCGATTCAGGCACCATACTACCGCTAATCACGAGTACATCCGGGCTTTGTATGTCACATGCCAAGCTTCTCCTTGAAAAGGTTAATAGGTGACATGCAAAACAGGGATTTCCTGACGGTTTGAAGGCGCAACTTGATGCAAGTCTTTGCAACATATAATTACCTGCAATGCGCAAATGTTCCCCAAACTTGTATGGAAAATTTGAACTGCTGTATCTAACGCGAGCACTATCCTGAAAACAGAACAATGAATCTGTGACATATATATACTCAACAGCCAGGAATGCTATGAGAAGGTTTTCGCATGCTATTTCAATTTTAGGGAGCATTGTACATGCAGTGACGGGGATAAAGGCAGGTAAACATTTGTAAACATCCTCATGACACTAAGTTCACGCTTGATGCTGTTGGTTCCAAACCATAGCAACGAACCCATTGTGAAGAAGAGCGAACAGTTTGCTGCTTCAAAAGTATTAACATTTATTTTTCGTTTAAATGACTAGAAAACACATCGTACCACAAATATTTTGGGGCAGCTGAGCCAATGTTATTAGGCTTTAAAAAAAGATGAAAGTGAGCATTGTCTCCCAAAGAAAAATGTAAAAAAAAATTTGTTTCATAGGCCATCTTGGCCTATGAAAACAAATAGAACTATTAACAATAGAAAATGAAGATTAATTTAGACAAGCGCCGAATTTTCTTCCCACTTCTTCCTGAACTTTGAGAGCTCTTGAAGGGCTCCTTGCACCTTGGGACGCACAAGAGCAACTTTTCTTGATGTCTGTCGGGACCCCTCCTCTGGGTTCATTCCCACCAGTTGCCTGAAAGAAAGAGGACTTAAATAATGGGTTGGAATATTTAGAGGAAGATGTATAACAGAAGCTAAGGAGTTCCTGGCTCCTTTTTCAACTTCAGTGTCGGTGCCGGTTAGTAATCCAATCCGGACGAGTTCTAAATCGTGTCTGTAGTATACTTTGAAGCCGAGACAAACGTCCTTAATTTGGATAGTCCGTACGCATACTACGAGCTTAAAGTCTGACCCTTCCATCAAGACGGATTGAGACTGTACACAAAAAAACGTTTCAACCCACTGGCGTCAGTTCTCATTAATAACTGGACACATGTCAGCCCACAACGATAAGACATTTCCACAACCCGAGACGGAGGCGACAAAGAAAGACAAACGCATGTCTCAATTGAGACGTGTGTGTTTGTCCTTCTTTGTAGCCTCTGTCTTGGGTTGTAGAATGTCTCCATATTAACCAGCTCGCCTGCCTATAAAGTTGTACAAGATACTTCAGTTAAAAAAAGAATTCACAGTACCCGTCAATGCAATGTTGCAAAAAAAAGTCTGCCTGAAGTGCTTAAGCAGAATATTTTAGTTATTATTAAAATGCTGAAATTTCATGTCTTTGTTTATAATACTAATTCTAACTGATAAGCATAGCCCGGTCAAAACTATATTTATGTGCGCCTGCAGAACAAAGGCTCCTGCATTTGCAGCCTAGTGATATTAAGACTGGTTAAAATAGAGGTCGCATGCGTCGTAGGATGCATACGCTCTATAGAGCGTATGCATCCTACGACGCATCTTATGACCTATAGAACCAATACTATACTATTGGTTTTATATGATAATATATCTGAATACCAGATTCATGTTGACTCACATTATATTGCAAGATAGTCAATATAATTTACAGAGGAATGGTCCTCCCGAGCAGGTCACGCAGTTACTGCAGCACCTCCAATTAATCTGAGCAAGGAACATTTCCAAGCGAATTGTAAATAAGGATGTGTAGAAAGCAGCACATTAACAGCAGGCCTTTGCCTTTCTTAGTGTAAAGTATGAACAAAAACATGCTTCAACATGTTCCAGGTTGCTGTTGAACGTGCCAAACGAACACAAACCCTAACGTTAATGTGCTGCTCCATACCTTTTTCCGAATGTTGTTGGGAATGTTGTTCGGGAACAACATTCAAGATGGCGACCATAAAATATTCAAGTTTCATAAAATAAGAGGGGGCGCTTACACGAGGGGGGGGGGGGCATACTCTTTATTTTGCGGTAACCAGCCTCGCACATTTACGAGCATGCTTGTGAATGTGCGAGGCTGGATGCACAATGTGCAAGTCTGGTCGCATATTCACGAGCACGATCGTGAATTGCGAGGCTGGTAAGGTGATGATGGGCCGAAATAATTGTTTGAGGGCTCTTCTTTGTTTTTTTATTGGCAGAACAAAGCTCTGCCACTATGACCAGGTTTTGGGTCGTCCAATCAATGAACGTTAACGCGCGTATAGCAACTTACGGTAGAGCTGCAGGACGTCGTGCGTGCAGCATTACTCTACATAAAAAGAGTGTCCTTCTCAGGCCATAAGCGGGAGTTCACTCAGCGTTCAGAGAGCTGCAGCGTGGCGTCCAGTGAATACCACTATTTACAATAGAGGTTTCAACTCGACAGGGGTAGCTTCGAAGTGTGCACATTCATTAGAAGCTCAAGTTATTTCGGGCATATCAGTCCCGATAAAATGGCATCCATATAGTGCACAGATCACCCGGAGCCACGGAGCATCCGCAACACGCACACGAGTATTAACAAGACGATGACTGATTACTGGCTTAGCGTGGATAAGTTCACTCGGAGACTAAAAATATTAGACGATAATCCGTTACTATCCCTAAGAAGCAAAAGTCTGCATTATTTCTCTGCACCAAGCAGATACCACCTTTATTTGACCGCATGTTTAGCAAGCTGCCAAGATCAACCACACGGTCGAGTAGCAGAGGAAACCAGTGCTCCACCATGCTTTCAGATGCATTTAAAGTAGAGTAAAGCTATATGCCATACGTCGTGCAACTTGACCGGAAATGGCTGTACGCATGACGCGCAGAGGTCATGCCATTTGGGTAACCCTTTTCGGACGGCGCGTGTATCACTGGGGAGCTCGTTAATCATCATCATCATCATCATCATCATCATCATCATCCTCATCCTCCTCTCCTCCCTCGCCCCCCCCCTCCCCCCCCTTCCCCCCCTTCCCCCCCCTCCCCCCCCCCCCCCCCCCCCCCCCACGGCCTGCGTTCACGCCGCGAAGCGGCGACAGTGTGCGGCTGCCAGGGATGGGCAAAAGACATGCAAATATGTATCGAAATACATACACTTCGTCAAATACACTTCGTCAAAAATGTAATTAATTACAAATCTACTTACATTTTCAAAAAAAGCATTTAAGTAGAAAATACAAATACAACCAAACGTATTTGGTTTCCTCCAAATACTTTTCCAAATACATTCCTCAAAATTTGCGTCAGCAACTTCAGGGCACCTGCAACGGGTTTCTAGGTACCCTCATTTTATTTTTGCATCGTACACCCGGGAGTTAGTGTGCGAGGCTCTAGTAACGTAACAGAAATATAATCACAAAAAAAAAAAGATGTGATCAGCTTGGACGTAAAAGGTGAAAAAGTACAGAGCTTCAATCAGCTTTTTTGTCGATTACATTTTGCTATAGACCAACAAAGACCGAGACGACCAAGACGCGCAGCACTACCTAAAGAATTTGTTATGAAAACCTGGACGACCGCGCATTTAGAATGTTCCAGGCCAAAATATGAATGGAAATCAGGCTGCAAAGCATCACAAGTTGTCACAGACACTTATTTAGCCAGTCTGCCTGTGACCGTCGATTCGTCACTATTCTTGCCCTGGACTAGCACCGTAATCGCAAAGCATTCAACGCTTGTGCTTGACTGAGAGACACTGCATTCAGTGGAGAACGTAGTTTTCTTCCTGCTCTGGGCAGCGCCTTTAAAATAAAGCCAGAGGAGAAAAAGGAAAAATCCCATGGCCGAATAAAGGATGGAGACGATATCTTACAACCACAAGCATAAAAACAAGAATTGTCGTGACAATAAATTTGAGGGATATATTTTCGCCCACAATATTGTATTTAAAGGGGCCATGAAACGAATTTTGGGTTGGGATGAATGATTTTAAATTGGGACTTTACTAATCGGATATCGTTTAGTTGGCCAAAAGAAAGAGGCTAGAAAGTCAAAGGCCAGCTTTTCGGTTCGAACATTGGAAAATATAGCGGACTATTTTGTACCTTCTTGCCTTCGAAAGCTCTCCTCCTTTTCACTATGATACATCCCCGGTTCCAAAAGCGCGTCACCGGCGCCAAACTGACGTCAGCAGAGCCCAGCTCACGGATTGGACACGAGAACTGCGTCACTCGGACGTATGCGCTCGTCAACAATCAATCCGTCGACGGATATTTGGATTCGCGTTCGTGGCCAATGAGTGCCCTGACGGAACTTATTGTCACTGGGGAATGACAAGTTCTATGGTGTGCATAAAAAGCACGGTGGAAGCTAGGAGTCATCGCACCGGTGCCGAAGGAATGCCACGACCACGTGATTTCACAATTCGCATTTGAGTTGAGGATTAATGCTAAGGAGGAAGAAGTAGGAAAATCGTTTCATGACCCCTTTAATTACAATTGTATTTGAAATGCCCACGTTTTAGTATTTAAATACAATCGTGAAATACATTACCCAAGTTATAACTCAATACACATGCAAAATACACAAAGTATTTGAAATACGTATTTCAAATACTTGTATTTGAAATACTGCCCATCCCTGGCGGCTGCTAAGTACAAAACTATTTACCGCGGCATCCACCGGCAACCCACGCACCGCTGTCCTCGATTGCACCACCGAAAAAGGAGTCCCATACCATTTAGTTAAGCCGAATTTCAATGATGACATTCGTTTTTTTTTTAGCGTTTATTGTAAATGGGAAATGTAAATATCGCCAAATGCTCGACAAAATTAAATGTAAAAAAAAAAAGAAAAAAAAATTTAAGCTCACACGGGGGATCGAACTATATATAGGGTCCGCTGCGAATCAAGCAGACATCTAACTACTGAACTACGCCACCGCTTGGGAAACTCGTAACCATTCGTTTTAAACGAGTTTCGCGTCGTGCGTATAGCCAATACCACCTAGAACACAAGGCGTGCGCGTTTCCTCCTCTAAACGTCATCACTAGTAGATTCCCTCAGCGCCTCCTAGGTAGCCCGGATGAGCACCATCGTCTGCTACATCGTCGGCTCCATCGCCTGCTTCAGTGGTCGTGCTCAAAACGAGCTCGCATTGCTATAGGACCGGCAATCTTGATGGTGCCGGATGCACGTTGCAAATGAATTGTGGTAGCTCGTTATTAGCTCGCGCTAAGCAGTCGCGCACTTAGCTGTGGCCTATACAAGGCCTAGCTCTATGCTCATGGGAAGGCGAGACGCTACACGCTGGGCGTCCCGAACTTGGAATATACGACACGTTTAGAGAGAGCAAGCTAACACTGCGTTCGGAACAACTTAACGTTTACTTACTTACCTTAGAAAACAAGGCCGTCAACGCCGCTGACACGCGATAGCTACGTCGAGCTCGGATTCCGAAGTCCAGCAGCGGGCCTATTCCGCGGTTCCGCGCCAGACGCCAGCGCAATGCGCATGCGCGAGAGAGAGATATCTTCCTGCGCGCGGCGAACCACGGCTCACGGGCGCTGTACTTCCGCGGTCTGATAGAGTTCCATAAAAATTGCTGGGTTTTTGGAACTTCTGGACGTGTTAAATTTCTGTATACCAGTTGACCCGACTATAAATTGTAACCTTGTAAGGCTCTTTTTATTGATCCGGATCAGCTCATGCTTATTGCCTAAGTAACAGGTTTCAATGCATATGGTACAGTTCCAGTTTTTGAACGCAAACAGCACATTAGATGCATTGCCAGAAAACGGGACATGTTCTATTCGGTTTTTCAACGTAGATTGATGGAATTTTCTAACAGTGCTCTTTGGTATCGGCTTCCGTCTCAATGGGATCGTTCGAGAAGGACCATTCTAGTTTTCCCGACGTCTTCACGTGACTTGCCCTTCTTTTCTTTGACCCCGTCCTTTTCTCGTGTTTTCATCAGACTGAAAATGAAGACCCGACAGTTTCGCGTTGTCGCATTCTTTCGATTCGTTCAAGACGGCTTCGGTCCTTTTTAAATTCAGAGTCCTTTGCAACCACTGTTTGTATCACCTGGTTTGGTGTAACCAGCCACCTCAAAGGTTTTATGATCTCGGGAGAAAACAAAGCACCGCACTGTATCTCTAAGTTCATGCACATATTGTTTGAGAAATTGTTTTCCCAACAATTCTTTAGCCGCGTCCTCCTGCTTTGCTCGTTCACCTTAGTAAGAAACCAGAGTTCGCAGCTCCAATCGTTGCGCAGGGGTCGCGAAGGTCCTGAAATCCTCGTCTGCTTGTGGACGAACCCTCCTAAACTTCTCAAGTCGAGCGCTTCGTGACTTGCTATCGAATCGTCCCAGGAGCAACTGTTTGAAGTGCTTAAGTAATGAGACGAATTTCATCCTCCCTTCATGGCACGCGAACTCATAGGCCCTCCCTCACACTTGACGCTTGGCAATTTTGATCATCTGCGTGTCGCTTCATCCATCTATACATGCGGCATGTTCGAGCACTAAAAAAACGCTCACAGGGGTTCCGTTGCCATCTCCACAAAATATGGGCACCTCCCCCAATACCAACACAGTTGCACCCAGGGGTCCGGCCATCGCTTGCACACCCCCATTCCTAGGGTTTTATGTTGCTTGTTTCATTCTCACAAGGCTCACAAGGGGCAGGGTTTCTCACATAGTTTTCGAATAACGAAATTATATTAAATATCTCACCGCTGCCTTAATTGTTTTTAATTCTTTTATGTCTCTTGCCGTCGCAAAACATGTGTATTTATATGTTGTCGAAAGACGCTTCAAATTGGAAGACGTCTTGAAATAAACTAGTTTTACTCTGAGAATCAGTATAACCTGAAAAGAAAAGAAAATAACGCAGAAAAAAAAATAGTAAGTAAACATATACAAATGACGAGGCAAAACTAGTGGCATGATGCAAGAGCGACTGTCATGGTCCGTGAATATCGGGAGTTCAAGGTAGTTGGCTCAATTAGTTCTCGTCTGCACTACACACGGCCGGCCGTCTTTTTCAGTTTCTGCCCGTCGTTGAGAAAAATGGGGATGCGTGTCGATGGGAACCTTTCGAAGTTCCAGGGTTTGAGACGTCGACTGTCCCGACTTCCTGAATATCGCCTTATACCGCTCTTCCCAAACGGTCTTTTCGCTGTCCTTTCCTTTTTTTTAAATCTTTTCCTCTCTTCCTGATTGGCACCGTTCTCGCGCACTGCACACATCTTTGCTGGACACTTAAACAATGACACAAAATTCAACTTTGTAACATATTTTTCTCAGAGAATCCCCTGCCTTTGCCAAGTTACCTTGATGCAAGATAGTTTTAAGTGAAAAGAGGGGTTGAGGCAGGTGATTACTTCAAGACATGAGGTGATGGGTACCAGATTTAAGAACACATAAATTGGAGTGCGTAGTGTCATTTATTTCAGTTTAGTGTATATTTTTTATCTCTCACCTTATTTGTGTTCTTTGATTTGTCATGCTATCTTCCTCCCGAAAAGTGCACGAACGCACTCCTGACGGCTGTTAAAACTAGATACTAACGGTAGACACGGTCTTTTCCCTAGCAGTCCAGTGCCCTAGCCCCTCCAGCTTTTCCATTCGAACTGACTGGTGTCCAGGTTTAAGAGGATATCGCATTGCCGCATCGCATGTCCAATGACCAATTTTTGGTTCACTGCTCAGCAACCACCGGACGGTTTTACATCGGAAGGGTTTAATTAAAATATAGAAAACGATTTTGTTTCGCACATCTCCCAGTTTTGGAGCAAGACATTTTCTACGGTAACTTGAAATCCTCCACACTTCCCCCCCTTTTTCAATTTGCCACCAATGAGCACTTTTGAAGAAAACAGAGGCTCTGATACATTTTCTGACACGGCAATGCTGAAGGTAATTTTCTGTTAAAATATCTCCATCATTATCTTGGTTTCCTTTATTTCAATAGGCAGACAGAAGGATCAAGTTTGCACTCCGGTGAAAACCTAAAAACTGCCTTTTCTGATGCATTTGATTATCTATCTATGTGGCGCCATCTCTGAGCAACCTCTTGCAGTTATTTCGCATTCAAGGTCATATTGTCACGAATGACAATTGATGAGACAATGATAACTGAAGGAACTAAACGTTTAATGGGGCGAACTTGTGCCAAAAACAAAAAAGGAACAGAAGAAAACAGCAGAGCATCGCGGGCGTCGATGTCGGCGAAACTGCAGGATCGAGCGCTGGGGCGAGACTGACTTTGGCTCGCCACGCGAAGCCCCTTACGTACACGCGTGGGCTTCTG
The DNA here is from genome assembly GCF_016920785.2 of Ixodes scapularis. Taxonomy (NCBI): domain Eukaryota; kingdom Metazoa; phylum Arthropoda; class Arachnida; order Ixodida; family Ixodidae; genus Ixodes; species Ixodes scapularis. The sequence goes on along the minus strand of NW_024609861.1, from coordinate 3,693 downwards.
GAATGGTCGGAGTAGAAGGTTCGAAGCGTAGAACATTCTAACCATTAGCAACACGGTTCTCGAATTAACCAGAACATTACATTAGACACAACAAAATTGCGTACCCGCGGCCGGGAATCGAGCCCTGGCTTTCTGCGTAGAAGGAGAGTGCGATAACCGTTAGGCCACGAGCGCGCTGCCTGCTTGGTCAGCTGCGCTCGCGGCAATATTGTGTTAGTGCGCAGCGGCGCACTACTTGTATTACCCTGTTTATTTCAATCGTGTTCAAGGTTTTGGGGTCCGCGCTTCGCGGATTATATTCATGTTTGTAATTTTGTTTTAGTTAGAAGAGTGGGAAGAGGTGCGAGTAGATCATGCAGTCATCGTTTCGGCAAGCGCCGGGTGCGGAAGTGTATAATTGGCAACGCTTTTGTCTTTTTGTTTATCCGTATTTCTTTGCGTAATACTTCATATTGTTTGTTGCAGTCAGGGGCGTAGCCAGGAAGTTATTCGAGAGGCTGTGTGTGATGGCGTGTTCATGACTTGGAGGTCTGGGAAAGGGCTGTTAGTGTGAGGGCAGATTGGTGCCTTGCTTAAATGTGCTACTCAAGGTTCTGGCAGTATTTCGGTATCTTGCGGATACTTTTTGTCTAGAGTATTTGCTACTATATCTTAATGACATTTCTCACTATCTTGTACTTCGCATCTCGAGTACATTTTTTAACGTAGGAAGCTATTCCTTGCCGGAACAATCTTCGGAACTAGGGATCATCAGACTCCAGGGCAAAGCTGAAACTATTGCAGACTCGGAGGCAAGCGACCAAGCAAAGGACAGGAAACAAGGCAAGAGAAAAACGCAGCCTCCGAACGCCAATAAAGGACCAAATAAATAGCTTCAAGTACGCCCGCCTATGTGTCATCCTGTCCATTTTTTTTTTCTTATTTTCAATTCTTCTTTGAAGGGCACGATACTCTTGGAGCTTGTAAAGTGCTGGTGGCGTCATCGGAATTTCACACCTTTTGTCTGAAGGTTGAGAGGTTCCGTTAGCAAAGGATTGTGACTCCAACGCTTGATACGGTCCCAATCGACATATTTCGTAAATCGCCGGTTCAAGGTGTTCTGCTATGTGAATGCGCGAGCACGTTTTCAAGTGAGCACGAACACTTCCTCGGCCAAGGAAGCTAGATCCTTCTGACTTTATTGAGCTGCAGTGGCAAAGAGTGGACTCCCCCAGAGCCCCTTGTGTGCCTACTGTAGCTTCACTTTGGCTACCAAGACAGTTCAAAAGCGTTTCTTTTATCGCCTTTCAAATACGCATTTTGTTTCGTTCTCTGAATCTTCCAACCTAGATCTCCAAGTTTCCCGCCATGTGGAGCCAGAATTGAATGCGGTTTCGTGGACACTGTCTTGTGTTATTTGTGTTCCCCTCTTGACCTTCCTAATATTATTCGGCAGTTTAAACGCACACGCGCTCCTCGTCAAATCACTTTTTTTTTTTCGCTCTTCGTTGCTGCGTTTCTCGTCGCCGAGAGACAAAATGCTTGATTTTGGTTGTCGACAGGGGCTGCTGTCCTTTGGCAGATGTTTCATTTCTGCGTGCACATTTGTCATTCACTGGCGCACTATTCATCAAATCTTGCTGTCTGAAGAACTTATGATTCGACTCTAAGAAATATGTCATGCCGTACTCTGTGTGAAGTCCGCCAAATCCCGTCGAGGCATATTACGAACTTTTAGCAGAATGCGTCATGAGCCGAGCCTGCCGCCGAAATAAGTAACGCCAGTTGTCATGCCTACAATACGTGAGTCCTCCTTGCACATAAGATATTTCCGCACCCATTTTGTTTCATAACCAGAATTATTTAAAGTAAACTGCGATTGCAGCAGCTAAGTTGCTTCTTGAAAGTTATAAAGATCACAGCAGAATGCGAATTTCAGCGAGGTCATTATGATTAGAGCTCCCCCTCTTGATTTTTTTTTTTAAATTTTTATATTACCAACTTACAACCTACTTCCCGAGTATCTTCGAATGTAAGTAAAATAACTTAAATACTACTCTCAATACATTTTCAAATGTGCATTTAGAGTATTATATTAAACACTTTTGGAGAGTATTTGGTGCAATACGAGTTGAAGGAAAGGGAGAGGGACTGAAAACCCATACATTGATTTTTAGAGAAGCAGATTAGATCGCGTTCATCCCGTCGTGGGCGGTTTCAAGTACTCCTTTCTTTCTTCTTGCTGCCTGAAGTCGGGACCCGCGTGAAGAGTTCGTAGACATATAAATGTCCGCTGGTCGTCACAACGAAGTAACTGAGCCACGCTGTCGACCGTGTTTATTTGATTGTAAAAAAGTGGGTAAGATAACTCTGGAGCTGTCGTAGGATTCCATCGCACACTTACGTAAATTTATGATGATTCGGTTCGTGAATATCAAATCAAATCAAATTTATTTGACACCACATCGTACAAGGATGGTGATGTCGGAAGCACAGACAAAAAGCCCCTGGAGTGTGGCTTGACGATGTCTGTTCCCCCGATTGATCTAATTAGCGACAGTGGCTATTATACAGTAGTAAACAAGGAAGAAGTAACAATCTGTACAGCAGTTTGCAAAACAGAACTTAGCATATGTTAGGCCAATAATGCAGTGAAAACAAAAACCGGAAAAACAAGGTTGTATAAAACGAAACATAATGACATCAAAAACAGATTTACTTTCTAATGAATGTGGGAATTGAGTAGTGATGGCAGTGTGTAGAGAATTGATTGAGTACCGTAATTTGTACGCGCAAAGGGTATATTCCACATTTCACTGTGTGATGTGTGTTATAGCTGCTAGTGTTTCTTTTTAATTTCGATAATTGTTCAATAAAATAGTTATTTTGTTTTTTTTTCCCGCATAGTATCTCTTGAGCAGCAAGTCATTATATAAAAACTGTACAGCACAAACATTAAGACACTTAAAAAGAACGAATTTGAACTCAGGTTTTGTCGTAAGTACATTTTTGGCGTAAGATCGTTTCGTGTATCTGGCTTCAGAATTTGAACTTGACTTTTTCTCTTAAATAAAAAGAAACCAGAACAAAAAAAATAACTTTGTTGCGACACCCCTGGTTTGCAGTGTTCCTTGAGGACACGGCAGATATTTATGTTGTCTGGCAGCTGAATATGAGATAGAAGTTTGTCACGTGGCTGCAGTGGGGTTTAAAGTTATTGACCTTTGCTGGCCAGAAATGAACAAATTGAGCGCCTTCAGAAGCCGAAGAGCTGCGAAAGAAAGATGGCGATTTTTGGAATTGACTCGAGCGCTCCACCGCGCGTCAGTGCTGTGCTTATCCCAGCAATCTAAACCTTTGCTAGTATTACGACAACACTTCCGTTTCCCCCGCCTCGAAACAGACAAAGGCGCACAATGCCTCCCCCCTCAAGCAGTCCTTCGTCAAATCTTTTCCTGCCTAATCCGAAAAATAATGAAAATATCTTCCATAAGATAATTCTTCTCTCCTCCCCCCACTCCCTCTCCCCGGCTCAGCCCAACCCCCAAACTGAGCCCCTTCGTGTTTTTTTTTTAACTCATGCGCTCACAAATAACCTGAGCAAAAGACGGGATGTTTTCATTGTTTATTGATAGAAAGAAGAAGGAACTCTTTCACAACTGACCCAGTGAGAACGTGGAAGAAAGCAGCACCCGCAGTGCGATGTGGACACTT